>NC_044398.1:40871027-41199261 GCF_006542625.1 Nomascus leucogenys | reverse complement strand
TGTTTAAAGACACCATATTATTAAGTGTTGTGTTTTGTCATGGTTGTTTTTAGTTTGGGTTGGGACTGGTCTATCCATCTCATTTATACTAACACACTTTCTTCAAGCCTGAGTGATAATCTTTCCAGTGCTAATGAAAGTGGCTGTACCCTGAAGGTCAGGAAATGTTTCTTATCAAAACAAATGTTGAGCTTCAAGAGCCAAGGCAAGGCAAGGGGACATGCGCTGGGGGAGGGAGGTAAGGTGAGAAGAGATTTATAAACAAAAGAAACAACAAATGCAAAGGGCCCAGGGATGAAGAGATCATGTCAGGATGCAAGGGCAATTCTCCCAAATGCAAGAGTGCTTTTCGCAAATTATTAGGACCAATAATAGAGAAAAGTTGTTAGACATAAGACCAACATTAAAAAAAAATTCACCATGAACAGCTGATTAGAAAATGTAATTTAAGAAAGAGATTGCATTTACTATAACAAGAGTCTATATATCTGGTGAAAAATCCTATGGAAGCAGCACAGAACCATTTTGGAGAAATTTTTTGACTTTTTTTGAAGGACATATAAGAGGTCAGGAGTTCAAGACCAGCCTGGCCAACATAGTGAAACTCTGTCTCTGCTAAAAATACAAAATTAGCCAGGTGTGGTGGCATGCACCTGTAATCCCAGCTACTTGGGAGGCTGAGGCAGGAGAATCACTTCAACCTGGGAGGCAGAGGCTGCAGTGAGCTGAGATCAGGCCGTTGCATTCCAGCCTGGGCAACAGAGCAAGACTCCATCTCAAAAAAGAAAGAAAGAAAGAAAGAAAGAAGAAAGAAAGAAAGAAAGAAAAAGAAAGAAAGAAAAATAAAGAAAGAAAGAAAGAAAGAGAGAGAAAGAAAGAAAAAAGAAAGAAAAGAAGAAGAAGAAGGAAGGAAGGAAGGAAGGAAGGAAGGAAGGGAAGGGAAGGGAAGGAAGGAAGGAAAGAAATGAAGGAAGGAAAGAAAGGAAGGAAGGAAAGAAATGAAGGAAGGAAGGAAACTAAGAAAGAAAGAAAGAAGAAAGAAAGAAAGAAAGAAAGAAAGAAAGAAAGAAAGAAAGAGAAAGAAAAAAAGAAGAAAGAAAGAAAGAAAGAAGAAAGAAAGAAAGAAAGAAAGAAAGAAAGAAAGAAAGAAAGAAAGAAAGAAAGAAAGAAAGAGAAAGAAAGATCTGAAAAACTGTATTGGACACCATGGTTGTAAAGACTTATTATATAGATGTGACTTTTCCTCCAAATAATTCACAAGTGCAGTGAAATTCCCATCAAAATTCCAAGCAGCATTTCCATGGAGCTTGTTGGGGTCATCCTAAAGGTTATTTGAAAGAGTAAAGGCAGCCGCGCACAGTGGCTCATGCCTGTAATCCCAGCACTTTGGGAGGCTGAGGCGGGTGAATCACGAGGTCAAGAGATCGAGACCATCCTGGCCAACATGGTGAAACCACATCTCTACTAAAAATACAAAATTAGCCAGGCTTGGTGGCGCATGCCTCTAGTCCCAGCTACTCAGGAGGCTGAGTCAGGAGAATCGCTTGAACCCGGGAGGCAGAGGTTGCAAGTGAGCCGAGAATGTGCCACTGCACTCCAGCCTGGTGACAGAGCAAGACTCTGTCTCAAAATAAATAAATAAATAAAAATAAATAATATAAATATAAAAGAGTAAAGGCACAAAACAGTTGAGACAGACAAAATAGGGAAACTGGAAAGAGGCCCACACATTTATGGGAATTGAAACTACAATAAAGATGGTAGTATAAATCAGTGGGGGAAAGAGGGACAATTTAATAAATGGCAACTTAACAATGATGTCAAACGGCCCCAGGACCCCACGTGATCCACTCCCATGTCCTCTCTTCCCTCATCTCTTACCACCCCCTTCTCCTTGTGCTCTGGCACTTGGGCCTCTGCGCTGGTCTTTGGAGTGGGGGATGCTTCTATCTCAAGCCTTGCCCACTTGCAGGTTCCTGGGGCTGGAATGTTTTTCCCCAGAAAATCCACACCCCCTTGACCCTTACACAAGTGGCATCTTCTCAATGAGGCCTTTCTCTTCTAGACCACCCCTTCTAACTTCTAAATTCCGCCACTACCACCATTACCTGCTCCACTGAAAATACATACACTAGAATAATCCTGGTGGTTTTTGGTTTGGGTTTGTTTGGTTGATTGGTTGGTTAGGGTTTTTTTTGTTTTTCCCATGCCTTTCAAATGTAAGCCTTGGGAGGAAGGAATTCTTGTCCCATCTGTTCACTGTGATATTCTTCCGAACAGTGTTCACTGGATAGAAGGCCTTCAATAAATAGTACTCAAATAAATAAATGACTGCATAAATTGTCAAGATACAATCTTCCAGGAACTGTACTAATGGCTGGAAAACAGAAGTGGGGGGAAAAGAAAAAGAAGCCTCACCCTCACAGAACCAACAATCTTCTGGAGAAAAAAAAAATGGGCTAATATGTATACATATGGAGATATAATTTAAAATTAAGGATGTTAGGAAGGAAAATTCTGTTGTTTCCACCCCACAGAACAAGGTTGTTAGTTTTTGTTTTGCTTTGTTTTGTCATGCTGTATTAACTGTGAAAGTGTATCCTCCACCTCCTGAGAATCAATCACTTCTTGGTATTCTCAATCGCTCCACTATAATTATAATCCGGATTTTGAGAAGTCAGAAATTCCTGTTTCTAGCCTTTGTTCTGATGTGGAGCAGGATCTCCCTGAGCTGCTTCACTGGAGACTACAAGCCTGCAGACACAGGGCCCCCTCCTCCTGTGGACACCCTTCAGCCTCACAGACTGGCAGCACTCACAAACCCTCAAGAATGTCATCATCTACCCGCCTGGTACAGCAGCCTCTGTGAGAGGTGGGCCCCTTGGCTCCTTCCCTTCATGGAATTCTGTGAGTTTTTTGTGACTAAAAAAGGAATTCACAAGTCCACCTCGCAATGGTGAGATGCAGATGGTTTTTGAACATAGAGCCCCAAGTCACCAACTTTTCATCATTATTGCCAGCCCAACCCTAAATCAACATTCAGTTGCTTTTATAAGAAGTAGGTGAAAGATCTTGAGGGAAAAAAGTCATGGAACACTTGAAGATTACACTGGATGAAGAGAATTATCTTTATTGAACCCAGATCTAAAAAGCAGGGCTCACTCTGGAAGAATTCCACCCACAGGCCAGCACATTTGCTCTGGAGTGGAGCACCCGGAGCTGCAGGACGTATGCAACTGACAGGTTCTGTCTATCCACCTCTTTCTTTGGCAGGCCCGGATCTGTTTTTCATTGTCTTCGCCACATGTTCTCTCCTTGGTGTATGTTGCAATTGTTGACTTGTAGAGCATCAAAAAGAAACAAAGCAAACCTCCAAGAACAGCAGAATTTGACCAGAGCCAAAAGCAACTCAGAATTTGAACTGAACTTACTCAAAGCTGGGCAAGAAGACAGAGGCTTATGAAAATGCCTTTTGTTTGAACCAAAGACTGGAGCCAAAGAATCTGTGTCCAGAAGCTCTTGTGCATGGATCAGCCTCTGATCCCAACCTTCAAGAAGCCAGCTGGACAAGGGGAGGCTGGCAGCTGTGTCTCAGAGAGCTGAAGCCACAAACCCATCCCACTTTGGCACTGGAGTCTCGAGCCCCATGGAACTTGGAGGATTCTAACAGATTCCACTCCCATGGCAGTGGATCTATCCCCCGGTTTAGGGCGATGTGCATTCCAGGCACACTGTGTCCATTAACTCAGTGACACATTCTATTATTCTACTGATTGCATCAGCCCTTGTCTCAATTACCCAAAGATGCCGTGACAGTAGGACTCCAGATTTACATTATAGAAACTTCCCCTACCACAGGCCCGGCCCCCAGCACCCAGCTTGAGACACGTGTGACTCACGCCACAGAAGCCTTCTGTGTGCCTGGCCCCCACATCTTCCAGGAGTAGCCCCCGTCCTGACTTCTAACAGCACAGATCAATCCAGGAAGGACCACTCAGAACACAATCACTTTGTTATGATACGTGCAGTCAGTAAGAGAGCATGCTGTCCATCTATCCCCCATGTTTCATTCATACCTCCATTTAGAGGCAGTGGAGCTAAGAGACACAAGTCCCATTGCCAGGGTTTGATTCTGGCCCAGCCATTGCTTATCCCCATGAGGCTTCTGTTTCCTCATCTTTAAAATGAAGGCAAAATCCCAAGGAGTAAATAAGATAATGTGTGGGACATATAATACGAACGGCTCCCCCAGCCCAGAGGAAGCAGTCCAAGTCCCTTCCTCTTCCTCCTTCCTTCTTTCCTCCATTCATTCCTGCTGCTCTTCCTTTTTTTCTTTCACTAATTCATTCTTCCTGTTCGTCTTCCTCAGCTGTGTCTCCTGGAAGCAGTTCTGGCCTTGGCAGCCACTGGCACAGCTGCTTTCCATGAGGACAGGCCCTGGCAGCTCTGGGGCTCTCGCCCTCCCCGGTTCTCACACTATATGCAGGGAACCACTCACGGGGCAGCCCCAGAACCCAGTGGTGGCAAGGTCTGTGGCTCCCACCTGCCCTGTCCTGATCCTTCGCATGAGGCCGCTCTGGCTCCAGACTCCTCCCTCTCGATGCCCTGCCCAACCCCCGTGCTTCCTTCTGCAGCAAATGGCACCACCAGCTCCCAGGTTCCCTGGCATTTCCGCCCACAGCCTGGCCATCAATCCATTTCCTGATCCTTTCATGTTTCTTGCTTTCAGAGTTCTAAAACATGCCCCTTCTCCTTCCCCATTTCCACAGCCTTCATTCATTCCAACATTTTTCCTCTTGTATTACAATGGTCCCCTCATGACAGACGCTGTCTCTCCAATCTGGGTTCTCAAAAGTGCATTTCTCAGGTCAGATCCAGCCCCTCCTACTCCTCCAGCCCCACTGCCCATCCCCTGACCCCCCAGGGAGCCCCCGAGTGCACCATCTCCCTTCTACCTGGCGCCTCAGCTCACACCCTCTTCACCTCCCACTGTGGCCTAGATCATAGTCCCCTGGACTCCAAGCCATTATTTGGCAGCAAGTCCTCCTGCCACGGGCCAGTGTGCTCGGTAAAAGGGGCATAGTCACATGCAGTCTGTGCTCCTGGGAATATCCTGGTTTGCACTGAAGACAGCAGTGGCAAGGCAGTGCCTGTTTCCCAGGATCCTCCCTGACTGCGCTGCACATGCAAAGCTGTTACAGTCCCACATTAGGCAGGGTGGGGGCACACTGAGACACTGGAAAACACATGGAACAGTCCTCACTACCTGGAGTCGAAGATCTGGCATTGTGAGCTCACCAGCAGTGGTGGTGCAAAGGTTTCAGGTGGTACCCATTGGTACAGCTGTCTTCTTAGTCCAAAGCATCCCTCACCAGGGGGGGCTCAGCCACGGCAGCCTCCATTAAGAGATTCGCATGTTCTGGATGCTTCAGTGGGGGATTAGAGAGAAACACCTTCACCCCTGTGCAGCTCAATCAAGCTGAGGCTGGATGGGCTGGGAGCTCACTGCTGGACACTAAAGTGGTATGTTCCCAGGCTTGGGGTCTCTGTCTGACCTGTCAACAGTCCTGTTACAGGTCATTGAGCAGCCTGTTGTCCACCTCTCTGACCAGCCTGTGAAGTGCACAGCCTCCAGAAAGTGTGCTCTGAACAGGAGGCTCTGCAGCCCCTCCCTCACATGCCAGAGCCCCCAAAAGGGATTTCATAATTGTCGTAACATTGCCTCACATAGAACTAAAAAGAGACAGTGTGGCCAGGCGCAGTGGTTCACGCCTGTAATTCCCAGCACTTTGGGAGGCTGAGGCACGTGGATCTCTTGAGGTCAGGAGTTCAAGACCAGCCTAGTCAATGTGGTGAAACCGTCTCTACTAAAAATACAAAAATTAGCCAGGCGTGGTGGCACATTCCTGTAATCCCAGCTACTCGAGAGGCTGAGGCAGGGGAGTTACTTGAGCTTTGGAGGCAGAGGTGGCAGTGAGCTGAGATTGTGCCACAGTGCTCCAGCCTGGGCAACAGAGCGAGACTCTGGCTCAAAAAAGAGAGAGAGAGAGAGACTGTGTGCCTACCATATTACTAGGACAAAAAAGAAAATGCAAAGAAACTATAGACCATTTAGCAAAATGTGGAAAATACAAATAACCACTGGAAGAAATATAAAATGGAGCATAAGAGGATGAAAGTAAGAGCAAGTACGTCTGCCATAAAAATGTATGCAAATAAGATAAATGCAACTGGAGTGAAAATTACTATGTGCTGCATAAATGAGAGTTTCCCAGCAAAGTAATCAGGAAGGTGAACAGAGAGGGACAGTGCAGAGACCCATGTGAATAGAAATGGGAAGAAAGCAGGGGCTTCCATGACAATATCACAAAGCTAATTGGCTTTAAAGTGTTAAAAGGCATTAAAATTCCATATTATAATAATGAAACACATAATCCATAATAAACATGTGTCTGTCATAATCCTCTATGTGCCAAATTATCCACCATTAAGTATCAAGCAGAAATTGCTAAATGGAAGAGGATGCCTCCTTATAGATGTCCTCATTATCAAAAATATCTCTTGTCTTGTTCAGGTTTTGTTAATAATACTTAAAAGTACAGAATTATAACATTATGTTTACCTGGTACTATGGTTTGAATCTTTGTCCTCTCAAAAACTCGTTTTGAAATTTCATTGCCATTATAACCGTTTTAAGAGGTGAGAGCTTTAAGAGGTGATTAGGCCATTAGGGCTCTGCCTTCATGAATGAATTAATGCTGTTATCATGGAATTGGGTTTGTTAGAAAGGGGTGTGTTTCAAAGAAGGAAACTACAGACACTGGAGTCTACTTGAGGGTGGAGGGTGGGAAGAGGAAGAGGCTCAGAAAAGATAACTATGGGGTTCTGGGCTTAATACCAGGGTGATGTAATAATCTGTACAACATTAAGGGATTCTCATGCTCTGGGCGCTTCAGTGGGGGATCAGAGAGAAATACCTTCACCCCTGTGCAGCTCAATCAGGTTGGGGCTGGATGGGCTGGGAGCTCACTGCTGGACACTAAATTGGTGTGTTGCCAGGCTCGGGGTCACTGTCTGACCTATTGGCATCCGTGTTACAGGTCATTGAGCAGCCCATTGTCCACCTCTCTGACCAGCCTGTGAAGTGCACAGCCTCCAGAAAGTGTGCTCTGAGCAGGAGGCTCTGCAGCCCCTCCCTCACACACCAGAGCCCCTAAAAAGAATTTCATGATTGTGCTAATGTTTCACCACAGAGAACTAAAAAGAGACTGTGATGTGAGTATACCTGTGTAACAAATCTTCACATGTTCCCCTGAACCAAAAACAAAAGTTTCAAAAAAAAGAAAGGGGTGTGTTTACCCTCTCTTCTCGCTCTTTCTCTCACCCTCTCTCACCTTCTTACCATCTCCCTTCTGCCTTGGAATAATACAGCAAGAAGACTGGCCCTTGAAAGATGCTGACACCTGATATTGGACTTCTCAGCCTGCATAACTGTGAGCCAGTGAATTTCTGTTCATTATAAATCACTCAGTCTCAAGTATTTTGTTATAGTAGCACAAATGGACTTAGACAGAAAATTGCTAACAAGAAGTGGAAGTTGTGCCATAACAAACACCTGAAAACGTAGAAGCAGCTTTGAAACTGGGCAATGGTTAGAGGCTGGAAGAGTTTGGAGAAGCTGACTGGAAATAGCTTGTATTGCCATGAAAGGAGCATTAAGAGCAATTCTGGGGAGGAGTCAGAGGAAGAAAGGGGCTGTAGGGAAAGTCTGAATCTTCCTAGAGATTACTAAGTGGTCATGATCAGAATGTTGGTAGAAATAAGGACAGTCAAGGCAATTCTGATGAGGTCTCAAGTTGAAATGAGAGAAAAGGTACCCAACACTAAAGTAAAGCCCACCTTGTTATAAAGTGGCAAAGATCTCAGCTAAATTGTGTCCCCACCAAGTGCTTTGTGAAAGGCAGAATATAAGAGAAATGAACTAGAATACCTGGTCAAAGAAATATCTAAGCAACAAAGTATTCAGGATGCTATGGGGCTTCTCATAACTACGTATAGTAAACTTTGAGAAGAGAAAAATTATTTAAAGACAAAATTGTATAATTAAAAGAAAAACACAGTTTAGGGATTTGAAGGATTCTCAGCCTGGCCATGTGATAGAGGATGAAAGAGCATTTTCAGGAGAGGAAACCAATGGTGCAGCCAACACACCATTTGATAAGGAGATTCATGTGGATAGAAGGAAGCCAGAGGCTGTTCATCAATGACCCCCAAGGCACTTCAGACATTATTGGTGACATCCCTCCCATCACAGGTCCAGAGTGCCAGATCCTTCCTGGGGACGGACGTATGTCAAAAGAGAGGCCTAGGGCACCCTCCAGACTTTGGGCTGCACTGCCCAGGGCTGCCTCAAGTCTCTGCTTCCCAATTCCAGTATCGTGCTCCTCAGCTGCCCCAGCCATGGCTCAAATAGACCAGGTACAGCTTGGCCCGCTGCTTCAGAAGGTACATGCCATAAACCCTAGCAGCATCCATGTGATGCTGATTCTGCAAGTGCACATGATGCAAGAGCTGAGAAGGCATGGGTGCCTCCATATAGATTTCAAAGGATGTCACAGGCAGAGACTTAACACAGGAGTGAAGTCATTGCAGAGAGCCTCCACTCGGTCAATGCCCAGGAGAAGTGTGAAGACAGAGCTGCTGCAGAGTCCCCACTAGGCCTAATGGAGCCATGGAGGCAAGGTCACCTCCAAAACCCCAGAACTGTAGAGCCACCAGCATGCAACACCAGCCTAGGCGAACTGCAGGTAAAAGATTACAACCCGAGAGAGCTGCTTTTGGGCTGAGTCCAGTAAAGTCATAGGGCTGGAGCTCCTCAAAGCCTTGGGTGCCCAATCCCCATCACAGTGTGTCCAAAAGATGGCATATGAAGTCAAAGATTATTCTGAAGTCTTAGATTTAATGCTGTTCACTCTGCTGGGTTTTGAACTTCTTTGAGATCAGTTACCCCTTTCTTCTTTCCTGTTACTCCCTTTTGGAATGGGAATGTCTATCCTATACCTGTTCCACCATTGTATTTTGGAAGCACGTACTTGTTTAATTTCATAGGCTTACAGAGGGAGAGGAATTTGCCTCAGGATTAATTATGCCTTGAGTCTTGCTCATGTCTAATTTTGATGAGACTCTGGATTTAGAATTTTGAGTTGATACAGGAATGAGTTAAGACTTTGGGGGCTACTGAGATAGAATGAATGTCTTTTGTATGTGAGAACAACATGAATTTTGGGAGACCAGGAACAGAATTCTATGGTTTGAACATGGGTCCCCTCCAAAACTCATGATGAAATTTTAATTGCAATGGTATTAAGATATTTAACTTCAAAGATTAAGCCATGAGGATTCTGCCTTCATGAACAGATTAATGCCCTTATTTATGGAGTGAATTCCTTATAAAAGGGTGACTTTGTCCACTTTCTGTCTCTCTCTCTTTCTCTCTCCCATTCACCTCCCACCATGGGATGATACAGCAAGAAGGCCCTCAACAGATGCCAGTGGCTTGGTATTGGACTTAGCCTCCAGAACTGTGAGCCAATACATTTATGTTCATTATAAATTGCCCAGTCTCAAGTATTTTTTTACAGCGATGCAAAATGGACTAAGGCACTTGGTCATTGTCTATCTCTCCCCAACTAAACAATAAATCCCACACAATTCCAAAGACCTACAATAATAACTATATGTTAAGCATTCAATACTTATTTATGGAATGAGTCAATAAATAAATAACAAAATGAGGAAACAATCCCCAAATTAGAAATCAGAAAGGAAAATTCATTCCAAACACAAAGGGCACTAAAGCAATTGTAAGGGACTATTATGTTTGACCATCTGGTAATAAGAAAAACTTGAATGAAATCAAAATTGTTTCCTGGGAAAAGATAAATTACCAGTATTAACTGAAATATAGGATAAAAAAAAAGTATTCATATTTGACTGGCCATAGAGAAATAGATCCATCTCTCTATGTGTGTGTGTGTATGTGTGTGTGTGTGTGTATACACACACATATATACACACACACGTATATATATATATATATAAACACACACACACACACACATGTATATGGCCAGCCAAATATATATATAATTGCATATTTTATATTATTAATTAGAAAAATATGATTATGGAGGTGGCTGGCAAGATGGCCAAATAGGAACAGCTCTGGTCTGCAGCTCCCAGAGAGATCAACAGAGAAGGCGGGTGATTTCTGCATTTCCAACTGAGGAATCTGGCTCATCTTATTGGGACTGGTTAGACACTGGGTGCAGCCCACAGAGAAAAAGCCAAAGCAGGGTGGGGCATTGCCACACCCAGGAAGCACAAGGGGTGCTCCCTCCCACAGCCAAGGGAAGCCACGAGGGATTGTGCTGTGAGGAATGGTGCACTCCAGCCCAGATGCTATGCTTTTCCCACAGTCTTCGCAACCTGCAGACCAGGAGATTCCCTCGGGGGCCCTGGGTTTCAAGCACAAAACTTGGTGGCCATTTGGGCAGACACTGAGCTAGCTGCAGGAGTTTTTTCTCATACTCCAGTGGCACCTGGAATGCCAGTGAGACAGAACTGCTCACTACCCTGAAAAGGGGACTGAAGCCAGGGAGCCAAGTGGTCTAGCTCAGCAAATCCCACCCCCAACAGAGCCCAGCAAGCTAAGATCCACTGGCTTGAAATTCTCGCTGCCAGCACAGCAGTCTGAAGTTGACCTGGGATGCTTGAGCTTGGTGGAGGAAGGGGTGTTCACCATTACTGAGGCTTGAGTAGGCAGTTTTCCTCTCACAAAACCACAGGGAAGTTCAAATTGCGCAGTCTGCAAAGCCACTGCAGCCAGATTGCCTCTCCAGATTCCTCCTCTCTGGGCAGGGCATCTCTGAGAGGAAGGCAGCAGTCTCAGTCAGGGGCTTATCAATAAAATTCCATCTCCCTGGGACAGAGCACCTGGAGGAAGGGGCAGCTGTGAGCACAGCTTCAGCAGACTTAAACATTCCTGCCTGCCAGCTCTGAAGAGAGCAGCGAATCTCCTAGCACAGCACTCGAGCTCTGCTAAGGGACAGACTGCCTCCTCAAGTGAGTACCTAACCCGTGCTTCCTGACTGAGAGACACCTCCCAGCAGGGGTCAATAGATACCTCATACAGGAGAGCTCCAGCTGGCATCTAGTGGGTGCCCCTCTGGGATAAATCTTCCAGAAGAAGGAACAGGAAGCAATCTTTGCTGTTCTGTAGCCTCTGCTGGTGATACCCATGCAAACAGAGTCTGGAGTGGACCTCCAGCAAACTCCAGCAGACCTAAAGCAGAGGGGCCTGACATTTTTCCTTCTAACAAAGGAAAACTAACAAACAGAAAGGAATAGCATCAACATCAACAAAAAGGACATTCACACAAAAACCCCATCCAAAGGTCACCAACATCAAAGAACAAAGGTAGATAAATACACAAAGATGAGGGAAAACCAGCACAAAAATTCTGAAAATTCCAAAAACCAGAACTCCTATTCTCCTTCAAAGGATCACAACTCCTCACCAGCACGAGAACAAAACTGGATGGAGAATGAGTTTGATGAATTGACAGAAGTAGGCTTCCTCTGAGCTAAAGGAATATGTTCTAAACCAATGCAAGGAAGCTAAGAAACTTGAAAAAAGGATTAGAGAAATTGCTAACTAGAAAAATTAGTTTAGAGAAGAACATAAATGACCTGATGGAGCTGAAAAACATAGCACGAGAACTTCGTGAAGCATACACAAGTATCAATAGTAGAATGGATTAAGCGGAAGAAAGGATATCAGAGATTGAAGACCAACTTAATGAAATAAAGCTTGAAGACAAGATTAGAGATAAAAGAAAGGGAAGGAATGAACAAAGCCTCCAAGAAATATGGGACTATGTAAAAAGACCAAACCTAGGTTTGATTGGTGTACCTGAAAGTGACAGGGAGAATGCAATCAAGTTGGAAAACACTCTTCAGGATATTATCCAGGAGAACTTCCCCAACCAAGCAAGGCAAGCCAACATTCAAATCAGGAAATACAGAGAACGCCACAAAGATACTACACGTGAAGAGCAACCCCAAGACACATAATTGTCAGATTAACCAAGGTTGAAATGAAGGAAAATATGCTATGGGCAGCCAGAGAGAAAGGTCGAGTTACTCACAAAGGGAAACCAATCAGACTAACAGCAGATCTTTCGGCAGAAACTCCACAAGCCAGAAGAGAGCAGGGGCAAACATTCAACATTCTTAAAGAAAAGAATTTTCAACCCAGAATTTTATATCCAGCCAAAATAAGCTTCATAAGTGAAAGAGAAATAAAATCCTTTACAGACAAACAAATGTTGAGAGATTTTGCAACCACCAGGCCTGCCTTACAAGAGCTCCTGAAGGAAGCACCAAACATGTAAAGGAACAACTGGTACCAACCACTGCAAAAACAAATTGTAAAGACCACTGACACTATAAAGAAACTGCATCAACTAACGGGCAAAATAACCAGCTAGCATCATAATGACAGGATCCAATTCACACATAACAATATTAACCTTAAATGTAAATGGGCTAAATGCCGCAATTAAAAGACACAGACTGGCAAAGTGAATAAAGTGTCAAGACTCATTGGTGTGCTGTATTCAGAAGACCCATCTCACATGCAAATATACACATAGGCTCAAAATAAAGAGATGGATGAATATTTACCAAGCAAATGGAAAGCAAAAAAAAAAAAAAAAAGCATGGGTTGCAATCCTACTCTCTGATAAAACAGACTTTAAACCAACAAAGATCAAAAAAGACAAAGAAGGGCATTACATAATGGTAAAGGGATCAATGCAACAAGAAGAGCTAACTATCCTAAATATATATGCACCCAATACAGGAGCACCCAGATTCATAAAGCAAGTTCTTAGAGGGCTACAAAGAGACTTAGACTCCCACAAAATAATAGTGGGAGACTTTAACACCCCACTGTCAATATTAGAGCAATGACACAGAAAATTAACAAGGCTATTCAGGACTTGAACTCAGCTCTTGACCAAGTGGACCTAATAGACATCTACAGAACTCTCCACCCCAAAATCAACAGAATATACATTCTTCTCAGCACCACATAGCACTTATTCTAAAATTGACCATATAATTGGAAGTAAAACCCTCCTCAGCAAATGCAAAAGAAAGGAAATCATAACAAACAATCTCTCAGACCACAGTGCAATCAAATTAGAACTCAGGATTAAGAAACTCACTCAAAACCACACATTTACATGGAAACTGAACAACCTGCTCCTGAATGACTACTGGGTAAATAACAAAATTAAGGCAGAAACAAGTAAGTTATTTGAAACAATGAGAATAAACACACAACGTACCAGAATCTCTGGGACATAGCTAAAGCAATGTTTACAGGGACAATTTATAGCACTAAATACCCACAGAAGAAAGCAGGAAAGATCTAAAATCGACACCCTAACATCACAATTAAAAGAACTAGAGAAGTAAGAGCAAACAAATTCAAAAGCTAACAGAAGGCAAGAATTAACTAAGATGAGAGCAGAACTGAAGGAGATAGAGACACAAAAAACCCTTCAAAACAATCAGTAAATCCAGGAGTTGGTTTTTTGAAAAGATTAACAAAATAGATAGACTGCTAGCCAGGCTAATACAGAAGAAAAGAGAGAAGAATCAAATAGACACAATAAAAAATGATAAAGGAGAGATCACCACTGATCCCACAGAAATACAAACTACCATCAGAGAACACTATAAACACCTCTACACAAATAAACTAGAAAATCTAGAAGAAATGGATAAACTCCTGGACACCTACACCCTCCCAAGACTAAACCAGGAAGAAGTTGAATCCCTGGATAAACCAATAACAAGTTCTGAAATTGAGGCAGTAATTAATAGCCTACCACCCAAAAAAGCTCAGGATCAGACAGATTCATAGACGAATTCTACCAGCAGTAAAAAGAGGAGCTGGTACCATTCCTTCTGAAACTATTCCAAACAAGAGAAAAAGAGGAACTCCTCCCTAACTCATTTTATGAGGCCAGCATCATCCTGATACCAAAACCTGGCAGAGACACAACAAAAAAAGAAAATTTCAGGCCAATATCCCTGATGAACATCAGTATGAAAATCCTCAATACAATACTGGCAAACTGAATCCAGCAGCACATGAAAAAGCTTATCCACCACGATCAAGTCAGCTTCATCCCTGGGATGCAAGGCTGGTTCCACATAATGTAATCAATAAACGTAATCCATCACAGAAACAGAGCCAATGACAAAAACCACATGATTATCTCAATAAATGCAGAAAAGTCCTTCAATAAAATTCAACACCCCTTCATGCTAAAAACTCTCAATAAACTAGGTATTGATGGAATGTATCTCAAAATAGTAAGAGCTATTTATGACAAACCCACAGCCAGTATCACACTGAATGGACAAAAGCTGGAAGCACTCCCTTTGAAAACTGGCACAAGACAACGATGCCCTTTCTCACCACTCTTATGCAACATAGTGTTGGAACTTCTGGCCAGGGCAATCAGTCAAGAGAAAGAAATAAAGGTATTCAAATAGGAAGAGAGGAAGTCAAATTGTCTCTGTTTGCAGATTACATGATTGTTTATTTAGAAAACCCCATCATCTCAGCCCAAAATCTCCTTAAGCTGATAAGCAACTTCAGCAAAGTCTCAGGATACAAAATCGATGTGCAAAAATCACAAACATTCCTATACACTAATAATGTAATAGTACATTAATAATAATATACACAAACACAGAGCCAAATCATGAGTGAACTTCCATTCACAATTGCTACAAAGAGAATAAAATACCTAGGAATACAACTTACAAAGGATGTGAAGGACCTCTTCAAGGAGAACTCCAAACCACTGCTCAAATAAGTAAGAGAGTACGCAAACAAATGGAAAAACATTCCACGCTCATGGATAGGAAGAATCAATATTGTGAAAATGGCCATACTGCCAAAGTAATTTGTAGATTCAATGCTATCCCCATCAAGCTACCATGGACTTTCTTCACAGAATTAGAAAAACTACTTTAAATTTCATATGGAACCAAAAAAGAGCCTGCATAGCCAAGACAATCCTAAGCAAAAAGAACAAAGCTGGAGGCACCACACTACCTGACTTCAAACTATACTACAAGGCTACAGTAACCAAAACAGCATGGTACTGGTACCAAAACAGACATATAAACCAATGGAACAGAACAGAGGCCTCAGAAAAAATGCCACACATCTACAACCATCTGATCTTTGACAAACCTGACAAAAACAAGCAATGGGGACAGGATTCCCTATTTAATAAATGGTGCTGGGAAAACTAGCTAGCCATATGCAGAAAACTGAAACCGGACCCCTTCCTTACGTCTTATACAAAAATTAACTCAAGATGGGTTAAAGACTTAAACATAAGGCCTAAAACCACAAAAACCCTAGAAGAAAACCTAGGCAATACCATTCAGGACATAGGAATAGGCAAAGACTTCATGACTAAAATACCAAAAGCAATGGCAACAAAAGCCAAAATTGACAAATCAGATCTAATTAAACTGAAGAGCTTCTGCACAGCAAAAGAAACTATCATCAGAGTGAACAGGCAACCTACAGAATGGGAGAAAATTTTTATAATCTATCCATCTGACAAATGGCTAATATCCAGAATCTACAAAGAACTTAAACAAATTTACAAGAAAAAAACAACACCATCAAAAAATGAGCAAAGGATATGAACAAACACTTCTCAAAAGAAGACATTTATGTGACCAACAAACATATGAAAAAAGCTCATCATCACTGGTCATTAGAGAAATGCAAATCAAAACCACAGTGAGATACCATCTCATGCCAGTTGGAATGGCGATCATTAAAAAGTCAGGAAACAACAGACACATATTTTATCAATTTAATGTTTCCATTGTACATTCTGTGGCATTTAGCATATAGACAATAATGTATCTATGAGTAATTATATTTCTAATTATTTCACTCCAATCTTATTTCTCGTTTTTACTTTTTTTAATTGACAAAATTGTATTTATTTAAGGTGTATAACATGATGTTTTAATGTATGTATATATTGTGAAATGACTAAATCAAGCTAATTAACCTCATACATCTTTTTTGATGGTGAGAAAATTTAAAATCTACTCTCTGAGCAATTTTCAAGCATATAATACATTGTTGTTTCCTATAATCACCATGTTGCACAGTAGAATTCCCACTTATTCCTCCTAACTGAAATTCTACATTCTTTAACCAATATCTTCCCTGTTTCCTACTCTCCAGCCCCTGGTAACCACCTCCCTGCTTCTGTGAGTTCAACTCTTTTAGATTCCACATATAAGTGAGACCTTGTAGTATTTGTCTTTCTATGCCTGGTTTATTTCACTTAGCATAATGTTATCCAGGTTTATCCTTGTTGCAAATGACAGGATTTCTTTCTTTTTAAAGGCTGAATAGTATTTTGTTGTGTATATATACTATATTTTTCTTATTCATTTATTTGTTGATGGATAGTTAGGCTGTTTTCATATCTTAGCTATGGATAATAATGCTGCAGTGAACATGGGAGTGCAGATACCTCTTCAACATAAGTATTTCATTTCCTTTGGCTATATATCTACAAGCATAATGGCTCGACCATATGGTAGTTCTGTTTTTAATTTTTTTTTTTTGAGATGGAGTCTTGCTCTGTCACCCAGGCTGGAGTGTGGCGCAGTCTCAGCTCACTGCACCCTCTGCCTCCCCGGTTCAAGCAATTCTCCTGCCTCAGCCTCCCAAGCAGCTAGAACTATCATGCCCAGCTAATTTTTGTATTTTTAGTACAGACCGGGTTTCACCATATTGGCCAGGCTAGTCTCGAACTCCTCACCTCGTGATCCACCCGCCTCGGCCTCCCAAAGTGCTGGGATTACAGGCATGAGCCACCACATCCGGATCTGTTTTTAACTTTTTGAGGAACCTCCATACTATTTTCCAAAATGACTGTATGAATTTAAATTCCCACCAACAGTTTACAATGGTTTTCTTTTCCACATATCCTCAAAAACACTTTTTAATCTCTTATATTTTTTATAATAGCCATCCAAACAGATGTGAGGTAATGTCTCATCCTGGCTTTAATTTGCATTCCCTGATGATCAATGATGTTGAGCATTTTTTTAATAGACCCATTGACCATTTGTATGCCATCTTTTGAGAAATGTCTTTTCAGGTGCTTCCCCAATTTTTAAAATTGGATTACTTGTTTTCTTGCTATTGAGTTCTTTCAGTTCCTTATATATTTTTATATTAACTCCTTATCAGATATATGGTTCACAGATATTTTCCCCCATTCTGCAGGTTGTTTCCTCACTCTGTTGATTGTTGCCTTTTGTGTGCAGAAGCATTTTAGCTTGATAATCCCATTGTTTATTTTTGCTTTTGTTGCCTGTGCTTTTGAGGTCATAACAAGAAGCAATGGCAACAAAATACCAATAGCAAGAATCTTTTCCCATTTCCTCTAGATTTCAGAGTGGGATTGTCCAGTATGGTAGCCCCTAACTATTTAAATTTGTGACCATTTAAACTTAAATTTAAATAAAAGTGTTACTCTTTCAGGTCTTACATTTAGATTTTTCATCCATTTTGAGTTGATTTTGTTATATGAATTGGTTCTCTAGTCTTACTGTGAAACTCTCAGAGACTTTATGTAAGATTGGAATTTTCAGCTCTGAGTATTCAAACTGGCATATAAAACTAACTGAGCCTGGTGTTTTCCTTAAGGACAGATTTTTTTAACTAAGGATTCATGTTTTTCATAAACATAGGATGATTCAGGCTTATTATTTCTTCTGGAGTCAGTTGTGGTAATTTATATTTCCTGTAAATATTTCTACTTCACCTGATTCCAGATTGATTGTCATAAAGTTGTTCAATATATTCTATTTTATTACCTTTTGAATCTCAATTCTATTTGTAATTGTGCCCTCTTTCATTTTTGGCAGTGGTTTGGTTTGTTTGTAATGTCCTCCCTCAGTTTTATTGAATTTTTTGATTCTAAGGATTGATTGTTTTTTCCCTTTATTCTCTCCCTCCACATAAATACAAAACCAAGTCAGGCAAGTGTCTTTCCCTACTCTGTTACTCAAGAATCACAGTCAACTTTTTCTATAGAGGGCCAGATAATAAATTTTTTCTCTTCTGTGGTCCATATGGCTGCAACTATTCAACTCTGCCCTTGTTTTGCAAAAACAACTACAGATAATATGATAAGGAAAGGCATAGCTGTGTTTCAATGAAACTTTACAAAATCAGGTAGTAGGCTGCGTTTGGCTTACAGGCTGTAGTTTGCACATCCCAGCTCTAGATTCTAGAACCTGTAAAAAGCCCAGCTCCAGATCCCTCCCTCTAAAGAGGATATTAATTGCCTGTCCTCCACCCTACTCCCAGGACAAAAACTGGATGACAATTTCTTATCTTTCCAGTTTCACTTACTGTTTCCAGCTTTGAACCTCTTTATCACTTCCAGGCTTTTGGGACATTCTTTATTTTCACATATGACTAACCACTCATCTTTAAAGATTTATTTTAAATATTCTATCTAGCATTGTTAGATGTTCTACACTGGTTTGGTTTTTCTGGCTCTTGCCAAAAATGGAAATCTCATCACTGGATTTTGCCATAAGGCATCTTTTTCTCTTCCTTCCTTCTTTTCCTTCTTCCTTTCTTCCTCCTTCTTTCTTTCTGCCTCTGCTACAAAGTACAGGGGGAGGTGGAAGTCTGACTCCTGTGACTAAGTGGAAAGCTTCCATTCTCAGGCAAATACTAGGAATAATACTACATCAGGCATCGGATGAGAGGTCTGACCTGAATGTAACAATTCAACACCTATAGAATTTAAGGAAAGGGTTTGGACCTTTGGACACACTCTTGATCCACAATTCCTGATTTGCTTGGAAACTGAATCATAAATGATGATTTCCAGCAAGTCTATTTCTGATAGTTAGTCCTTGGATGAATTAATTGGTCACTTCCAGGGAAGCACTGGTTGACCAGGGTTTAACTGAGGACAATGTGAAAGAACATTCTATTACCCAGAGAGTACATGCTTATGTCCTGTGGGAGAAATAACAGAAAAAGCAAATGGTAGCAATGCTGGGAAAAACTGAGCACCTTTTCCCAGTGGGACCAAGTTTGGGACATGGCTGATCCTGCAGCATCTGGACGAGCAGCAAGAGCTGGGAGGAGACAGTGGAGCAGTGGAAGATCTGAAGCTAAGAGTCTCAAGGTGGGCTGGTGAGCGATCTCATAGCTGGGAAAGTCTTGCAGACCCAAGACAAGGAGTCCCTACTTTCCTTCTTTGATTTAGAAACTTTTGTGAAGGGAGATAGCTGTGTGAAGACATGGGAGAAACCAACCCTTTACTTAAATTCTATAGGTTTAAGGTTTATTATGGTTTGTGTTGATCAAAACTCTTTATAGCCTATACCTAGAGTACTCAAACCCAGAGAGACAGAAAGTAGAATTGGTGGTTACCAGGGGCTAGGGATAGGAGAGAATGGGGAGTCTGTGTTTAATAGAGACAGAGTTTCTGTCTGAGATGATGGAAAAGTTCTGGAGATAGATGGTGGTGAGGTTGTACAACAATGTGAATGTACAAACTTTACATTATGTACATCTTACCACAATAAAAAAAATCTTTTAAAATATAAACCAGAAAAAAACCTCTTTATAATCTCTTTCAAGTGAGGAATTACCAAGTGCTCAACAGGCTGCTTAGAATGGGAGGCAGGGGTGAGGGGCAATGCCAGGCACATGACCCGCTTTGTACACTTACGATTGCTGTTATTTATTGAGTGTCTACCCTCTCCTCCAGCTCCTACACTAAGCACTTTACATGTACTCATTCTAATCCTAAAAAAGAGAAAAGGAAAGATAAACAGGAGCCTGCAAGGCTGCGAGGTGCATCATATTTCCCACATTTTACAGAATCAACTTAGTGTCCTTGTGGTAAGAGTGTTTCTGGTGAGATGGTAAAGTCGTGTGTTTGTGAATTGTACATCATTCAATTCAATTCTTTTGGAGTTAATGATTCTACAAGAAAATATAGTCGAACTAGACATTCACTTACAGTGGAGCTCCGCTGGGGTCCCTAACTCTTAGTAACAGAGCTGCCCCCTCCCCTTCCCCTCACGCCCAGAGTCCTAGTAACAGAGTTGCCCGCGGAGAGGCTGCTGCTCTCAGGCCCTGGTCAGGGTGTTGGATGTGAGTTTGCTAAGTCCTTCCTCCACGTAGGATAACCGAGAATTTCCAGAATTTTTACCTAAATTGGAACTGGCACAAAAAGCATAAAGTCTGGCAAAAGAGGACTAAGCAGATACATGTGAAACTACCACAGTCAAACAGCCTCTAGTGGCACAGCTGTGGGACATTGATGCACTTGTCAATGGTGGGAACTGGACAGGAGGCTGCAGGCCACTGCACTGTCCTAAGGCCACTCAGGACAAGGCCAGTTCCCAATTTGTTTCACTGTGAGACGGCTGCGCGGTCAGAGCCCAGACACCATCACCAGCCTCCCGAACTTGGATTCAGCTCCACATCGTGTCACCCTGGGTAAAGGATGTACATCTCTGCCTGCCTGGGTTTGTCACCTGGCAGCATGGATGCTCAGGCGACTGGCCTGTCAGGACAGCAGCAAATGAACTGAAGCTGGGGGAGCGTGCAGGCTGGTGCCGTGTGGAGCTCTGGGGCAGAAGGCCCTCACCGGGGGTGCCCAGAGCCGGGGTCTGTGCGCCGCGGGCTGGGTCCAGGTCACACGCGCTGGGTGAACAGAGTGAGAAGACAAAATGAGGATGTACTCCTTAGATGCTCACGAAAAGCCTTCTTCCCCTTAGTTGGGAACGACCCCCCGGACACTAGTCCCAGGCCGCACCTGGACTCAGCCGCAGGCAACTCAGAGAAACGCGAGCCCGGGGGCCTCGGGAGGGCCTCGGGGGTGGGTGGGGGTGAGGGGAGCCTCGGGAGGGCCACGGGTGGTGAGAGGGTGCTCTGGAGGGTCTGGAAACCGCTGAAGGCAGGCGATGACGCAGGCCCAGTGCACGTGTCCCGGGGCTCCTGTCTAGGTCCACGGAAGCTCCACGTGGGTTTCTTTGTACCCATATCACACTTAACTGTATTTCTTCTTCTTCTTTCTTTTCCTCCCCCAGCAGCTCTAAGCGCCCTACAGCTTGCATGGAAAGGCAACATGGACTTCCCTTTTGCACTGTCTGTGGGTACCACTGTTCCAGCCCTGAGGGGACAAGGGGACGCTGCGCTGTGGGGAAGTCCGGGTGGCAGGACGTGGCGGGGCTCCTGGAGGAGGTGCTGGGATGCGCTGCTGCGTCTGCTGAGAAAGGTCCTGAGGACGCAGCCCGCCCTTTCCCCGAGCTGCGAGGGAGCCCCATGGGGAAGACCCGCAGGGTCTCTGGGAGGGAAGAACAGGGGAGCCTGGAGTCTCAGGGCTGCCGGGAGCAGAGGCGCTCAAGGTGGCGAACGTCCCCAGCCTGCCCTCCCTGCTCACTGCAGGCTCGCGCCTGCTCTGCTCTGGGCCTCCCCTCAGCCCTAGCCTCCAGGCAGTTTCCTTTCTGCCAGGTAGATTCTGTGCGGCTTCATTTATTCAGAATCTGGATCGACAAATGAATACTCAAGTAGGAAAGGGGTGTTTGGCCTACTCCAAAATTGACCACATAGTTGGAAGTAAAGCACTCTTCAGCAAATGTAAAAGAACAGAAATTATAACAAACTGTCTCTCAGACCACAGTGCAATCAAACTAGAATTCAGGATTAAGAAATTCACTCAAAACCGCTCAACTACATGGAAACTGAACAACCTGCTCCTGAATAACTACTGGGTAAATAATGAAATGAAGGCAGAAATAAAGATGTCCTTTTAAACCAATGAGAACAAAGACACAACATATCAGAATCTCTGGGACACATTCAAAGCAGTGTGTAGAGGGAAATTTATAGCACTATATGCCCACAAGAGAAAGCAGGAAAGATCTAAAATCGACACCCTAACATCACAATTAAAAGAACTAGAAAAGCAAGAGCAAACACATTCAAGAGCTAGCAGAAGGCAAGAAATAACTAAGATCAGAGCAGAACTGAAGGAAATAGAGATACAAAAAACCCTTCAAAAAAATCAGTGAATCCAGGAGCTGGTTTTTCTGAAATGATCAACAAAATTGATAGACCGCTAGCAAGACTAATGAAGAAAAGAGAGAAGAATCAAATAGATGCAATAAAAAATGATAAAGGGGATATCACCACCGATCCCACAGAAATACAAAATACCATCAGAGAATACTACAAACACCTCTACACAAATAAACTAGAAAATCTAGAAGAAATGGATAAATTCCTCGACACATACATCCTCCCAAGACTAAACCAGGAAGAAGTTGAATCTCTGAATAGACCGACGACAGGCTCTGAAATTGAGGCAATAATCAATAGCTTACCAACCAAAAAAAGTCCAGGACCAGATGGATTCACAGCTGAATTCTACCAGAGATACAAAGAGGAGCTGGTACCATTCCTTCTGAAACTATTCCAATCAATAGAAAAAGAGGGAATCGTCCCTAACTCATTTTATGAGGCCAGCATCATCCTGATACCAAAGCCTGGCAGAGACACAACCAGAAAAGAGAATTTTAGACCAATATCCTTGATGAACATTGATGCAAAAATCCTCAATAAAATACTGGCAAACCGAATCCAGCAGCACATCAAAAAGCTTATTCACCATGATCAAGTGGGCTTCATCCCTGGGATGCAAGGCTGGTTCAACATACGCAAATCAACAAATGTAATCCAGCATATACACAGAACCAAAGACAAAAACCACATGATTATCTCAATAGAGGCAGAAAAGGCCTTTGACAAAATTCAACAACCCTTCATGCTAAAAATTCTCAATAAATTAGGTATTGATGGGACGTATCTCAAAACAATAAGAGCTATCTATGACAAACCCACAGCCAATATCATACTGAATGGGCAAAAACTGGAAGCATTCCCATTGAAAATGGGCACAAGACAGGGATGTCCTCTCTCACCACTCCTATTCAACATAGTGTTGGAAGTTCTGGCCAGGGCAATCAGGCAGGAGAAGGAAATAAAGGGTATTCAATTAGGAAAAGAGGAAGTCAAATTGTCCCTGTTTGCAGATGACATGATTGTATATCTAGAAAACTCCATAATCTCAGCCCAAAATCTCCTCAAGCTGATAAGCAAATTCAGGAAAGTCTCAGGATATAAAATCAATGTACAAAAATCACAAGCATTCTTATACACCAATAACAGACAGAGAGCCAAATCATGAGTGAACTCCCATTCATAATTGCTTCAAAGAGAATAAAATACCTAGGAATCCAACTTACAAGGGATGTGAAGGACCTCTTCAAGGAGAACTACAAACCACTGCTCAATGAAATAAAAGAGGATACAAACAAATGGAAGAACATTCCATGCTCATGGGTAGGAAGAATCAATATCGTGGAAATGGCCATACTGCCCAAGGTAATTTATAGCCTCCCCATCAAGCTACCAATGACTTTCTTCACAGAATTGGAAAAAACTACTTTAAAGTTCATATAGAACCAAAAAAGAGCCCTTATTTCCAAGTCAATCCTAAGCCAAAAGAACAAAGCTGGAGACATCATGCTACCTGACTTCAAACTATACTACAAGGCTACAGTAACCAAAACAGCATGGTACTGGTACCAAAACAGAGATATAGACCAATGGAACAGAACAGAGCCCTCAGAAATAATGCCACATATCTACAACTATCTGATCTTTGACAAACCTGACAAAAACAAGCAACAGGGAAAGGATTCCCTATCTAATAAATGGTGCTGGGAAAACTGGCTAGCCATATGGAGAAAGCTGAAACTGGATCCCTTCCTTACACCTTATACAAAAATTAATTCAAGATGGATTAAAGACTTAAATGTTAGACCTAAAACCATAAAAACCCTAGAAGAAAACCTAGGCAATACCATTCAGGACATAGGCGTGGGCAAGGACTTCATGTCTAAAACACCAAAAGCAATGGCAACAAAAGCCAAAATTGACAAATGGGATCTAATTAAACTAAAGAGCTTCTGCACAGCAAAAGAAACTACCATCAGAGTGAACAGGCAACCTACAGAATGGGAGAAAATTTTTGCAACCTACTCATCTGACAAAGGGCTAATATCCAGAACTCAAACAAATTTACAAGAAAAAAACAAACAACCCCGTCAAAAAGTGGGCAAAGGATGTGAACAGACACTTCTCAAAAGAAGATATTTATGCAGCCAAAAAACACATGAAAAAATGTTCATCATCACTGGCCATCAGAGAAATGCAAATCAAAACCACAGTGAGATACCATCTCACACCAGTTAGAATGGCGATCATTAAAAAGTCAGGAAACAACAGGTGCTGGAGAGGATGTGGAGAAATAGGAACACTTTTACACTTTTGGTGGGACTGTAAACTAGTTCAACCATTGTGGAAGTCAGTGTGGCTATTCCTCAGAGATCTAGAACTAGAAATACCATTTGACCCAGCCATCCCATTACTGGGTATATACCCAAAGGATTATAAATCATGCTGTTATAAAGACACATGCACATGTGTGTTTATAGCGGCAGTATTCACAATAGCAAAGACTTGGAACCAACCCAAATGTCCAACAACAATAGACTGGATTAAGAAAATGTGGCACATATACACCATGGAATACTATGCAGCCATAAAAAATGATGAGTATATGTCCTTTGTAGGGACATGGATGAAACTGGAAACCATCATTCTCAGCAAACTATCGCAAGGACAAAAAACCAAACATCACATGTTCTCATTCATAGGTGGGAATTGAACAATGAGAACACATGGACCCAGAAAGGGGAACATCACACACCGGGGACTGTTGTGGGGCGGGGGAGGGGGGAGGGATAGCATTAGGAGATATACCTAATGCTAAATGACGAGTTAATGGGTGCAGCACACCAACATGGCACATGTATGCATATGTAACAAACCTGCACATTGTGCACATGTACCCTAAAACTTAAAGTATAATAATAATAAAATTTTTTAAAAAGGGGGGTGTTTGGAAGGGTGGAGAGGTTTCCAAGCAGGCGCCCACCTGAGGGACCCCTGAGGGGAAACAAAGGGGACTTAAAGCCAGGTTTCCAGCTCGGCCTCCCCTTCCTTTTTTTGACTTTTTTCTTTTTTTTTTAAAGAAATATAAACAAAGAGCTTGAATTATTTTGAAATAACTATTGGTAGCTGGACTGTGTTCTCTTGACCACAGCATTGCTCTGGGACTGAACCGCGTGGGTCTCTGCTCTTCCTAAGTGTTACATAAGAATAGTGAACCCATGAGGTCAGCTTTTAAACCAGTTTCTTCCCATAACCTCCTGGACCAAGGCCCAAGCAAGGCCGAGAGGAGCTCAAGGTCCCACTCTCACCAGGATGGGCCTCTGTCTCTAGCTGGCAGGAGGCAATGAATGTCACCCAGTAATTTAAGGTTGTTCATGTTTGTGTAGAAAAGCCAAGCACAGGCCCATATTCTAGAGGATTGCTTGTGGCAGGCAGAAGGCCATCAAAGGCAAACCCAAACATATGAAAAGGTGTCTTTTCAAGCTAATGGAACAGATCAGCTTGGTGAAAAATAGAGTAACAATAGCATTTGGAACAAAACTTTCAGCATAGTGCTTGCCCAAGAGGACTTACAGCCCTTTAAAACTGACAGTGGGACCAGGCACCATGGCTCACAACTGTAATCCCAGCACTTTGGGAGGCTGAGGCGGGTAAATCACTTGAGTCCAGGAGTTGAGACCAGCCTGGGCAACATAGTGAAAACCCACCACTACCAAAAATACAAAGAGTAGCCGGGCATGGTGGCGCTCACCTGTAATCCCAGCTACTTGGAGGCCGAGGCATGAGAATTGCTTGAACCTGGGAGGCAGAGGTTGCAGTGAGCCAAGATCCTGCCACTGCACTGCAGCCTGGATGACAGTGAGACTCTGTCTCTAAAATAAAATAAAATAAATAACATTGCTGCTAGGTGGGACTGTAGACGAGGCAAAGACGTGTCTATACAGTTCCAACCAAGAGTAAGGCAATTACAAAAATCCACTTTTGCATACCTAAGGGCATTGCCTAGATATTTGGAATCATATATCTGGTTAATTTGAGTTTTTTGAAAGAAAGCAGGTAAACATAGCCAAATTTTATAATGAAGTAAATTTTCAATCTCTTGTTAACCTTAACTCTTTCATAGTCTGAATAGACCATATTCACAGTGATCTGAGAGCCAGACATTTTAAATAAAATCATAGGAATAATGTTCTCTGTTTATGTCACAATTACACTAAGCCAGCAGTCCCCAACCTTTTTGGCACCAGGGACCAGTTTCATGAAAGACAATTTTTCCACAGGCAGGGTGTATGGGTCAGGATGAAACAGTTCCACCTCAGATCATCAGGCATTGGTTAGATTCTTATAAAGAACGTGCAGCCTAGATCCCTCATATGCGCAGTTCACAATAGGGTTCGTGCTCCTATGAAAATCTAATGCCACTACTGATCTGACAGGAAGCAGAGCTCATGTGGCAATGCTCACTCACGACTCACCTCGTGCTGTGCATCCCAGTTCCTAACAGGCCACAGACCAGTATCAGCCTGTAGGTTGCGGACCCCTGCTCTAAGTAGTCCAAAATGACTTACCAAATGCAGCCTTCTAAATATGCCAGATATTCTTACTGTGTGCTAAAATTTCTTTTTTATAAAAGTCAGTTAGTAAATAAAGTTATAAAAACAAAAGACACATATAATATAATGTAAAATATAATCCAAATCATGACTCCTTCCGTATGACTTTCTAAAATGTAATATTTTTCTTGGAAAATGTCACAACTTGTAAGTGTGGCAAAAACTCACTAGAAACAGCATTCTGAGTACTCCAGTGACAACACTGTTAAAACACTCTGAGTCCATGCATTTAATATTCTATATTAAGGCCTCTCTACTCCCATAATTTCCCCTACATAGCACTATGAAGTCATGTAAGGGTAGTCAGAAGGAAACAAAACTATTAAAAATATCCTCCAAAAATGAAAACATGCCAAAAAAATCACACAAGGACTTAATAACCATGGTATTTACAATGGAAAATAATGCTTCTGCCAGAAACTCTGTTTTTACTAGCCCAGACTTTTTTCATGTTTAATTTTATATACAAGCTGGATTTATGATTAAATTATTTTCTTTTCAACTCCCCTTTGTTACCTTGGTTTTATCAACATTGAACCATTTGAATTCTGCAGCAATAGCAAACGAAAGTAAAAACCAAATTCTATACACAGTGCTGATTAGGCCCAGCTCTAATCACTGAACCAACTGTAGAAGACAGATACTATTATGTTGCTCTGTACACACGAAAGAGCTGAAGCACTCAGAGGCTGAGTAACTGCCCAAGGTCACAAGTTGCTAAGTGGTAGAGCCGGGAATTGAACTTAGTCAAGGCTGGCTCCAGAGCCTATGTTTCCACCGCTTTTCTAAGCTGTCTTTTTATAGCATTTCTAGAACTCTCAGAGCAGCAACCCAGTGATGTTAGCCCAAACTCATCAATTTTGCAAGTTATAGGATCTGTCTGCTCCTTGAACAAACCTTTCTCGAGCATGAGTTGGATTCATGTTTTTGCATCTGCACAAAAGGCACAGGGACAGACAGGGGAAAATTTGTGTCTACTACTCCTGGAAGATTCAGTCTCTGAGTAAGATGAAGTCATAGAAGTTTCATTTGTCTTTTGGCACGGGGAGGGCCTGAGCTCAGACTGCAGCATCTGCTCAGCATAGCCTCCTCCTCCTCCCAAGTCATTCACTCTGGAGTGAGGGGAGGCTTCGCTCTGCTCCCCAAAGCTCTTTCCTGCCCTAGGGTCCTGCCCTCGACCACCCTCGCACGTGAACTCATCATGGTTCTCCGCAGGTCTCCTCTCTTTGATGCAGCCATTACTCCACCGTCAGGTAGAATATCTTCACCTGTTCCTCTTTCACTCACAGGAGAAAGTTCAGCCTCCTTAGGCCAGCACTGAAGGCCCCAACTTATCTGCTACAACCTGAAGTCACCTCCTGCCACTCTGTGGGACACTGTGCTCCCAACATAGGACTACTCCCTGGCTCTTCTACCTTTGCTGGGGCCTTTGTCTGTTCTCATCTTCTCTCTTTCTTGGCCTTATGCCATGTCTTCCACAACAAGCCTCCCCAGCTCCAGCCCTTATAGTGAGAGGTAAAATATTCCTCCTCTCTGTGCTCCTGGACCTCTGAAACTGCCTCTACCAGAGCATTTGACAGAAATTTTAACAGCCTTCTAGAGCACAAGGAATCCTTTCCTCCTTCCCATTCTAAGTTGGAAGCCCCCTGAGGGCAAGTCACCACACTTTCCAGCCTGTGGGATCTATCACAGAGTTCCAGGAACCTGAAGGTCAATAAACCTGCCTCCATCTTAGAAAAGAATGTTCTGCAGCCTCCCTGCCCTGCAGGCTGAAAATGGGGTGACTCTGCAGAGACAGGTTAGAGCCCCACTCTGCTGCCCCGGCCGGCCCTCAGCCTCAGCTGCCATCTCTCTCTCCAGAAAGGCCGCTGCAGCCCTCTCGGCATCCCCTCGGTGTCTGCGCATGTCTGTGAAGGGCGGTGCAAAGCAGGGGGCAGTAAAATGAGGCACAAACTAACATTAAAATATATACAATTCAGTGAGCAGTATTATACTGAGGCTTTGCACAAAGCTCCAAGGGAGCAGGAAAGAAATCGGACCTTCCCCACCCCAACCCCAGGATTTTACAGAAAACTTCATGCGGCTGGTGGCCCTCCAACTGAAGGATGAGGTCAAGATGGGACCTGCTCATCCCCAAACTGCCCGCCAGACCTCAGTGTGGCTGGCATGTCCCACAGCATCGGTGCACACTCAATCCATGCAGAGAACTCAAGGAACAGCAAAACGCAGGCCCAGTGGGGTGGAGTCCTGGGAAGCCTGTGGACAACTGCAACACAGCCCTGCAGGATTCATTCATTCCTTCAACAAACACCACTGAACAGGTACTACATACTGGCCAAGGGCTACATTAAGGCTAGGATGATGAGCAGACCACTCCCCATGCCCGGGGACAAATGAGGGGGATGGCCATGGTTTAGATGCACGACCACTTGGCCCAGTGCCAGCTGCTGGAAGAGTGGAGACTGGCGTGGGCTGCGCATGGGCAGAGAGGTTTCCCCAGGGAAATGGCTACTGTGGAGGGAGGGGACAGGGGTCAGGGAAAGCACTGGAGATGGCAGAAGCACCAAGGATAAACAAGACCTGGAGAGGAGCTCCCACCCTAGGGCTGGAAGGGGAGCCCCCACCCCAGGGCTGGAAGGGGAGCCCCAGAGACATTCTAGGCTGGAGTGATGTGTTCACGCCTGTGTGTTACTTTTCTCTTCCCCAACTGAAGTCCAAGAAAGACCTTGGAGACTAGTCAGAAGTCTCAAAAATCTAGCAGGTTGTAGCTTGGATTTGGGGTCAGGGAGGGGGTGGAGGTGGACATGAGAGCCTTGGAGGAGGTAAATTAGTAGATTTAGGAGAGAGGGGCTGAGAGGAGGCTCGTGGACACTCCGATTATTCACTTACATCACTGAACCTTCACCACAGCTTCTCTGACATTTCCTTGATGCATTCATCAGATAGTTATGAAAGCTCCAGGGAGGGCTTGGAGACAAAAAACTACCCAGGCTCCTGCGTGCATGTAAATATTATTTTCTTGAATTCAAATTTACACGATAAGTTGGCTGCAAGCAGAATTTGTTTACTTCAAAGCCCTGTGCATGCTCTCTGGCAGACAGGAGGCTAAAATTAGCTTGATATATTTGTGGGCATTTTTTTCCTAATTTTAATTAGAAATTAAATTTAGATTAAGTTAGAAGTATGTAATTAATCACTAATTAAATTTTTTTTTTACCAGCACACTGCTCTGCCAATTTTCTAACTAAAATTTTAGTGCCACAGTACTTATAGGATTTTTTAATGCATTTTATTCACGGTTTCTTGTGTTTTTCCAAATATGTTAATTTTTTTTACTCTGAAATTTTCTCTTCTAATCTTATCAGTGAACCTTCCCCTAGTTATCAGGGTAATTCCTAATTTCCATTAAGCCCCAGAAGCTCTTCCCAGGACGCACAGTGTATTTTCTTTTTCTCTTTATTCATCTTTGAATGAGTATGGCTGTCAGGTAGCTTGTCTCAAGTGTCAATTTACATGGCACATAAGCCCTGGCCATCGATCTTTCTTTTTGTAAAGCCTCATCAAGATTATTTTTTAAAATCTCTCTAGCTCATTCCAAAGCATCTTCTAGAGTCTGGGAGGAATTCCTCTCATCATTTTAGGAAGACTGAGAATAATAAAGGGTCCACTAATCTCTTAGTTATGGAATGTCACATCCAATGGAAAAACACACAAGGCTGCTTCTGGAAACTCCAGATCAGCCGCAGAGCCCCTCTGCCCATCTCACAGGCGCACCAGCACCAGAAACCAGCTCCAGAGGAAACGCTAGGAGGCCCACCATTCACAGAGAAGGCCAGCCGTCATGTTTTAAAGGAAAGAACATTCGTTTCCAGAAAGCTAAAAACCTAAGATGTGTGATAATGGAATCATTAATCTACTCTTTGGTGACCACTCCGACTGACTTTCTCCGGCTATAAATCATAAACGCTGTGAAATTGTCAGTGCATTGCAAGGTGCCTTTTGCAAAGGCCTCCTGCACTCCACACCTGGCCCGACAAGGGGCGCGGTCCCCCACCGCACCTCTCTGTGCTTCCAGCCCTGCCCCTCTAGCCACCGGAAATCACTGCCATAGGGGGGCCAGGTCCAGAGAGAGGCACCCAAGAAGGCCTGGGCTCACCTTGGCCCCAGCTCGTCTACTGCCGCTCACTCCAGACCCTCCCCCTGGACCCGGGCAGCCCCATCCAGGGCTCAGGGGTGGCCTGAGCACCAGGCAGGCTGGGCTTCGACCCTCTCAGCCTAACTTTCCTAACTTTCAGGATCTCGCCGTGTTGCCCAGGCTGGTCTCGAACTCCTGGGCTCAAGTGATCCTCCCACCTCGGCCTCCCAAAGTTCTGGGATTACAGGCGTGAGCCACTGCACATGGCCTTACTTTAAAACTTAGCTTAGGTGTTTTATTCCTATTAAGTCCTGAGGAAAATAACCCCTCTGTAGCATAAGTCCTCCCTGTGAGGCCTCTCCTGACCCTCCACCCTATCCACGCCCAGGATGGTGGCCCTCCCCAGCAAGCCATCTACCTGACCCTCAGAGAGAAGGCAGGCTCTCGAAGGGCAGGTCTGGATCCCTCTCACTGCAACACCATCACCGTCCCCAGGTCAGAGCACTTTGCAGGTGTGCAGGTGTCCCCCAGATGGAGGAGGCTCGCCCACAGGAACTCTGCAACCTGGGGAGACTTCCCTGTCAGCCTCAATTTGATTATTTTCAGCTCAAGGAGATGGACATGTTGGGACTAAGGGGCTGTAAAGACTCTTTAATTCCTACAGCATTGGTGACAAGGAACATCTGGATCTCATCCTCAGTGGTCCCTGCCCCAAGCAGCCAGGGACCCAGAACCATACTCACCTCCTCTAGGGGCAATAGTTTATATTTATTGAGCAACTACTACGTGCCAGGAACAAGATTTTGTGAAACTCGTGCTAAATATTTACATTTTGCTGATGAGGAAGTGGAGTCTCTAGAAAGGGAGAGATTTCCATATTGACACACACCTGGTGAGTGTAGGAACTGCACTTTAGAGCAAGATCTCTCTGCGCCCAAAGGGAGTGACTTAGCAGAAGGGAAGGAGTGGAAAACATCCCCATCACTCTCATATCCTCAAGATCCCTTGTTAGTGCAGAGGCCCCTGGGAGCTTCTTACGTGTATGTTTTTAACCTAGTCGACCTGTTCCATTAGAGGCTGTTTTCCACTCTCTCATACCTCTGCCTTCTCTAATTCTGTTCTGGGACTACTTTCCACTTGGAGAATTCATCCTCCTCCTTTGTTCCCTTCCCAGTCTCCTTCACCTCCATTCCCATAAACTTCTGTGCATGTTCCTGTTACAGCACTCAGCCTGCTGCAGTGGAATGCATCTGTTCTGTGCATTCTTTCCGGAAAAAAAATTACGTCTTCCAAAAAATATGGAACCCACCACTAATTATGGCACATCTGCTTTGTTTCAAAAGTGAGCGTGGACAGGTCCAGGGTGTTATCTCCAGACTACTCTGGAAAGCTCTCAGCACTCTCGGAACTCACAAAGGATATATGAGCAATTGCTCAGTGACTAGGCTGCAACCTTTTTCTGTGGAACTCCCACAATGGCCTCACAGCCAAAACTGTGGGAAGATCTAGGAAGAAGAAATAGACTCCAACCTCGGTCAGACGAAGGGTGGAAGAAATAATTGAAAATCTTATACCAAAGAGGTTAGAAACAAAAGTCATTCTCAGTGCAGAAGAGTAGCAGAGAATCATTTAAAAATGTGCATCCCTAAGAGGCCGAAGGAAAAGGAGCAGAGGCCGAGCAAGTGTCCCTGTGTGACAGGAAAAGCTGTAAGTGGTGTCTGCGGCTTTCTCTTCTCGGCCACATCTGTCATTCTCTGTTAAGGGCCCTCTCACCGAGGTTAGTCAGCCTCTCTCCTTAAAACTGAAAGTGACTGCTGGCATGCAGTTCCTCTCACATCTGGATTGCTAACCACCTGCTCCCCAAATTTAAAAGTATAATGGGATTGAATTCAAATTTTTACAAAACTTAGGAACTTAGGGGGCCAACTTTGCAAATCATAATTGATTTCCAAGAGAGATGTCCTATTATATTTGTTTAACAAACATGGATGTTTCATACATCAGATGCATTCTCAAGGTGTCATCCAATCCTCTTTTATTTACTTATTGAAAGTAAGGCAAGCGTGTGTTTAAAAAAATCTAAATATTTAAAAATGATAGCAAATCTCCCTCACAACCAGACCCCCAGATTCCTTGCAAGAGGTAACCATCATGAATAGTTTTTCTGGGCCTCCAGACATCTTACACATATATAAGCCCATGTATTCACTTGTGTTCATTGCATTCATATCCTTTTCATATCAAATTAGAGCAGTCAGTGCCTACTCTTCTGAATCCAAGTTTCTTTGCTATAACAATACATTTCAGCACATTCAGACTCACCCATTCTCTTTCAAAACTGGGTTGTATTTTCTTTTAGGGAAGAATGATCGTGCATTTTCCCAAGTCCCTCTAGATTGGCATTTAGGTGCGTTCCGTCTTTTGCCTTTACAGGTAATACCACACACTTGCCATTGCACAAAGTTGCTCTCCCAAAGCATCAGAGGCCCTCCCCCTACCTTGCCACACTGGCTAATATGAGATAGTTTACCTTTTTCCAGGCTCAGTGGTGAGCAATCCTATGCTGTCTCTTTATTATTTAGTCTTTTCTTTCTCTATGGACTGCCATGTGTGTTGTCAATTTTTCCACTGAGTGTGGCATTTTGGTGACAGATTTGTAATCCCTGGCTTTACATTAGTGACATGTTCTTTTTCTGACGTGTTTGGCACGTATTTTTCCAGTTTGACCTTTTTTTAAATTTAACTTCTGCCATATTTTTCATTGGTGAATTTTAGTTTTATTTTTATGTACTCATATGCATGAGTCTTTTCCCTTATAGTTTCTGGGTCTTGTTTTGTTTTGTTTAGCAAGGACTCACCCACTCTCTTGAGAGACAAACAAGAAGACTGAAGTAAAGTGAAAGATGTACTTTTGTCTGGAAGAGGAACTCTCAGAATATGTCATGTAGTGATAAATAATTTAATGCAATCGCAAAACATTCCAAACATGTTCCTTTTTAGAAACTTAGTGATTTTTTTATATATCAGAAAAATAAATAGGGGGGTAAGGTAGCAAGTTTGGCTTAGTCAGATGTTAAAGGCTAGAATGATTAAAATCCAGTGATTCCAGTGCAGAAATAGTCAAAGAAATAGAACAGGATAGAATCCAGAAACACAACCAAGGATAAATGGAAGTATTGGATTTTATAAATGTAACATTTCAGAGCCATAAGCAAGCAATGCCCAAAAAAAAAAAAAGGCTCAATTGGAGGGCAGGGCAGGGGAAGGAGAAGGAATGTAGTCTCCTACCTAAGTCCTTATACCAAATCTTTTGGCAGTTGTGGCAAATATTTAAACATAATAAAAGAAGTCACAAAAGTACCAGTAGATAATGTATTTTTATAATATTGGGATAAATAAAGGCTTTCTACACATGCCCAGAATTAATTAATCATCAAGGAAGTGATGAACACATTTTACTATGTAAGATATGCATAGTTCTGCAAAACCACATGATCAAAATCAAACAACAATATAAAAGCTGGGAGAATATACTAACAAGACACATGACAATGAATAAGTATTCACAATGCACAAAGAAATTTTTTCAAGTAGTTAATAAAATAAGAAGATAAAGATAATGATCAAACTAATGTAAAATATAAGAAAGTATAAGCAAACAACACATAAAACCAAATGTTCAGAATCAGCAAAGCTGTGAAAAAGAAAATGACCACAGCCACACAATGGGAGCACCACTTGGCAATAGGTTGAATTCCATGTCATTGTCAATATTTCATCCTTTTTGACCTACAAAATATCAATTTTTCAGTCAAAATTGGAAGTGCACATAGTCTTCGAGTCAAGAATACTACTTTTAGATATTTTTAATATATTTTAACATGTACAGCAGATATTTATACAAGTTTTATTATCCATTGGATTGCTTAGAAATTTTTCGTTAAGTCCAAAAATACCAGTGTCATGCAGGGTATAGCAGGGTACACACTGCTTGTGGGTGCAGCAAGTGGTACAAGCAATAAAAGAGTCACGTGGCAACAGCCACCAGCAAAGTTGAAGATGTATGTCTCGTATCATGCAGCAATTGCCCTCCTAGGCAGGTGTGTGTGCATGTGGGTGTGATACATACATTCTATTCCTATGATGGCAAGTGCTGTTTCACAAGATATATGCATCTTCAATTAGTCCATGTTACATGATGTGTACCTGTGAAACACACATGTATACATGTACACATATGAATGCATATGTGTATGCAGCATATACATGTGCATCTGCACATGCTTCTACTGTGCACATACAAATGTGCATATGCATAGCATAACATATAATGTACATGGGCATATGCAAACATGCATGTGTGCCTGTACCCTAGAGAAATTCCCACACGCATATATATATAGTAACATGTACAAAGACATTGATTTGTGCCATTGTTTCTAACAAGAAAAAAATGTACACAACATAGCTGTCAGTCAGGAAATGCATGGGTAAGTTGTAGTTTATTCATACAATGGAATATCATGCAACAGAATACATAAATTAGATCTATATGCATCTACAGGGATAAATATCAAAAACACAAGGCCAAATGTAAAAATCAAGAAGCAAAATATATGTGAAATATGATTCCATTTGTATACGGATATATCCAAATGTAGTAAAATTATACAATAATAATGTTAATGAATTATACCAGCTTAAGGAAAAGCAGTGCTGCTGAGGAGCAGGCAGGAATGAAGGGGTAAGGCCTTTTGAGCTTGACATTATTGTTCTTAAAAATTCTGAAGTGAATTGGCAAAATATTAACATGCTAAAAGTTAATGGAAAAATCTCTCTATATATTTCAGTGAAAAATACATGTAATGTCTTATTCATGTCTTCTTATAGGCATGCATGTATATCTTTACATGAATACATAAAACATACTGTTTATTTCTCTTTGCAGTCCTTTTTTTCTCCTACTTCCTTTTCTCTGCCTTTTGTTTCATCCTTCCTCCCTACACCCACATCACCCTCTAATCCCACCTCCCCACACTCCAGCCATCCATGCTAATAACCAATTGTGCTGATTTCCATATTGCCCCCTGCTCTCAAAATCATCTACAAATGTCCATTCATCTTTGTATATGTGTATGTACATATATACAATATGTAAGACTTATGAGTGGATGGTAGGTATGTTGTATGTGCTTTCTTCATTTTACTTTTCCCACTCAACAATATCAGATGGAAATCCTGCTACTTCTCTCTCTCTCTCCTCTTTTTATCCACTGCATTATAGTTTATGCTATGGATGAACAGAACCTATTTAACAGTTCCCTTAGTGAAAATTGTTCAGTTTGTTTAGTTTCTCTGAACAATGCTGTAATAAGCATTTTTGTCCAAAGATCCTTATCCATGGTGCCTCATTTTACAGGCCCTAGAGGATACCTACATGTGATGGTTAATACTAAGTGTCAATTTGATTGGATTGAACGATATAAAGTATTGATCTTAGGTGTGTCTGTGAGGGTGTTGCCAAAGGAGATTAACATTTGAGTCAGTGGGCTGGGAAAGGCAGACCCACCCATAATCTGGGTGGGCACAATCTAATCAGCTGCCAGCGAGGCTAGAATATAAGCAAGCAGAAAAAAATGTGAAAACAAGAGACTGGTCTAGCCTCCCAGCCTACACCTTTCTCTCGTGCTGGATGCTTCCTGCCCTCAAACATCAAATTCCAATTTCTTCAGTTTTGGAACTCGGACTGGCTCTCCTTGCTCCTCAGCCTGCAGACGGCCTATTGTGGGACCTTGCGATCGTGTGAGTTAATACTTAATAAACTCCCCTTTCCTTTGGCAACACCCTGGCATACACACCCAGGATCAATACTTTGTATCATTCAATCCAATCAAGCTGACACTCAATATTAATCATCACATGTAGGTATCCTCTAGGGCCCATAAAATGAGGCACCAATGCTTATTACAGCGTTGTTCAGAGAAACCAAACAAGCTGAATTTTATATTTATTCCATTAGTTCTGTCCCTCTAGAGAACCCTGACTAATACACTACGCTTATCCAAAGCTTTCCATATTAGCATGGCAAGAAAGGTCACGAGTATATTACGAAGGATTAATTTTTTTCTTGTTTGTTTGAAAATTATTTCATTGTTTTTTCAGATGACTAGCAACCCAAATATACAGAATTCTTGGATCACAATCTTTTTCTCTCACTCCCTTTTGTCTTTCCTCCCCCAATATTGTTGGGATAATTTGGAGCAAGAATGATCTTTTTCCCCTTATAAATGGTTTTCTTCTTTCTGGTGCTGACAGGATTTATATTCATTTTTGAAGTATAGTCGCTTCCATGGAACATGTCTTGGTGAATAGTTACTTTCTTTTTCCTAAGACATGATAAGCACTCTTATCTAACAATTCAGATCTTTTGTCATTTCCGGAAAGTTTTTTAAAACTATTTTAAAAATCCTTTCTAACTATAATTTTTTTGTTCCAAAGTGCTCTTTTCTCCATTTGAAATGCATCAGTGGTGCACTGGAACACATTTGCCTGTTGCTTGTACTTACCATAGTATTCAAATCCCCCTCCATCCTTTGCATACTGTATAATTTCTAAAATCTCATCCATATGACAGTTCCATTTTTGACAACATCAATTCTAATAAACTCAGTAGTCCCGAGGTGCTATACTTGTTCCTCTCCATGTATCAATTCTCCTTGCCTCTCATTTTTTGATCTCTAAGTTGCATAGCTTGTGGTTGTATTTCTTTAAAAGTATCAGTATTTGTTGTTTGAAAATATCTTATTTAGGTAAGATATTTAGGTACCTTACTTAGGCAAGTGTTCTTCCAAAAGAATTTTCTCTATATCTTGCAAGCTACTTTTTAAAAAATGTTTAGGAGAGGAAATACAGAGTGCTTTCTTTTTGTTTTTGTTTTGCTTTTCTCTTCTGCTGACTTTCCTTTAACCATTCATTTAAGGCCTGTTATCTGCCCCTAGACACTTTAAATGAATTATCCTCAGCTTTCCTTGATGTTTATTTGAAGTGTTTGGAATTCCACCTTAATATTTCTGTTGGCTTTTTAGCAATACCTCATTGCATTACATTTGGAGTGATTGTTCTAGAAATTACAATACATTTCCTTAACTTTTACCGCCTACTTAGAGCTAGTATTGTACCACCCAACTTAAAATATAGAAATCTTATGACCATAGAGGTTTGGAATAACATTTGAATGCTACATTTAACACAGAAACTTGAGTGCCTAAAGTTTATGGTTTGTATTTTTATTCCATTTTCCAGTAGTCTGATGAAGATAGAAAAAGAAATTCCTTGTCTTGAACATACTTCCTAAATTCGAAAAGGAAACAAACCATTGCCTTTTGTCTCTTGTGCTTCCTCCCCATTTGTGAGCACATACATGCAAGCATGTTCATACACACACACACACAACCATACACTTGTACAAATGTAGGCTCTCATGCTGCATATTTATGTTTTTAAAAACTGTTGATCATTTGGAAATCAATAAGATTTTAACTCCTTCACCAGTTCATTGCTGTATGAGGAGTGGAACACACATTGTGCTATAGCACGCTTTGGGCACACTTCCTGCCCTCCCCACGTTCATGCCCTATGTACCTTTGCAATACTCTCCCCTGGGGCAGGGCATAATAATAATCCTCTGATCATCCAACACAGTGTGAAGATAATAAAAATTAATTGCAAAAACAAAATTGCACATTTTGAAAAGATGCAGGATTTCATGAGTTCACAAGAAATGTCAGGGCCTGTCTGATCACATCACACCTTCCACCTGTGACTGACTCAGACCAGTCACCAAAGAGTTAAGAAAGGCTCTTGACAACATTGTTGAAAGCGTCTAATGCTTTTGCAAAAATAACAGGCTTTTTAATTTGCTGGGAAGGGGTGCTCTTCTACCACTAGCCTTGAGCTGTGCCCATGATAATCTTAAGAAAATAATTTATAGATCACAACAGATCAACACAGATTTTTTTAAATAATCAGTTTTATCACAGCTCAGTGGTAAGTTTATAGAACAAAAAAAAAGAGTGTCACTTGATAATGAGAAGAAACCTTAAAAGAACAAATGTTAAAGGACAAACAACCCCCTTCCCCACCACACAGACACACACACGTATACACACAATCCTTAAATTCAAAGGCAGTCACTTGCCTCTTTCCTCTAGGAAAATCTAACTTAATCCCTTCAATGATCCCAGGTCTTCAAAAACAAAACCCTGGATTAACACCCTGAATTTAAAATCTGGATGTCTTGAATGTCTTTGAAAGTACAATCTCAAAAAGCAAAGAAAAAATCTTCGGAGGAAAAAAATACCTACAACAGAGAGAAGAAAACACATAATATCCCAATAAAATATCTTGGCACCTGTATGCTTGGCTGTACATGCACCTATGTTGTACATGCACACATGTCCATGGGTACCCCGGCCCCTACTTACACGGGGAAGGTAACCGCATGACCTTCCACACATCTGGCTGCTTCTACCCCAGCTAACCGACAAATACCCCCAAATATTTTGCTATTGGTTGATTTGACAGCCACTCTGGAGTAGTTGGTTGGCAAGAGGTTTTAAAGCAACAGAAAACCCAAGGTTAGATGGATTTGCCATCCCCTCCACTTAGGTAAAATGGCTTCCAGTAAGGGGTTGTGCCAGTATTGGCTGCTATCTAATTTAAGGTCCAGTGGAAAATGAAAATAAACAAGTATTAATCCTGAGAAACTTTTTGTGGAATTATGAAAACAGTCTGTTATAAAACGCATCCAGATGTCAGCCAAAGTGAGTCAATTGGAATAATAGCTTCAAGTGAAACCAGCAAAGGGCAGCAGGTCAGGCTGCGGGGATTCTGAGGAATGCCCACTCACAGACCCAGGAGTGCACTGCTGCGCACCAGCCTGGAGCCTCGCCCACGACATAGAATTGTGTTAAACGATCTATAAAAAGAATTTATGGATCCCATGGACCAACATCGATTTTTTTTAATTAATTTTGTCACAGCTTAAGGGCAGGTTTATAGAAGACCGAGACAAAAAAAAAAGTGTCATTTGATAATGAGAAGAAACTTTAAAAGAGCAACATTTTATTTGACAATTATTAAATTTTTATACCAGTGAAAACAGTTTAATTTTATAAAGACCTGTAAAACAATCTCCTGTTGATACACTAGCCCTGTTCTTTAAAAACACATGCCTGAGGATATTTACTGGAACATTTAATATGAAGGCCTCTGAAGTCATCTACAAGTCAATCTGTGGAATATTGCTTAAACAAATGATGGCACACTTCTACAGTAGAACCAAATGCAAGTGTTTCTTAATTAATTAATTTGTTATTTATAATTGACAAAATGCAAATGTCGAAAAGGGTGATAGACCTCCTTGACAACTGCTGCGAAATCATGTCTAGCATAAATTAAGTATGAAAAAGCAAGTAACAGAGCATTAAACATCATTATTCAGCCATCTTTGCATAAATCAGTCTATCAATCTATGTTTCTCTGAGTGTCTATGCAGGGAAAGTTCTAGAAATAAGCCAGTGTTCATGGTGGCCACCTCTGAGGAGTGTAAGAGCTGAGGGCAGAGGAGCTTTTCCTTTTTGTGTTGCAGTTTTCTGTACTGCTTTAATTTTTCACGTTAACATGTATTGTTTTTGTAAAGCTTTTAAATTAATTGGTTTAAAAGAGAAGGGGAGGGAAATGCAAAAGAGCGAGCAGCCTGTTGGGGTGGAAAGCTAACTAATGGGGCACTGGTGATGTGGTTCTTAAAAAGAAATGGGACTCCTATGAAAATACAGAAAACCTCTGAAAATGCAGAAATTCCAGCGGTCACAAGGGAAACAGTTTTACCCATTGTGTTTTCTCAAATGAGTCAGCAATTGCCTAAAAATTCTACCCGGTGTGGTTGCATGTGTTCAGTCCCCACTCAGGATCCTGATAGCATCTCAATTACCTGATGCCAACTTCACTTTAACATTGACTTTTTATTTTAAAAACAAATTGCTGATCTTTGTCCTTGGAAAAGCTCTGAAGTATTTCAGTCCCTGCCACCTATCTGGAGGCCTCATGGGCTGCCACTGGAAACCTGTGGCTGTCAAGGACCATGAGAGTTCCAGGTGGAATGTGGGGATAGAAACTCCTAGGACCATCTCAGGGCTGAGCTCAGAAGGAAGCCCAACACCGTGAGTGGTCCCTCTCCGGAAGCAGGCACGCTGACTATGTGACGGGATGCCTGGCGCATCTGCAGGAGAAGCCAGCCTGCTGGGTTAGGTCAAATCCCCAACTCTGCACAGTCATGGGTGGGAGGTCCTTGAGACGTGGGTTGGAGTAAGGAAGTTTTTGCAAAGAACGTAGGAATACCACGATGCAGTGTCCAGTGCCCAAAGAAAGTCGGAACTTCATGAAGCCCCAAAAGTGAATCTAAGCATGCATCAAATTGAGTGGCCAGGGGGAAAATGCTAATATAAGACCTGTGTACAGATAGTGGGGTTAGGAACCCGAAGGGTAAGGTGTGAGCAGGTGGGCTGAGACAAGTACGAGAAGTAAAGGGCTGGAAACAGTCTGTTTTTGTGGCCTGCCTTCAAGTTCCAGCCAGGGATTGGGTCCACTTAAAGCACCAGGAATGGGAGGTTTGCCCTCCCTTTGCAGGGCAGGGCTCTCGATGCCCTGCGTATTCTGGGCTGTTGCTGAGGGGGATGCTGGGTCCCAGTGCTGCGAGCAGTATGGGAGCTCACATCTCCTGGGCCACGCCCTCCTGCTTGCTTTGCTGCAGCCTCGGCGCACTCCTTTGTTTGGCTGTGGATTTATTTATGTACCCAGGGTGCTGTGAATGAACACAAACTGCCGTGCTCCAACTAATGTTTCTGTGCATACCTGTTGGGATGGTTAATTTTATGTAACAACTTGACTGAGCCACAGGATATCCAGACATTTCGTCAAATAGTATTCTGGGTGTGTCTGTGGGGGAGCTTCTCCATGAGATTCACATCCAAGTTGGTAAAGTGAGTAAAGCCGATTGCCCTCTCCGGCATGGCTGGGCCTCATTCAATCCATTGAAATCCTGAATAGAATACAAAGGCTGAATAAGAAACGCCTCTCATCTGACTACCTTGAGCTGGGACCTCGGTCTTTTCCTGCCTTCAGACTCAGACTCTGGAACTACACCAAGGGCTCTCCTGCTGGCTCTCCAGCTTGCCAACTGCATATCTAGGGACTTTTCAGCCTCCATATGATGTAAGCCCATTCCTTATAATAAATCTCTTTATATAAAGCTGTGCATGGTTGCTAACACCTATAATCCCAGCACTTTGGGTGGCTAAAGAGGGAAGAATGCTTGAGGCCATGAGTTCAAGACCAGCCTGGGCAACATAGCAAAATCTCGTCTCTACCAAAAAAAAAAAAGTTAATTAGCTGGACATGGTCATGCAGGCCTGTACTCCCTGCTACTTGGGAGGCTAAGGGAGGAAGAGCTTGAGCTCAGGAGTTCAAAGTTGCAGTGAGCTATGATCATGCCACTCCACTCCAGCCTGGGCAACAGAGTGAAACCCTGTCTCAAAATAAAAATCTCTTTATAAACACACATACACACATACACACACACGCGCACACACACACACACACTTCTGTTTCTCTGGAGAATCCTGGCTAATACATCTGTTTGTACAGTTATCTCCTTAGGATAAATTCATAAGAGATTTCCCAAGAAAAATCTTCTAGATTTTCACACATACTGCCCAATTTCCATTCAGAAATGCTGTGTTCATTACCTTCCCAAACAGCCCTGCTTCTCATGTTGCTTCACTCCACCTGGGCATTGTTGCACATGTTCAATGCTAATTGACCATCTTGTTTAGGATTTTTTTTTCCTTTTTGTGTATGTGATCTGTGCTTATGTCGCTTTTCCATTTTTATCTAGTTGGTTTCTTAGGTCAGGTTGTCTAGGAAAGAGATTCTGAAACAGAGATGTGCATGCAGGCTGTCTGGGGCTCTCAGAGCAATGCCTGGAGGAAGGGAGGGCAGCAGGGCAGAGGCAGGGTAGAGGCAGGGTGGAGACAGAGGCACAGAGCCCACAGCAGGGGTGCCCTGGAGCTGGGACAGCCTTGTAGAGGTGGGTCACATTGGAGGCAGACTACCCCTCAGGGGGGCCTTCAACCCTATAGGAGGCAGCTTTCTTCAGCAGAGGTCAATTTCTGGGAAAGGACTCACTGTGAGCCTTTAGCTGCCAACCTCTTGGCAGCTGGGGAACAGGAATTCAGTCCTGAAGGAGGGATGTAGGTATGGACCACAGCACCCACCACAATTAGAGTGTTGGTAGTTTTCATATCGGTTTGCAAAGCTCCGTGCATGTTGGTAATATTCATCTTCTGTCTTATTTTTCCCAATTCAGCTTTATTTGAAATTTTTATTATAATATTTTCAATTCTGAAGAGTTTTTTTCATTAATTTGAGTCAATTCTATCACATTTTCCTTTAAGGTTTCTGACTCTAAAATCTTGGTTTGAGAAGCCTACCCCAGCCTAAAATTACAAAATTATTATCCTGCAATTCCTTCTAATGTTTTTATGGCTCTTTTATTTTACATATAATCAATCTGATAAAGATTGATACTTATTACTGTTGTAATTTTTGTTGCCAGTGTTTTGCCAAATAAGTAATGAGCTGGGCTAATGTATCATACTGAGTAATAAACCCTGGTTATGCTGACTTAAACACCATTTTTATTAATTTTAGGAGTCTTCCTGCATATATGCATCTGTTTCTGGATGCATGTTTCTGCTCTGCCTCTCCTCATTGATCAGTCTCCCCTGGGGTTGGCTCAAGGCTATTCTGATCATTGAAACATGGTGATACTCTTTAATAGCTACAGCAATTACCAGACAATTGTTGTCTTTTCCAGAATTTTCTTGGCTTTCCTTGCATGTTTCATTTCCCGATAAACTTTAGAATCCCTTGGCTAAGTTCTGAAAAGAAATTAAGTTAGGCTATTGACTAGAGTTATACTAAGTTTGCACATCAGTGGAAAGAGCTGACATCTTTATAACACTGAATGCACTCATCCTGGAGATTGTGGTATAGTTTTATGTTTTAAATGTTATTTTTATTATGTTTTTATCAGGTTTAGGCCATCTCTGTTAAGGAGATTAGGAAACTTTATTCCTTTCTGCAACAGTTTCTGGAAGAGTTTCAATAAAATAAATATGTTCCTTAAGTTTCAGCCACATACTCTTAAATTTTGGTTATTATTCTCTAAATACTCTGTAATTGCAGTGCTGATTTTCTCTGTGATATCATAAGTTTGTTTTTTTTTTAAGTATTCTGGGGTTTTCAAGGTGTGCCTGCTTACCCTTTTGCCATTTGTTTCTGGTTTTGTTCCATTTGAGAAACTCTCGAACATTGCACGGGACCCACGTCTGCGGTTCTGTAGCTTTGTGCATTGCCGCAGTCGGCTGTGTGCCCCCTTCTGTGATCTTCACTGGGAGTATCTGCACTTCTTGGATCGAACCTTGGTGCCTCATCTTAATGTACATCTTCTGTGTGCCTCTATAATTCTTCTTTTCCTGTGGGAGGACTTCTGTGCTGTGCTTTAACAGCCACATGGCAATGACCAGCCAATCTTTTGCTCAGGCAAGTTTCTGCATCACCCAATCTGCTGATTGTGTCTTCTGTGCCATTTTTATTTTTTGGCAACTGTGTTTTTCATTTTAAGTCCATGGACCGCTTGTCAAAGATTGTTCTCTTTCATAAACTTACATCTTACATTTTATTGAGAATCCAAGTCCAGATTTTCAAATGATTTCCCCTTTCTCTTGGAATCAACCTGCTTCCTCGAGGAACATGTGTCAGGTGCAGGGTGATTTTTTTTTTATTTTTTATTTATATATATATATAAATATATATAAATAAATATTTATATTAATAAATTTGGATAATTTATTAAAATTAAAAAGGGGATAAATTTAGAACTAGAGGTAGAGGTGACAGGAGGTTCCAGCTCAGTGCTGAGTGGTTTACGTCCTGTGTTTCTGGGGCAGTGCCTGTCATGGCTCTGTGACCAGGTGGCCTTGTAGAAGCAGCTCACCCCTGCCCCTACATGTGGTTCCTATAGACAGCTCTCCCACAAAGGCAACAGTGAGCACGGCAGGGAGAGCCCTGAACTCTGTCATAGGGGTTCACGTTTGGCTCCACCCTTCCTAGAATCCATATGTTTTCTCTGTGGCATTTTGCTCGCATTTCATGGAATTCCAGTCTTCTTGCCTTTTTGAGGACACCAGGCAGATGTTTTATAAAACATTCTTCTGTTTCCTGCAGAAAAACGTTTTAGAGATCTGCTCTTTCTCTAAGTCCTCCATCCTCCAGATAACATGTTATTCTCTCTGAACTGCAGAGCTATTTCATGGGAACTTCTTTTTAATGTTTGCTCATATTTGAAAAAGGAAAAAAGTATGTGCAAGCCTGGCATCTGCCAGCAGACACAAAGGGAGGATTGTCCTGGACCAATACCCACTTCCTCCCCTCGGGGAGGTCAAAAGCCCCCCAAAACCTGCACCGTCCAAGGACTGTCTGAGGGGCTGATAAATCCAGCTCTTAGCAGAAGTTCCTCTTCAAAGCAGTCACTACTTAGGTGGAGCGGGGTCACAGATCCTAAAGACAGTGACGTCCCCTTTGGACCACCAGTTTCTGAGATTAGAGAGTCAGATGCATTCTGTGGAACTTTTTAAGGTTCATGAGGAACAAAATCTACCCATCACATCATGTGCCACTCCCACCGCTGTAGTCTGAATGTTCGTGCTCTCCAAAAATTCACATGCTGGAAGCTAATGTGATCGTGTTAGGAGTGGGGCCTTTGGGATGTGACTAGGTCCTGAGTGTGGGTCCTGATTGGGACCCCTGAGAGCTGCCGGCCCCTTGCTCCATGTGAGGGCACAGCCAGAAGGCACCACCTATGCCCCAGGGAATGGGCCCTCACCAAATATCACATCGGACTTCTTGGCCTCCACAACTGTAAGAAATAAATGTCTACTGTTTATAAGCCACACAGTCTGTGGTATTTTGTCATAGCAGCCAGAATGGACTAACACACCTATCTTTTCTTCTCTCACTTTCTCTTTTTCAAAACAAAAATAATAAGCATATATTGCTATATGCAAAGCAGCAGGCTAGGGACCCTATATGCATTATTCCATTTAACTATTATGGCCACTCTATAGAGATAAGTGCTATGATTATCAACCCCATCTTATATGATAGAGGGGAAAACAACTCAAAAAGGTTTAGTCCCTTAGCAGAGGCCACACAGCTTGTAACTGACAACCACGGAATTCAATCCTGATTATCACTCATCAACCCATTTTGAAGGGGCTCTGAAATCTCAGACAGCACAGCCTTCATGCCACCTTTTGCCCCACTGTGTCATGAGCTGGGGGTTGGTGTCTCAGGAAGGATTAACAAAAGTAGGACTATGGGAGGCAGAGGGAGCAGGCAGGGGAATGGCACAGCTCTCCTCTGCACCTATTATATAAAACTGTAATTACGTAACTATGAGGTTTGGATATGGCTCTTTCCACTCTCTTAGGTGTTCTGCCTTTTAGCTCTCCTAGCTAAACTGCAGCCACCACCAGCAGCAGTAACGACAAAGGAACATGGGTTCCCACTGTACACGGTGTTCCCACCTCCAGTGTCTCTGTTGGCCTCACAACCTGCTAGGTATGCAGGACAGGGAAAATTGAGTGGAGAACTGAGAACTATTGCTGTCTTATCCCAAATGTTATATGCATTTTCTGTTATTGGCCATTTATAAGGTAAGCCCCACCAGTGGCTAAGAGGAAGGAACCAGGAAGTGTGTCCTGGAAACTACAGGAAGAGGTCAGGTGATGATGGTGAACTCTGCCCATCAATTGTCTGTGGTTATACCTCTAGCAGAGTAGCAAAGTTTTAGGGAGCCCTCCCCCAGCTCTCCCTCCCTGGGACCCCTGCCTGTTGGCATAAAGAAGACCCAGCCACCATGGCAGGAAAGATGTGTGGTATCTCAACATTTAAGAAAGATTTCAACAGCTTGTGTGAAAAAGCTAAGCTGCCTCCCAGAGTCCAAGCAGTTAAGAATCACCCTCATTAAGGTTTTATTCTCACAAACTCATATATAACAAAGATGGAACATCTGTCACTCTCTTCGGAGATGCATTTCTTTATAGATATCTGGCCACACAGCAAAATCCTGGCCACTCCAAAACTGAATCCATTAAGTGTGCTTAGCGGCTGAGTTCCCCGTAGAAACAGCAAAGGATTTGCAGGCTGGCAGTAAGTGGCTGGCAGACATACTTAAAGCTCCTGACAGGGCTAAGAAGGGACTGGGGAGGGGGGCCTGTGGGAGAAGGGCATCCTTCAAGCCACCTCAGCTCCTCTGGTTAAGACTTTGGGTATAAGCATTCCTCTCCAACATTAAAATCTATTAAAACCTATTTTGGCAAATTACACAATTTACTTCTGGGTTTTCTCTTAGAAATCACAGAGGCCAGACATGGGCAGGCTGCCTGAACTCCTGATTCCTCACAGTCCTGGTGGTGAAGTTCCGGGCACCCCTCTGTATGAGAAAGCCCCTGCAGTCCTCTTTTTATTTGTCTCCAATTTGAGATGAGTTGCTTCCTTTCGCTTTTGTTAGATCTGTTCTTTCTCTTACTGGATGAGGAGGAAATTGTTGTTTTTCCAGTTCCTTTCGGGGGAAAAAGGCATGAAGTAACAAGAAACAGTTACCTGGACCTCATGGAAATTTAACCATCATTTCGGGAACGTCCCCTTGGGGCCTGACCACTTCCTCTCTCTTCATCTATTCCTGATGGCAAATGCTTGTTGTTGTTTGCTTCCTTGTTTGTTTGTTTACACTTTGAACCATCTCCCTCAGACCACCTCCTTCAGGAAGGCCTGTCTCCTGGTCTCCATGTTACTGGGAGAAATGCCCAACATGATGTATCCCAATACTCCCTCCTTAGTGCATGATATTCATTTGAGAATAAAAGTCTGGAAGAAGCAACCTCAGCTCCTCTGGTTAAGACTTTGGGTGTCAGCATCTCCAACGTTAAAACCTAATTTGGCAAACTATGCAAAGTCTGGAATCAGGGAAAATGAGAGTATCTATTCGTCCTTGAAGAACTAAATACACAGACTGTCCATTTATCCTCTGAAAAGCAGACAGTAGAACATCCAGGGTGTCAGTCAGCATAGACTAAGTTATGCTGTAGTAACAAACAACCTCTAAATGTCAGTGGCTTAAGACAAAAAAGATTTCTATCTTGCTCATGCTGCATGTTCATTTCAGGCTGTCAGAGGTGCTCTGTTCCTAACTGAATCCAGCCTGATGGGGCCGTCAATATCTACAAGATTTCAGTCACTGTGCCAGAAGGCAAAACACTGTAGAGAATCCCACCCTGGCAATTAAAAGCTCTGGTCTGGAGGTGAAGGGTCGTTTCGACCCATAACTTACTCTCCAGAAATAGCCACAAGGCTATAACCAACCACGAGGGGACTGAGAAAAGCAGTCCTGCCATGCACTGAGAGGGAGGGAAAAGAAGAAACTATAACAAACGACATGAATGATGGCCATGCCCAGCCACCAGTCCCAGGCCAGTGAGCCCCTACAAGGATACCCAGAGAGCTATACCCCAGGAGAAGGGTATGATGACGCTCCAGGGGAGCCACTTTGTGGTTTTAACTTTTCTTTTCTTTTTATTTTCTGCATTTGCAAGCCAACTGGGGTCAGTGTTCTTTCTGGAGTCAAACTATCTGTACAGGGCAGGCTGTGCTAGCTGGCAAGCAACAGACAGCAACTTCAGAATTCTCCAACTCCTTTTCAATTAAATGGGGGAGTCAGACTACATATCTCCAGAATCACTGTTGTTCTATAATGTTGTAAACGTAAATCATTAAGAAAAAAATAATTTTCACTCCCACTGTTGCTAACAATGATCCAATCTTCTCAACCAGCGCCTCCTTTTCTCCAAGCTCCTCAATGTTGGAATTTCTTGGATCAAGCCTTGGACCCTCTTTTCGCACTCACTGCCCTTCCCCTGGGCAGTCTCCTCCCATCCCGAATGCGTGCAACCTCCAGATGACAACTTCAAAGGTCCCAACAGACGTACTCAGAGACTTTCCCTGTGTCTCCATTTGGATTTCTTGCAGATCTCAAATTAAAATGTCCCAAATTTATGGCCTCTCCCACCCCACCCCAACCCAGTCCTCTTTCAAAGTCATCCAGGTCGATAAGCCAGTTCGTGTGCTCAAGACCAAGGAGTTATTGTGGACACCTCCTTCCCTCTCATTCAGTCCAAAAGTTCCATCCAATAATTCTGATCTACCCTTCCTCTAAAAGAGCTCAACCCATTCCCTTTTCTCCACCCTGACCCCACTACCCTAAGCCAAGCTGTCGTCATCAGTTTCCTGGACTCCTGCAACCATCCCCTCCTGGTCTTTGTGCCTCCACTCCCATCCCTCCCCAGTCCCTCTGGACACGGAAGTCGGAATGGCATTTTACAGAATGAACTGGATCACACCACTAGTGTAAACTCTCCGGTGGCTTCCTGTAACTTAAGATGGATTCCCAGTCCCCCCAGATCCTTGCCACCTACCCTGCATGCCCTCGCACCATATCCCTTGCCACCCTTCTCCTTGCTCATGATGTAGACCCACTGCCCTTTCCTGCTTGAAACATCAGCCTTCTCCTGCCTGTGAACTTTTTCCATTGTGCTGGCTTGGCCCGGCAGACGTTGCTTTGCATCTCTGCCTGGTCTGTTCTTCCTCTTCCTCCAGACACCCACCTAATGGCCATTCCTTCTGGAGGCTTTCTCTGGCCGCTCACCACCATCTCAGCCTTCTTAGCTCACTCTTTTCATTCCTTCCATGTCGTTCATCACACATTTAGTTATACATTTATTTCTACCATTACTCACATGCTTTCTCTACTATGTTGTAAGCCCCACAAGGGCAGGGCCATGCCTGTATTGTTCATCACTCTGTCCAGCCCTCTTTCACCAAAACTAGCACAGGTTTTGTCACATAATAAACATCAATAAATACCTATATGTTAAATGAATAATTCTACTTACCTAACCCCTGGAAGATTATAACTAAGATGACTTCTAAGCTCATTCAACTTGTTACCAAAAAATGCAAACAATACAGGCACAGAGCTGCCTACTACAACACTATTTGTAATAGAAAAAGACATAAATAACCCCAGTGTCCATCATGGGGGACAATGTGAATAAACTGTGATACACCCACACAGTCGAGGACTGTGCTGCTGTGAAAAGAAGCAAGAAAGCTCCGCATATATTAAAGACAAAAGGCAAGGCGCCGAATAGCAAGTGTAGTGTGATATCTTTTGTCTAAGACAGAAGTGAGTATAAATATGTGAGTGCCTGTTTTGTTTTTAAGTGAAATGAAGAAAACAAAACTCAATTTTTGAAAAATGATTACCTGTGAGAGAAGGAGAAAATAGGAAGCAGGAAACAGGAACAGAGCTTGATTGCTCGGAGGGCACCTGCTTTAGAGTTCTGACTTTGGAAACTTGTGGATGTGTTACATCGTTACAAAATAAAATTCAACCAAAGTGGGAAAAAATGACTACAAATCAAAACAAAATAAATGAACCTAGCTATATATTAGGTTGGTGTTTAATGACATTGGACCAGATAAGAGGAAAGTAAAGAGAAAAATTACTTTAAGTAAGTTTAAGACACAGATATGGAACTGTTCATCCCTGCAGGAATATATCTTAAGGACAAAAAGAATACAGAGAAATTTCAAATAGTATTCTGTAGCCTTATTTTTTATTAATAACAAGTGGTGCTGTTGACATTGTTATTTGAAACTACACACACACAAACACACACACACACGTCACCACAATGTTATTAGGAATCAAGAACTTTTAGTGTAAAAGTAAAGAAAATTAACATTAACTCAAAGAAGTTAAGATCCCTGTAATTTTAAATGTGACTTAGAAATACATGTAAAGGGCTGGATGCGGTGGCTCACGCCTATAATCCCAGCACTTTGGGAGGCCAAGGTGGGCGGATTGCTTGAACTCAGGAGCTCAAGACCAGCCTGCGCAACATGGTGAAACCCCATCTCTACTAAAAAACACAAAAATTAGCCAGGAGTGGTGGCACACATCTGTAGTCCCCAGCTATTGAGGGAGAGGCATGCTGAGGCTGGAGGATCACTTGAGCAGGAAGGTGGGAGAGAGGGTCGCAGAGCCCAGATAGTGCCACTGCACTCCAGCCTGAGTGATAGAAGTGAAACTCTGTCTCAAAAAAAAAAAAAAAAAAAAAAAGAAACAGAAATGCAAGTAAAAATCATGATGTACTTTTATTTTTAAATAAAAATAAATACATATTTTCTAGCCCAGTAAAAATATTATTTCCTTGATTTCCAAAAAAAAAAAAAAAAAATACCCAGAAGCAATGAAAACCAAGTAGTATCCAGGCTTTAGTTTATAAATATTTGTCCTAGGAATCCACTGGGGAAAAAAAAGTCTGATTCCAGGTCTCATTGGAAATTGTATGAGATGCAAGAAAGCTAACTAAGACTATCAGGGAAATGTCAAAAAGACAGAGAGTCCAGTCCAAACGGATTCTCACTGGCAGAGGATGGCACAATTTAAGCATCAAAAAGAAAAATGATTGCAACCAGTCAAACTATATCAAAGTTAAAATCCATGAGTTCATAATAACAGTATTGGTCACACTGGAGATTGCTAGAACACCAAATTGTTATTCTGAAGACTGATATATAAATGGAAAGAATAGAACATTTATCTGGACTTTCTTGTACAAACTATTTTCAGGGGAAACTAATTAGTTGATGACCAAAAGTTCTTATTCATAGGATTATTTCAGCTAACAAATGCAGAAATAATTATTGTGTGAGGATATCAGCACTTCATAACCCTAATAAAAATAATGAATCTGGCAATGATCATGATTAGCTGCCAAATCCTTAGGGGACAGCTGGTGAGAAATTTCTTGCAGGATGGAGGAGGCTGACAAAACCTGATCCCACTGATGAATCTACACATCCCAAAGGGGAGACCTCAGCCTCCCAGTGCCCCTGTGAGCTGCAGGAGGAAGAACACAGCAATAAGTGGGAAATAGTTTTGCAAAAACTTCCAGATCTGATCAAGCCTCTAGATCTAATTATTAACTTACCCAGAACAAGATAGAGGAACAGCACCACAGGGTGTAGTCAGGCAAATCCACAGTGTAGAAAATCCTGCAGGGCAAATGACTTAGTTTCTTCAACATATAAATAACAAGGAGTAAAAAGAAGAAGGGAGAACTGTTGGTTGAGATAGATAGATATGTACATACACACCAAATATAAGGTGTACACTTGTTTATTTCCTTTTTTAATCACCTGAAGAGAATCACAAAAATTTAAGTATTGACCAAATATTAGATGATATTTAGGAATTATTTTTCATATTTCTAGTTTGATAATGGTAAAATGTTTATTTTTTTTAAATAGTCTCCTTCACTTAGAGACACATAGTTAAACATTTATGACTGAAATGGTATAAAAATCTGGATTGTCTTTTAACTAATTCAGTGGGAGGAAGGGAGAACTAAAGCAGGGATGGGAAGATATAAGTGAAAAAATAAAAAAATTGTGGAGAAATGCTTATATCTACTCTCCACAGATACTAATAAATTAGTTCTTTTTTTTTTTTTTTTTTTTTGAGACTGAGTCTCACTCTGTCGCCCAGGCTGGAGTGCAGTGGCGCAATCTCGACTGACAGCAACCTCCGCCTCCCAGGTTCAAGCAATTCTCGTCTCATGCCTCAGCCTCCCGAGTAGCTAGGATTACAGGTGCATGCCACCATGCCCAGCTAATTTTTGTATTTTTAGTAGAGATGGAGTTTCACCATGTTGGCCAGGCTGGTCTCAAACTCCTGAGCTCAAGTAATCCGCCCACCTCCGCCTTCCAAAGTGCTGGGATTACAGGTGTGAGCCACCACACCTGGCCGAATAGTTCTTAACTCTATCCAAAAATAAGAATCACATACAGTTTTGTGACAATAATTTTAATTTTTAATTTAAGATTACTTAAAATATATCCTAAATATTTTCCTCACCCCAAGCACGATAGACTGACAAAACCAACAGCCCCTCCCTGCAACCCTAGGGCTCCTGTTGGGGAAACAGCAGCTGAACGGTAGTAGATCGCTGGGTCACCATGTCTCCCCAACCCCCAGCCTCAAGCCCCAGCCAGGTGTGCAGTCACACGGCTGCTCCTGTAAGGTCAGAAACCCAGTTACCTGACCACCCAGCTGCAGGAGTGTGGTCTCCTCTGCTCCAAGCAAATCTTGAGGGCTCAACACAATGTTTTCTGCTAATTTTCTTGACATCTTATGCCTATACCAATCTTTTAGATTGGAGATTGGAGTCTTTCCCTGCTCCTTCTTGTTAAACCAACCCCCACCCCTTTTAGAATTCTTAGCCATATCCTTTTCCTGAAAGACTCTTGCCTTGACAATTTGGTTGAGACGTTCTCTGTGTCTTCCTGGCACGTAGAATAACAAACACACAGCAGATGTATTGTTGCTCATTGCTTGTCAAACTTAGCCAACCTGAAATCACTGTCACCATAGACAACAGGCTTCTAAAGATTCGGGACAGACAAAAAGGCCAAAAATCCACCATCTATTCAGCATCAAGGGCCCTGTGGGTGCTTAAGCACAGTGGACAATCAGTGATTGAGACACTGCCGGCCAGTGGCTGTCCTGTTCATGGTGACTTGTCACCCTGCTGAGGGACACAGGATGGTGAAATAGAGCCAGCCTGAGCTTTGAAGTTAAACAGATGTTGGTTCGGAATCAAATCAGCTTCTTACTATGTATTTTAATTTGGGCAATAACTTTTGCTTCCGAAGCCTCAGGTTCTTCCTTTGTGAGCTTGGTGATCTTGCCCCACTGGATTGCTGTAAAACAGCACATGCGGCCGGGGGCAGTGGCTCACACCTGTAATCCCAACATTTTGGGAAGCCGAGGAAGCTGGATCACCTGAAGTCAGGAGTTCGAGACCAGTCTGATCAACATGGTGACCCTGTCTCTACTGAAAATACAAAAATTACCAGGGCATGGTGGCAGGTACCTGTAGTCCCAGCTATTCGGGAGGCTGAGGCAAGAGAATTGCTTGAACCCGGGAGGCAGAGGTTGCAATGAGCCGAGATCATGCCATTGCACTCCAGCCTGGGTGATAAGAGCGAAACTCTGTCTCAAAAAAAAAAAAAAAAAGACAGATGCAAGACCTGAGCACTCAGCCCCAGTGTGAGGGCCCTGGCAAGGGTCTTCATAAATTCCAAAAGGGCTACTTTGGCAGCCAAAGTGGATTTTTCTGGAACATTATGTGCATGCTCGAAGTAAACAGCTTAATTGATCTTCTCATCTTGTTCCAGAAGTCCTCATTTATCTTTTGGGGTTTCCGGCCTCACTCTCTAGCCCTGGAAGCCTTTGACCCCAGCCCCCTTCTGAGTTCAGGGCTCTTGCATTCAGTGGATCATCACCATCCCACATCCCCAGTCACTTATCTCGATAAGGCACCATGGGAGAGAAAGCTTTGGCAAGGACCATTCCATCTGCCACAGGGGTGCAGAACGAGGGAGGACAGTTACAAGGTTCTGCAGCTCTCTACTCATCTGAAAATGATGAACCATTTCCTGCCAAGACCAAGCAACTTGCTAAGTAATGATCTGGTAATGGCATCTGCTGTCCTCTGCCCGGCACATTAGTCTTCCTGTGCGGACACAGGAAAGGCTATAAATTAAGTCTGGTGCTCTTGCTCATCCCAAGGGTTCCTAGTTTGCTGCTGTTTTAAGGCCTGGTGGCTTGGAGTAGGTGCCAGTGGTAAAGGGTGCATGTGTTTGACAGGAGTTCCCAGGGATGTCTGGGGCAAAGGGTTACCCTCAACCTTAGCTGAGGGCCTATCATGGGCCAAGAAGAAATGGACAAGGTCTCATTCCATTCAATCCCCTGGGCAACTCCAGGAGAGGGATGAGCTGGGCAGGATTACCACCATTTGGGAGTGAAGAAACTGATGTTCAGAGCGGGTAAGTAATGCATTCAAGGTTGCACAACTAGTAAATGCTTCATCTGAGATTTCAACACAATCAGTTTGATTCCAAAACCACTATTTGTAACCACTGTGGTACACACTCCTAAACAAAGCCAGCAACTGTAGAATCTAAACAACACAATTGGAGATACATACACATCTGGACAGTTATGGCCATAATATACACAAAATTCAGGGTTTCATGGAAGGGAGGAATGGGATCTTGGAAGAACACAGAGATAGCTTCTCAACTTGAGTAGTAAGTTCATGGATGTTCATGTTATATTGGATTTCATAACTCGTGTGTGTGTGTGTGTGTGCATGTAGCAAACAGTATATAAAGAAAATATCTAATGCCTTTTTCAAGACCCAAACAGATGCCCTCAGGGTGAATAATTTTCACCAAGAAAGGTAAAGAAATTTATTCATCAGAATTATTGTGCTGAATATGATACTAGGTGCTATTAGAGATTTAAAATACAGTTCCTGTCTGCCTGATATAAGGAGCTGAGCCTAATGGGTATGAGAAATCATTTTAGAGGTTTCACAGAGGTCATCTGACCATTAATTTACTTTAAACGGATTTTCTCTAATCTAGAGAAAGGATGCTCAGAAAAAGACTAGAATAGTAAGCGCACTCCCGGGGCTGTGCCTTGTGGGTTGGGGCCTGAATCTCGCTGGGTGGGAGAGCTCCTGGGAGCTCTATTCCTGCTGCCCGGGCATCAGCAGCCATGGGGCTCAAGGAGACCACGGGCTAGGGAGGATCATGTGTCTCTCTCTGCTTCTTAAATCCTTTTGCAAAGGAGAGGAAAGGCCCTCTTCAGGATGGAACATCCCCAATGGTAAATCACAGTCAGTGCCATCCATGAGCGTAGGAACTGTTCACTGTGGCAAATACAAATTTAGTGTAAGTGCTCATCTTGGCTCCCCTGGTGGAAGGGCAGGTCCTTGAAGACAGGCACATCCCACCACGTCCAGCCTGGAAACTCCCTCAGAGTGCAGGTGCAAACATAAGTAAAATCATTGTAAAATTAATGCAGTGATGGCTGCCTTTAGCATCGCTACATCCTGTATCCTAGAGAATTTCACTGCCTGCTCACCTAGGCCTGGGCCTGGGCCTGGGCCCCACAGACGACACTCACCCTTGGGATTCCCCCAGCGCCCTCTCTACCCTCTGCCACCATCAATATCTCTCACATCTGATAGTTATTTCTTCCTCTGGATGTGACAAGTGCTATCTCAGAAATCGGGCAGCAATATGTTCACGGCTAATAAGCCACTAGCAGCAGAGGGTATGCAGGACTCCAGGCACTTTCCACTCTTGGCTACCTCAGAGACAGGGTGTTGCACAGTGGTTTGGGATGGGCCGGGACCACAGTCTTCTCATTCCGTCCTTCCTCACCCCCCGAGCATCAAGTAGCCCTATTCCTAAATGCAATGCTCTTTCAAACACCAGCTGCACACAATTGAAAATAGCCTGAGAAAGCCTGTTGTACCAGCATTCACACATGCCCATTCAGAGTGGGATGAAGAGCAAATGACACCTGCTCCCAGCTGGCCCTGAGGCTGGACACAGCCCAGACTGAGCCAGTGTCCTCGCCTCCAAAGAGGAGGCTTCCCCTGGCCTCACAGACACCTGAATTTTCTGATACTTTCCATCCCACACACTGTTCATGGCCCAGCCACTCTCCTTTTTATTCCCAGAATGATATCTCCAGAACAAAGGAGAGAGTCCCTGGACAGCTTTGTGTTGATGCACTTAAGTAAATGGGAGGTGGGAAGGACAAGCAGCATGAGGAGGGAGAATCTGCCTGGGAGCAGATTCCCCTGGGCAGGGAGGTTGGCAGTGATGGTGGCACATTGGGGCCCGAGTGTGCCCTGAAGGTAAATTCCCTGTGGAGCACACCAACAGCTGCCGACCTGCATGTAAAAGTTTGCTCTTTGATTCCTTTGCTAGGGCTTCACTCAGGCACACAACTTCATGCTTGCTATTTGTTTTTGTTTGTTTGTTTGTTTGTTTGTTTGTTTGTTTGTTTTTTGAGAAAGAGTCTCCCTCTGTCGCCCAGGCTGGAGTGCAGTGGCACGATCTCGGCTCACTGCAAGCTCCACATCCTGGGTTCATGCCTCAGCCTCCCGAGTAGCTGGGACTACAGGCACCCACCACCACGCCCGGCTAATTTTTTGTATTTTTAGTAGAGACGGGGTTTCACCGTGTTAGCCAGGATGGTCTCGATCTCCTGACCTCGTGATCCGCCCACCTCAGCCTCCCAAAATGCTGGGATTACAGGCCTGAGCCACCACACCCAGCCCGCTGATATTTGTTAGGTAATCAACTAATGACAAAAGAGTGCAGAGGCATGATGAGTGTTACATCTGCCAACTGCTGGGTTGTCTGAATAGATTCTCAAGCAACAATCTGAGGCCCACTCAGAAGTTTCAGTAGTGCCAGAAGGTCTTGACCTATTATTTTTAAATCAAGTAATTCTTAGGGCTTTTTTTTTAAGTAACTCAAACTGGGAAAAAAATGAGTCCTGTATAACCATTGTGTAGCAGCATCACTGCCAAGTCATTTGCAATGACAACTTCCCAGAAGCTCTTATCTGCCCCCAAATTACTCTTATCTGCCCAAAAGTAAAGAAAGTTTCAATTCATCAAGTCAGAGCAATTCACAGAGAAGCAATGCCCTGACCTCTGGCATAGAAAACTAGAAGTTTCCTTCTCCATTTCTTCTGTTAACCAAGGTTCTCTTGGCGTTTAATTTTACAAGGGCCACAGACAACTCCAGGGATCTCAAAGCAATCCTGCTTCTGGCACACATGAAGCTCCTTCTAGGTTCATCCAGTGTGCCAAACACCTGGGACAGTCAGAGAAGAATAAGAATGATGCCAGCCTTCTAAGAGCTGGCAGACCAGTGAGAGGGCAGGCTCAAGACATGGCAGAGTCAAACACAGACAGAAAGCTGTTGTATCTCACAGGAAGATGGTGAGATTTCTAAAGCTCCCATACAAGACGGTACTGGAGCTGGGCTGCTTAGCACTGAAACAGTAGATTTGGGGAGAATATTTGCATGCAAGTAAAATATGCAAAAAAATGTTCAAGAACAACCAAAAGTGGTAGAAATGTGGAGTGAGAAATATTGAAATGTCGTCCACAGCTCAGGAAAAAATGTTTTCCAACCAGCATCCCTGACCATCCCCCCATCCCCAGGTCTAGGGCATCTAGAGCACCAAAATTACCAGCAACTCTCATCTTTCCTGACTCCTCCTTACCTCACTTTTGATCTAAAAATACATTCCGGCCTCATCTAACCATTTAAAAAGCCATTTCCAGGTCCATGTCAGTGGCTCAATTGAGATACTGCAAGACAGTGTGGTTTTTCCTGAAGTCACAACAAGCTATCAATTAAGTTCAGAGTAAGTGTGGAACTGCAGAGGGAAAGTGTGCTGATCCAGGCAGAGTTGCCCAGATGAAAATGCTGGCCACCTTCCTCTCGGTCCCATATTGATCTCAAGTTGGAAGAGGTGAGTCCTGTCTCAAAATGGAGGTAAAACCGCCGCCTGGTGGCCCCCAGCCCGACTCCGGCCGTCGCCGTCGCCGCCAGGGGGAGGAGGGCCATGATCCAAAGGAACCAGAGCAGTTGAGAAAACTGTTTATTGGTGATCTGAGCTTTGAAACTACAGATGATAGTTTAAGAGAATATTTTGAGAAATGGGGCACACTCACAGATTGTGTGGTAATGAGAGACGCCCAAACAAAACGTTCCAGGGGCTTTGGTTTTGTGGCTTATTCTTGTGTTACAGAGGTGGATGCAGCAATGTGTGCTCGACCATGCAAGGTTGATGGGCGTGTAGTGGAACCAAAGAGAGCTGTTTCTAGAGAGGATTCTGTGAAGCCTGGTGCCCATCTAACAGTGAAGAAAATTTTTGTTGGCAGTATTAAAGAAGATACAGAAGAATATAATTTGAGAGACTACTTTGAAAAGTATGGCAAGATTGAAACCATAGAAGTTATGGAAGACAGGCAGAGTGGAAAAAAGAGAGGATTTGCTTCTGTAACTTTTGATGATCATGATACAGTTGATAAAACTGTTGTTCAGAAATACCACACTATTAATGGGCATAATTGTGAAGTGAAAAAGGCCTTTGCTAAACAAGTGATGCAGTCTGCTGGATCACAGAGGGGTCGTGGAGATGGATCTGGCAATTGTATGGGTTGCGGAGGAAACTTTGGAGGTGGTGGAGGTAATTTTGGCCGTGGAGGAAACTTTGGTGGAAGAGGAGGCTATGGTGGTGGAGGTGGTGGCAGCAGAGGTAGTTATGGAGGAGGTGATGTGGATATAATGGATTTGGAGGTGATGGTGGCAACTATGGCAGTGGTCCTTGTTATAGTAGTAGAGGCGGGTATGGTGGTGGTGGACCAGGATATGGAAACCAAAGTGGTGGATATGGTGGCGGTGTTGGAGGATATGATGGTTACAATGAAGGAGGAAATGTTGACGGTGGTAACTATGGTGGTGGTGGGAAATATAATGACTTTGGAAATTATAGTGGACAACAGCAATCAAGTTATGGACCCATGAAAGGGGGCAGTTTTGGTGGAAGAAGCTTGGGCAGTCCCTATGGTGGTGGTTATGGATCTGGTAGTGGAAGTGGTGGATATGGTAGCAGAAGGTTCTAAAAACAGCAGAAAAGGGCTACAGTTCTTAGCAGGAGAGAGAGCGAGGAGTTGTCAGGAAAGCTGCAGGTTACTTTGAGACAGTCATCCCAAATGCATTAGAGGAACTGTAAAAATCTGTCACAGAAGGAACGATGATCCATAATCAGAAAAGTTACTGCAGCTTAAACAGGAAACTCTTCTTGTTCAGGACTGTCATAGCCACAGTTTGCAAAAAGTGCAGCTATCAATTAATGCAATATAGTGTCAATTAGATGAACATTCCTCAGGTCTTTTATCTGTTGTAGCTTTGTCTTTTTCTTTTTCATTATATCAAGTATATTGCCCTGTAAATTGTGGTAGTGGTACCAGGAATAAAAAATCAAGGAATTTTTAACTTTTCAATATTTGTATAGTTCAGTTTTTCTACATTTTGGTACAGAAACTTTAACAAAATGCAGTTTTGAAGGTGTTTCCTTGTGAGTTTACAAGTAAAGAAGATCATTGTTAATTACTATTTTGTATAAATTTTGCTAAAGTTAACTGTAAAGAAACACCTGCTGACTTGCAGTTTAAGGGGAATCTATTCTCCCCATTTCCAAACCATGATATGAATGGGTGCTGACATGTAGAGAGAACAGATAATTTGTGTGTTTGCAATGTGTGTTTTAGGTAAATAGGATTGGGTGTTTAAATTAGCATTTGTGAATTTAATAGCATTAAGATTACCTTCAAATAAAAAAATCTCAAAATTTCTATTTGGTTTTTGTGCATTTTCTTTTAAAATGTAATCACATGATTTTAGTGTGTTAGACTTGCTGAGTCCTAGCTGTGTTTAGAACATCTCCATTCTACATTTACCTTGGTCAAATTTGAACTGCTGCCATAGGTTTTGGGTGTAAAGAATGTTTACTGCCCTCTATTTAAATTCTGAAAAGGGATAGTGGATGTTTTCCCTCTGCTACATTAGAAACCATTCTTAACTTTGGGAGGCCGAGGTGGGCGAATCACGAGGTCAGGAGATGGAGACCACGGTGAAACCCCGTCTCTACTAAAAATAAAAAAAATTAGCCAAGCGTGGTGGCGGGCGCCTGTAGTCCCAGCTACTCAGAGAGGCTGAGGCAGGAGAATGGCGTGAACCCAGGAGGCAGAGCTTACAGTGAGCCTAAATCGTGCCACTGCACTCCAGCCTGGGCAACAGAGCAAGACTCCGTCTCAAAAAAAGAAAAAAAAAAAAAGAAACCATTCTTAAAAACTTTTCAAAATATAGAACCATTAAGCCTGCTGTATCTGAGCAAATTAGTGTGTACCTTTATTTTCTTTTTTAAAGCATAAGAGGCCCATAAATCTTGAGTTATTTTCAGTAGTTTAAATTTTTTTGATACAAGTTTTCAGAGCAAGAGAATAAAAATCATGCGTTATTAAACCCCTAGCTGGCTGGCATGCTTTCCTGTTTGTACTGTATACATTTTGCTGGATGAAACCAAGGATTGTTTAGGTATAATTGTCCAAAATAACCTAACTGCAGCAGAAATGTAGCACAGTTGCTTAGTACAGGCTTCTCACTTCCTATGGACCTGAATTCAAATTTGTATAGTCTGAGTTCTTAAATTCCCAAAGACAAAGAACACACTCTTATTTCTTGTGTATATTTCAACATAAATCATGTTGTTACCAATTTGTTGGGAAGGCCCTGGTTGAGAAGAGTTTTAGATAATAAGGTTGTATAGATATAGATATAGATATAGATATACCAATGTCTATACATATATAGAGACATTATATATATATATATACAGGTATATATATGTGTGTGTATATATATAGGTATATATACCAATGTCTACTGTTTTGCATCAGCTAGTGCTTACAATTTCATTCGAGTCCTGAGTATGTGTCCTGCTGTTACTCCTTCTTTGGTAGTTGAACATTGAATTCAAGTCTTTCTTTTTGTTTTAAGAAGTACTAAGCAAACAAGCTATAAAAAGGGGAATGGGGCGTGCTAGTGTTTGAATATGCTCTCTTGTTGCTCTAATTCTGCACCTCTGTGCATTAATATTTGGATGCATGCAATGCCAGCATGGAAATTGGCCTTCACACATACTGCAGTTTTCCAGAAACACTCACAAGCCAATAAATGTAACAGACATTCCATTTGTTAATGGGCATATATGTGAAAAGCAGTGTAGGAAATAGGTTAATATTAGAAAATGGCTAAGTCCTTAATAACTTCAAGTATGGTTATATAATGGACACTGTCAATGTTCATAACTTAAGTACCTGGTCAAAATAATGCTTGGGAAACATTAAAATTGAGCTGAATTGTCTCGAGTTCTTTTATTCATATAAATAAAGTTTAAATGAATGGGGGAGATTTAAAAAAAGAAGAAGAAAAGAAAAGAAAACGCTGGCCAGAGGCCCTCAAGATCCTGCACGGGCATTTCAGACAGGTGGAAGGATTGCTGTGGGGCTCTTATACCTGGAACAGCTCTGCTAAGAGCTCCTCTCCGGTGAGGAAAGGATGATGAAAAGATTACTATAATTCATTCTTTTTTTTAAGTAAAGCAAACACATTAAAATAAGTTCTATATAATTCACGACAAAACAGAATTGCTGGGACAGTGATGCATGTGGACATGGTATTTGAGCAAGAAATTTGCCAAATAATGAATTTAATTTTATGCCCCAATAAATGCTTTTGTTTTCGTTTCAAAGAGCAGGCTATGTCCCTCATGATTTCCAAAACACTATCTCAGCTAAGTTTCTTTTAGTTTAGTAAGAAATTAGTGTTGTGTTCCCTGGTTTTGTAAGTTTTTTTGAAGGTGCAGCTGTCAATACATGTATTGCTAAATGAATTGCATGTTTAAAAAATAATTTACATCAATAAACCAGAATGTCTTGATTACTTGGAGAAGGAATGGATACTACTGCTATATTTATCACTATCAATGTTTGAATAACTAACTTTAATGTCTTTTTTTTTAATGCAACTCTTTTTTTTTATTATACTTTAGGTTTTAGGGTACATGTGCACAATGTGCAGGTTTGTTACATATGTATCCATGTGCCACGTTGATTTCCTGCACCCATTAACTCGTCATTTAGCATTAGGTATATCTCCTAATGCTGTCCCTCCCCCTCCCCCCACCCCACAACAGTCCCCAGAGTGTGATGTTCCCCTTCCTGTGTCCATGAGTTCTCATTGTTCAATTCCCACCTATGAGTGAGAACATGCGGTGTTTGGTTTTTTGTCCTTGCGATAGTTTACTGAGAATGATGTTTTCCAGTTTCATCCATGTCCCTACAAAGGATATGATATTAGGTTAGATTGATTAGTTTTACAAGAAGTTCAAAGCATACAACTTATTCCCCAAAGTGGGTCTTAAATGTAGATAATATTTTATTTTCCCTCAATTTTCCTGTAGAAAAATTGTTCTAAATTCGTTATAGAAAGTTATATGCCATTTAACTACCTGAAAGGTGATGTTAATGTGACAATTTTTGTAACTATTTCTAAAATGCCCAGAATTATACTGTATGAATACATCATTATTTATGGTGTATGGTAATAAAAATGTTTTATTTGCATCATTTAGATTGGGTTTGTCTTCAAGTAACAGAGAACCTAACAGTGCTGGCTTATTTGTCTGCAGAGATGTGGGGAAAGCAGCCCACGGCTGATCTAGAGGCTCAACACCATCACCAAGACCAGGCCCCATGAGTGGTCCTGCCCCGCCATCCTTAGAGTGAGGCTCCTGTGCTGGGATCGCAGGATGGCTGCTGTGCTCCCACCGTTTCCAGGGTCCAAGACGGGAGGAAGAAGATGGACGGCAGAGGAAGGACAGAGGCCAAAGGCACAAGCCAGCATTGTCAGATCACCAAAAAGGTTTTTTTGCTTTAAGCTCCATCCCTAGTGACTTCTGATTCCATCCAAACACCCAAAATTGGGTCATATGTCCCCCACTTAGCTATTAGGGTATCTGTAGAGTTAGATACTTTTCAGTAGGTATTGACATACAAGAGTGCTCTTAGGAAGTAGAGAAGAATGAACATTGACTAAGCAATTAGCTATTTCTGCCACAATGCTGTGATTTTACTGACTTTTATTGCTTGTGGTAGAACCTTACATTGCATGGACTGGTTCTGGATTTCTTCTATTTCACGTACACAGGAAGGATACTTCCGCACTCCCTTGAAGTCAGGCACAACCAGTGCCTGCCTACAGCTAATGAAGGGTGAGCAGAAATGATGTGTGTAGCTCCCAGGCTGAAGCACCCAGCTGCAGTGCCTGACTGAGCCCTGCCTTCCCCACCGCAGCAATCATGGAAATAAGTATCAAGATGGATCTGTCTCAGAGTGATAAATACAAGCCAAGCTCTCCCACAACCCACAGTAGATGGAGCACTTGAGCAAGAAGCAAACCTTTGTTCTTTTAGCCCCCAGGACTTGGGGCTTCTTTGTTATCATCAAACCTGGCCTATCCTGACTGGTACAAATTGGTAGTAATTTCTCCAGTGTCCTCAATTAAATGTATGTATATGTTTGTTTAATAAATAAGTGGGGATATATTAAAATGTAGCATACATTTAAAAGCCAATAGCATTTCTTTAAAATAAAGGGTTGGAAAGTAAATGATCCATCCCTTTTTCACAGTTTATGTCCTAGAACGACACTGGTTTAGATGAAGAGATAAGTGTAGGGGCATAAGGAGGGGGAAGCTTTGAGGAGTTAAAGTGGCTCTTTGAAGAGGATATGGAAGAAGATGAGGACCCCTACTAAGGAAGGTCCCTATTGATGGGAAGCAGTTATCCACCATGGAGAAGCTGGGCCCTCCTCCATCCTAATAAGCCCTTATAAACTGATTTTTACTGTTTGTTTTGAAATAATTTTAGACTTACAAAAATGTCACACCAGTAGTCCAAAGGATCCTCCCTCGACTTCATTCAAAGCACACTCTCCTGCTTTTCCTCCTGCTGATCAGGAAATGTCTCTGCTTTCTTGGCAAGCTCATCCTTCTTTATGTACAGTTGGAATGTTACAGCTCCTCAAGGTGGCCCCCAGGCCCACTTCTCTGTGCCATCTGCACTCTGTCCTCAGAAGAACTCGTGTGCACCCAGGCCTTCAGTTACCGCACAGCACGGTAGTGACTCGCAAACATGTACCTTGAGCCAGAGCACTCCTCACATTTCCAACCTTTTGTCTGCATATTGTCCTTGGTATATCTAGTAATATCCAATTGTATACTTAATATTGGTTCTTCTCTGGCTCAAATGAACCTCACGGTAAAGTCCCAAACAGAACTTGCTCTTTTCCCCATCTACCCACACCTGGCCTTCCTGTCTCCCGGTGTTTTCTGTCTCACTAAATGTTACTAGCGTTCACTGAAGGATGGAAGCCATGGATCTTGCAGTGCTGGTCAGCACCTCTCCAACTTATCCTTCATATTCTACAATGAATGTCCCTTTTCTCGGGAAGCCCTTCCTGACCTCCTAGACAGACCTAAAACTGCCCATGTCACCTTCACTGCACTGATGATACTTAAGATTTTATAATTATTTGTATAGTCACTTAATATTTGTCTCCTCAGGCCAGCCATCAGCTTGTTGACAGAGGGACTGCTCTCTAATTTGGGGTGGGGTCCCCACCTCCTAACTCACGAGCTCAGTGCTCAGTAGGTGTCTATTGAATGAATATATGATGGACACCTTTCCAACATATGACTTTGCTCCTGAAAGTTCTGGATTCCCTTCCTCTCCTTGGTAGATCACTTAAGAGAGGGAAGATCAGTTCACTTCCCCTTCATTGAATCACCCTTATGTATTCTCAAGAGATTTCATAAGGTCAGACAAAATCAACTTCTCAAGTTCAAGCCAGAACTCTTTTTTTACATTACCAGTATTTCAGAAGTCGAGGTCCTCATTTGGTAAAACACAAAGAGAACTCATCTTTGTCCAAGCTAACAGTGGACATAGCAGAGCATGAGCACACTTGGCCAAAGTGCATCCTAGGAGGGGCGCCCAGCACACGCAAAGGCCCTGAGGCCAGAGCTCACCTGGTATTTGCAGGAAGAGCAAGGCCTCCAGAGTCAGGAGTGGAATGGGTAGGGAGGAGAGGCTTTTCCAACACAAGAAGCCATGGGGCTATTTGAGAGCACCAGCAGAGGAGGCGCAGGGCTGAATGTATGTTTTAAAAGTCTCACCATAGCTACTACGTAGAGAAGACATTGCAGGGGCTGACTGCGAGGGAAGAATTGGGAGATAGCGCTACTACCTCTCCTCCGCTACGCTCTGGCTCCCCTGAACAGATCTAGAAAGAGAAGGTTTATGAGGAAATCGGGTGGAGGAAAGAGGTCAGGGAAACAGTACGGGGAGCAGTTCTATGGTCAATGCCAAGAGTCGTTCCCTTGCCAGGCACGGCAGGGCTTGGTCGTGGCCTGGGTTTTGAGCCATGACAGAGGAAGGTACTGCCTTTGAACTAGGCTGATGGATTTGCTCCATCTTGGGCTGGGAGAGAATGATTGAGGTCAGCTATCAAAGCCTTTCTATGAAACCTCCAAAAAGTAACCACAGGTCAGACCTAAGACTGCTCAGTGGCCTGACAGCCAACCACTTGGGCCTGTGAGGGGCGAGATGACCACAGGCCCCAAGCCGTTGTCCCTCCCCATTTGTCCCAGGCTCAGACACTGCCAGCTTCTGCACGTGATTCTTGGTTCAGCCCCTTAGATTCCCATGTTGTGGAAACTCCCCCAGTATTCTGAAGACCAAGTGAGTGGCCTCAGTAGGAGCACAGCCCTGGGGTCCAGGAAGGGCTGGACATGACACCCGTTGTGCCCCTTGCTGGCTGAGTCTGTGGGGTTGTGTGTGCCTGGGCGGGTGGGCGTCCTCTGTAAGTGGGGTCAGTTACTCCGCCAACCTTGATGAGCTGCTGGAAGTACCCAGCATGATACCTGGTACGCAATACACATGTAGTAAGAATCTGTTAGTATCCAAGTGTTTCTGTTTCTTCCTAGGTCTTTTCATGGAAAGGGAGAGGAGGTTTTATCTGGAATTCTTACCAGGTGCCATTTTCCATGGAAACCTAAAACACATTTTGGAATCATGTAGAGCTAGTCCCTTCTCCTAGTTTTCTTTTTAAAGTTTCCTAATTGCTTTTCTATATAGGTTTGCACAGATTCTCTAAAGTAGCCTAAGAATCTCAATGGTCCTGGGTTGAGTTTGGTGCTCCTGGCTGGGAAGGGGTGAAGCCCACTGCTGAGAAGTGACTGACGTCTAGCTGTGGCCCCAAAAGAAGGTGGAAGGAAGCAGTGTCCGGCTCTCTGTGACTCCATCCACACAGGAGGGCTTGCCCACACCATCATGACAGGCTGAATATTTGGAAACTTGGAAACTCGGAAACTCAGAATTCAGTTTTGGTCTCCTCCACTCTCAGGAAACCCAGATGACATGTGTCTGTGCATGGGCATGGCCCTTTGACTATACAAGGCAAAGTGAAGGCCGGTGGGGCCCCTGGAAATAAGCAAATAAAGAGCAGTCCCCACTGTCCTTGGGGGCTTGGTGTCCTGCAGTGGGAGGTCAGTGCCCCTGCAGAGCCTGCCCTGTCTTGCCACCAGTGCCTCCCCGAAGCCTGGCCCCATGCAGGAAGTGCTTATCAGTGAGATTGTTGAAGAGCAAACAGTCAATGTGGTCTCTACCACAACTGGCATGATTAATTTAGGGGCTGAGTCAGCTGGCTATGACAATTTTTGTCCCCTTCTGCATATAGAAACCAAAACTCTACTGTAGACTGGTTGTGGGGAGAGGGCATTAAACTCTGACAGGTTGCAAATGTCCTGGGGAAAATGACCTCTGCTCCCTCTGCTCCCGTCCAGATCCCTGCTCTGGAGGCCTGGACTAATTAGTGTCTGGCAGGTGTCTGGAAAGAGCTGCCTGGCCGGCCGTGGTGACATCATGGCTGGGCATTGCTCCCCCATTCCACTGCTGAGAAAGTCTCTGTTTCATTAGGCTGCCAGGATTACTTTTTAATTTTTTTTAATCCGCTTTGTAAGTTCTGGCTCCAATCAGTCTTGGGGAACATTCTGCACGCTCCTTCCCACTCCCACTGCCTCAACAACTGTGCTCCAGTTAAAGTTACTGTTCCCGGAGGAGTGAGGCTCACCTTCCCCAGGCAGCAGGCGCAGCCCCACACCCCACACTGCCATTGCTTTATACTCATATACTAGGGATGGAGATTTCAGTGTGGCTGCTGTGTTCCCAACTTTGTGCTTTTCAAATGTTTCTAAAGGGCTTCTTCATCACCTCACTTGTTCCTGGATTATAGTTGGAATGCAATTTAGATACTTCAAATGGTTAAGTTGGTTCAGACATTTGTAGTCTTGGGAATAATCCACTTGATAAGTTGTGGAATAAAAAAAACTAAAAACCTGTGTTCATGGAACTATACAAAGCAAAGAGTGAAACCTACAGTAACCTAGAGACTAATTAATAAGAATTCATCAGTATTGGCTCATCCACTGTACAAACGTTGCACATTAATGCAATATGTTAGTAATAGGGAAACTGGGATCAGGGGAGAGCATGTGGGAACTCTCCATTGTGTCTGCTCCACTTTTTTAAGCCAAAAACTGCTCTCAAAAATTGTCTATTAATTAAAAAATAGTAATATGGGCAGGAGAGAAGTAGATGGTGGCATAGATGGAATAAGATTAGCCCATAGTTGCGGTAATTTTTGAGAATGGGTGATGGGTCCATGGGTGGGGGTTCATTATAAATTATGAAACTCATAATTTTAATACAGTTTTTAAAAAAAACTTATTCAACAATGTGTCTTTTCTCATTACAAAATAATTCACATACACTGTAGACATTTGAAAAATATTAGAAAGTACCTATAATGAAGTCACCCAAAAATATCTATCATCAGCATTTTGATATGGCTATATATACAGATAACAAAATGGGGGTCTTACTGAGGAAGCAGCTGAGGGCCCTGTCCTTTTCTTCAACTTTGTAGTGTACTAAGAACATCTTCCCATGTCTTAAAATAACCCCAAAAGCATGATTTTTAAATAGCCACATAACATTTCATGGTATAACTGAAGTCCAGAAATTGAATTCCCACCTTAATGGCCCTTGTCTCATCTGGCTGAGACCGTCAGAGTTGTGAGTCTGCCGTGCACATCAGGCCTGCAGCAGAGAAGCCTGACAGTAAGAAGGCCCTTTGGCCTTGGTATCCAGCTGGGGGTGAATTTCTCACATTCAAGTTGTAAATGCACCTCCACGCTGTGTAACAGGGTGGAAAAGGCACATTTCCCCTTTGGGATGTACACAACCTCGAGTGGATTTACTATTTACAAAAAGGCAGAGGCTGGACTTGAGTATTCAGGGCCCTAACGTGAGTGTCGTTGCTTTCCTTGGACCAGAGGCCCATGTGCGGTCCTGGGGGTGCCCAGGAATCAAGATAATTTCTGCACCACTGAGTCACCCTGACCTTCCCTCCTGCCCAAGAAAGCACATCAGAGGGCAAGTGAGTGAGAATGATGTTACAGCAATAAAATTCACTCACAAACTAGCAAACCCTTGAACTCAACCTCACTCCCAACTGTGGCTGCAAACCACCCAGAGGATGGCCCACTGGCTGCAGGTGGGCCCAGGAGCCCAAGGCTGGGCCTAGTGATGGGTCTTCTCAGATAACCATCCCTCTCCTGGGGCAGAGAATCAAGGTTAAAGTTGGATTGCAATGGGACCCAGAAGCCGAGTAGATGGAATGCACCCTGGCCAGACTGTAAATCGTACATCTAATGAGACTTCTAGCCAGATATGGAAGAAGCAGATTCTCAGTGCACGAGCCAGTTCTTCCAGAAGCTAAGCAGATACAGGCGCCAGCCCACCAACACCTTTGCCAAAGGTATTTTCTTCACATACCTGGAGAGATAAGAGGGCCTAAAACTTTAAATCTGAGGAACATGTGTTTTCTAAAAGCCAGGTCCCTTGCCAATATATCCGGATCTTTATCTTGGAGAGTTTACCTAATCAGACAACACCGAGGAGTAAAATCTATACTTTAGAGGAACTGGCACCGTCAAGAAACTCACAGAGTACCCATGTGTCTGGGTCAAGGGGAGTCCTCCACCTCCACCCGCGTGGGAAGGATTGCTCCGTCAGTCAGCTGAATTCCTGAGAATCACGGGGTCCACGGCTTTCAGTTGCATCTGTGGGGAGGTGCCTTCCCTTGTGAATGGGTCCTGTGTCAAGAGTCTCGTGGACACCACTGAGGCCCTGGAGCTGAGTAGTGGGCAGATCAATCAGAGATTCAAGTCCTCAGTCCAGAGGGCTGGCTCCAAAGGACATGCAGTCAGCCAGATATGGAAGAAGCGGAAAGGCTTCTGTCAAGGGAAACAGCCTTTCGTGGACTGCAGGAAGCTCAGAGAAGCCAAGGAACGCTACTCCCAGACTACAGGGAGCCGTTCTGTAGACATGCAGTGGAGACAGATGTGAATAGAGCATCCCACCAATAGCCGTCTCCGCCCATTTTTAGGAAATGGATCTCCTCTTCAATGCTGTGGTTGGTGTAGGTCTGTTTGACCCCCGAGGTACTCAGATCTGCTTGCCTCTGAAGTCTGTGAAAGCAATAACCAGCTCTTCCTTGATCTGACTGGGGAGCTGAGGGGACTCAAAGGAAACCAGTAGAAAGCTTCAAAGTGACGGAGACAGGGGCTGAGGGAGAAACGATGCCAGCATTGACTACTGAGGCTCCTTGGGCAGCTTCGCCAGGCCTGCCCGGGCTTCATTCACTTGGCCCCGACAAGGCTGGGTGAGAGGGGGCATTCTTGCTCCTCATCAAGGCCTGCACGTGTTAGAGACTCTAGAACATGGAATGTTCCTCTCTCAGCAAGGGATGGCTGGGAATGTGATTCCAGAGGGCACTGTGACCTCGCCAGCCACAGGGGGAAGAACCCCATGTCCTGAGCGTGCTCTTTGAGGAGGAGGTTCTGACAGAGTAGGAAGTGGGCTGTGGGGCATGCTGTTCCCACTTCACCACAGTGAAAGCCTGCCAGGAAACACATCCCGGAAATGGGATCTACTCTAGAAAATACAAAGAAGGTGAGACAGATAGAATCAAGGAACTAAAGGTAAACAGACCATGGGACCAAACCACTGAGAGTCAAGAAAATGCCGTTTTGAAAGAACATAAGGACAAAAGACTAAACTTTGAAGGTTATTGAGAGGTAAAATATACAAGCAAAATAAGCCAAAGGAATTAGAGTAGATAAAAGTGAGAGCTGTTAAAGACCAATAAACTCAATAGATAATGAAAATAAAAACACTTATTATCCACAATAGTATATTAGTTAAATTATGATAGATTATATGTGGTGAAATGATAATATATCTCTGAACATAGTGTTCCAGAAAGACCAGCAATGAGCAATACATAATATGTTCTTGGCATAGTACATGATAAAAGTAAACATAGTACAATTCCAACCTAAATATATATATATACATATGTGTGTAGACAAATATCATTAAGTATTTATAGAAGTATGTGTGTGTGTCCATGCAAATGTGCACACATAGATACAAATATAAAAGAATATAAAAGGAAATATAGCAAAGTGCTAACAGTGGTTAACTCTGGCATTATTACTAATTACTAATTTTAAAAAGAATAGTACTTTCTAAAAACTTTTTACAATGATTCCGAATTACTTTTATTGCTTGAAAAAAAAAGTTTTTCAAAATTTTTACAAAAAAGTAAAAACATGTCTTAAATATATATCTATGGATAAATGAAGTTTTGTGTTGTTTAAAGTTATTCTACTAGAGAAATTTAATTTTTACTTAGATGTTACAGACGGAGAAATACTTCAAATGATATTCTTTATATAATATGAGGATATAATGTTCATTTACTCCTTAGAAGGTATGTATTCCACATTAGTTCATGCACACTTTTGCCCAGGTACTGGGAAGGTAACAAACCAGACAGACACCTGTCCTCCATGGTCTCATGTGGCCGTGGGAGCTGATCACTGCATATGCATAGACACGAACGGAACAAGGACTGCCGCGCCTACCTGAGGGCGGAAGATGGAGCATGAGGATTAAAAACTACCCATGGGGTATTGTGCTTGTTCCTTATTATAGACAAACTAATCTGTACGTCAAACCCCCACAACAGGCAATTTACCCATGTAAAATAACCTGCGCTTGTACCCCTTGAGCCGAAAATAAAAGTTGTAAAGAAAAAAAATCTATCTTCTAAAGATTACACAGTAGTTGGGAGAAATACACAATCAGTAAAGAGCATGCCCAGTGGTGAGAAGGGCAAAAAAAAAAAAAAAAGAGAGCAAAAGGGATGGTTGGTTCTAGGAATCTGCTGTAATTTTAAATAATCAAATGGTAAAGAACAAGTCCCCAAGAAGGTGACTTTTGGGAAAGACCTGGAGGAGGTGATGGCGCCATCCTGTGGACAGGTGTGCAAAGGCATCCAGGCAGGTGAGCCAGTGCCTCACATGGCCAAGGAGGCAGGAGGCCGGTGTGCCCCATGGAGTAGGGGGAGGGGAGTAGATGAGGGCAAAACGTGACTTTGGCTATGACTGTGAGCAAGCTAGGAGGTCTGGAGGGCCATACGCTGAGAAAAATACAGCAAAGGGTATAGCTGGCCAGGTCTGCGCGTGCCCAAATGCACCTGCTTGCCTCCCCAGGACCCTCTTTCAGCACCATCGAAGTATGCAGCTCAGGGCTCCAACTCACACTTTAGCTAAGGGAGATGCAAGTTGCTGGGGGCTTATCATCATGTGTTTCCATAAAATATCATAGTCAGTCAAAGTAAAATCAAATTCAAATCACACAATTTGGAGGAACAAAATCTGTTAAAAAGGACTTGAACAAAGATTGAGGCATCGTAAGTGGGAAGCTTGAAGCAGCCATGAGGCTGACTAAGCACACATTGCCAGGAAGCAAGTAGGGGGCTCAGAGTCTCAAGGTCTAGGATGTTGTGAAGCTGATGCCTTTTAGGTGACATCCAGGACACTGAGTTAAAGGCAGCAGGTCGTCCAACCCAACCATCACCATGAAAGTTTCCTAAAATGGGTTGTGTGGCAGCCTTACCACAGCCAAAGCAGGACAGACTATTCTTTGACCAGAAGCTTCTGAGAGAAGCAGAGTTGAGTTGCCCCGAGGCCTAGACACAGGTAGCATGGCTGGGTGGGGAGGTCCAGGGTGGCCATGGCTCTGGGTTTGGGAATCACCCTGGGGTCATGACCTTAGTCGGTTAGTTTGATGGAGCATCTTTATCCAAAGATGTGGTGCTGCCTCTTCTCAGTGCATTTCATGGTCACATATTCCCAGCAGACCCAGAGTGAAAGGGAGCTCTACAGCAAGCACAGGACACACTGAACTCCAGACTTCCATGCCCGGTGGCCTCCTCACTGCAGCTTCGCCAGGGAAGGAAACTACTCCAACCTCAGGAGAACACAGGGGCCACTGCCCATTCCCAAGAATGACACAGAGCTGGATTGGGGAAGGCTTCCCTGCCAACATCAGCATCTGCCATGCAAGCGGGGACTCTTCTGGCCAGCTTGGCTGCTAGGTTCAGCAGAGTACAACGAGATGGACCCCTCAATGTAAATTCCCTCTGGTCTGAATGGAATGTAGCTCTCTCAAGAGGGAGCCTGGGAAACCTGGAGGGACTGAGGACCTAGAGAAATCTGTGTGATTATTTCCATTTTTGGTCTCCATCATCAGGAGATTGAGGTTTCAGTTTTTAAAATATGCTCTTTAGTCTTTCTCCAGCCATTATTGATGGAGAGCTTGTTAGGTCTAAAAAATGAGAGTTCTTGGGATTATAGATTGAATCATGGATGAAACCTCTTAACAAAGAGGCTATCCTGATACATTCTTCTAGGATAAACCCTCAGCCCAGTCTTACTTTCCCAGTTTCTGAGAACTATTTCAGGGAAAGTCCCTGCTTCTGTGCACAGAGTTAACCAGTGCTACTGTTCTGGTGGTCGGGGCCAGTTGAGCGACTGTGTTATCAGTGGAGCCGCTCTCTTTATTGTGCAGAAACAGACGCTTTCTGCCTATGGAGGAAGAAAGGGGACCATGGCTGAGTGGTGCAGAGAAGCGCAGCCTCAGCTCGCTGGCCGGGCCCTGACTGTCGGGTCAACACCAACAGTTCGTGGTGAAAGTGATACTTGACACCTTTCCTGAGGAGCTCAAGGCTGGAACCTAGAGATTAGATGAAGCTTTACAAGGCAGTCACTGGAGCAAGGCGCTAGAGCCGTGATTCACGCTGCCCCCCATGAGACCCGCCAGGCCTCATTTGTCCTTTCCAGGGAGTGGTAGCAGCCGTCACAGTGCCCAGTACTTTGCCATTTACAAGGAACTTCTGCATTGATTATTCCTTTTGAGACTGAGACCAATGTGTGAGGTTGTTAAGTGAAGACCACATCAGGAGAGCTAAGTGACTTGCCAGAGGTCGTGAAAGGCAGAGTGGCAGGGCCTGAACTTCTGACCCCAAGTGGACTGTCTTGGGAAGCCTCCTGTTCCTCCGCGCTGCCCTGCTGTAGGTGAGCTCACACTGTCCGCATAGTCCACCACTGCCATGTACAAAAGTCTTCTCTGGGAATTGATTGGGCTAAGCCTATGTATCCTTCACAACAAGGGGTCTCCCCAGCAGACTTCCTCCTACCTGCAGAGGTGAGCTAGTCCCCTCTTCTCTGGGCTGCACCTGTCCTCTAAGTGCTCAGCTATTGTTTCTTACTACTATGTACTATAAGTGACTTATTTGCATGTTGAGCTCTTAGCCTGTGAATTCCTTAGGACAGCAACTACTTCTGGACAGGTGGAGAGAGCAGAGTTCTTGAGCATGTGGTCTTTGGAATAAGGCTGCCTAGGATGGGATCCCAGGCTCACCACATAAGAGCACTTACAAGAAAACTGCTTCACTCTCTGTGCCTTCCTCCTCCTGTCTGTAAAATAGGGGCGAGAACAATATTGCCAACCTCTAGGATTATTGTGAGGATGAAAGCAGCTAATCATGTAAATCACTGGAACAAACATCCTAAATGTGTATGAATTGTAAAATTGATCAGTTAAATGTAGTATATTCATGCAATGGAAAAAATATTCTCCAGCTATTACCAGGAAACAATCACATCGAAACCCATCATCATTGTGCCCAGTGTGATCATCATCATCATCATCATCATCACCATCATCATCGTTGTCGTGTTTGCATCCTGAGCTTCTACCACAGCCAGCCGCACAGCAGGTGTTCCATAAAGGCATGTCAAGTGAATGAACAAATGAACACACTTATCGAACAGCTGGTGGTTTCTCCCTTTGAGACTGAGACCAACGTGTGAGGTCTCAGCCAGGGGAAAACAGAAATGTTCTTACCCTCATCTGGGGCAGTCACAGCTGCCTGGACCATATCTAAAAACACTATGATCACTGCATCCTCAACAAAAAAATACACAGGAAATTCAATGAGTTGAATTTAGGGTTCCTAAGTTAATTTACCCAAATGAAAAGCAAAGGACTCCAGGCCAAAGAGTCAGGCTGACTTATTCATTAATAAATATTGTACAAACTAAGAAACTTTGTTTCTGTCCAGGCAAAGTTGCCTGGCTGGAACTGTTTGGAGCCCATCAGAAACCCCAAGCACATGGATATAGGATGGAAGAGCCTGGAAGGGAATCCAACATATCCTTCCTTTCTATTTTTAGGATGTTTTAGAGCAAACTAAAAGGGTAACCACCACGGAAAACTACCAACACAGAAATTTTCACACAAAGCTCTCTGGGGTGTGCATGTATGTTTGTGCAGTTCTTTATGTGTGCTCTGTTGAGTCATTAAAGGGAAAGGAAGCAGTCTCAAAAAACTTGTAAAGGGAAATGGGATGTTTACATTGATAAGCTGTCATTAAAAAAAAAATAAAGTCAAGTCTCTAGTGTTCAAAAAGGCAGCTATCAAAAAGGAAGAGATCTTTTGTAAAAATCAGAAAATGTCAAAATCTCAGATAATTAAAGTACCTGATATTTGTATACCATGTTCCAGTTACAAAGCTGTTTATGTGATTTAATTTTTGAACGATTAAAGATGAATTTTTATAAATAAACACTGTAGTAACTATCATATGATCTCAAACAGAAATATATCAGAATTTTTACTGCAGTCTTTTTTGTTATAGTGAAAAATCTGAAATAGCAGAAATGCAAATGAATAGATGAGTTGGTGAATTAAATGTGGCATATTGATACAAGGGGAAAATATCACAGAGAAATTGTAAAATTATATATACACATATATATAAAATTATATATATATATATATATATATATATATATATACACACACATATGTATAGATCAACAGGGATAAATTCCAAAAACAATTTAAGTGTAAAAAAGGAACTACCAGTATGACATAGTGACATTTATGGTGTGATAAAACTTTTACAAATTTCCATTAACTTCCATATGGAAAAAAAGTTCCATAAACTTCCAATGATATGACTGACCATAGCAGCAGGATAGTTTTTTTAATGTTCCAAACTCCTTAAAATTAAACAGATCAAATATGAAAGTGGAAAAAATGAATCTATGGATAACATCTGCAACACCACCAGGTAATGGAGAGTCCTTTATGACCTGAGTAAAAGTAGTGGTGAGCAGGAGTGTGGGAGGTCAGCAGCTGTGGGTTTAAGTTAGGGAAATGAGGGAAAAGCCAACGTACCCTAAAAGTCATGAACACCAAAACAAAAGAAAATGCAAACAAAGACACCAACAAAACTCACATCCAAGATTTTCAAAACCTACTAGGAAGATTGAGAAAACAGGTAAAATGGCATATGCGTTGTTTGTGAATTCTCCTGAGAGCCCCTGTCCTTAGAAACAGAGCTCCTAGGAAGACCCTAAAGCCCACAGGCAGTATAATATCTACTAAAACATCTAGATGACAACATATCTTCATAAACCCAAAATTATAAAGCAGGAACAAGCCACTTACAGCTATGTGAGCTGCATGAGACAATGACACTTCTAGTAACACTGGCAACCAACAAACAAAAAAATTCCAAAAAATACAAATTAGCAAGAGAGGTCAATCTGAGAACAGTAGTTGAAATTTTAAAAAAGAGTACTTATTTTTCAAAAACTATTTTGTTTGTGTGGATAATATCAGACAAAAATAACAAGACATTTAAAATGGAAGAAATATCAGATTGGCATCAGACATTTTAACAGCAACATTTTGTGCCAGATGACAATGGAATTACATATTTAATATGCCAGGGATTTTACATCCAGTTAGACTAATATTTAAAGGCTTAAGGCAATCTCTTATAAAAAAAAAAAAAAACAACTCAAGACATCTTACTCCCATGAGTCATTCATGAGGCGTCTACTGGAACTAAATTGCCATATGGAGTGATAATGATGACTGTCAAAGGCTGTTAACATCACAAGAGAAAAATCAGACATTATGTGCTTCCTGGTTGAAGTACACAACTACCTATGAAATATTCTTGTCAAAAAAATTGTATCATCCAGATCTAACTACCAATCTACATGAAATACAGAGAATAGAGGAGCATGTCAAATAACACAATGGAGAGAAAATCAGTAATTTCAGGCAGGGGAAATCTCTACACAAAAACAAACCGTTTCCTTCAACAAAGAATAATCTGACATTTGCCAGTTTTTACAAAAGCTCTCTTATTTTTTGATAGCCACTCTTTTGGACAGGAAAAAAAAGCTGACTTATTTTTTTAATCACAGCTTATCAAAGTAAATATGCCATTTTCCTTTGTAAGTTCCTTGAAACTGCTACCTTTCCCTTTAATGGCTCAAAATCAAACAGAAAAAAAATAAAATTGTTAAAGTAAACAGCTCATGGGTAAGCTGTAGCACAACTTCAAGCAGTCTGGCATACATGTAAGTCAAGTCTCTAAAGGGGAAGAGAACGAGGAGAGAAAATAAATATTTAAAGAAATGAGGAATGGAATTTTCCAAATTTAAGGAAAACTATAAATTCACAGATCTAACAAGCTGAATGAACCCCAAGCATAAGAAATATGAAGAAAACTACACTGAGGTACATCATAAACAAATTTCTTGAAAACAGTGATAGAGAGTATATTTTTTAAGTAGCCAGAGAATGAAAGGTATGTCATATACAGGTAATCAAAGACAAGGATAACAAATTTCTTACTGAAAACTATACAAACAAGAATGCAATAGAGGATGCAATAGAGCAAAGAGAATGCAATAGAGCAAATTTTTAAGGTAGAGGTGAGCAAAAAGAAAAACTGGTGAAATAAGAATTCTACATCCTGCATATTGTTAGGTTTAAATCTATCATTTCATTTGTTTTGTTTTTTTCTCATCAATTCTTTGTTTCCCCCTATATGTATGCCTTTTTAAAATTAAATATTTTATATTATCCCATTTTATGTCTGTTTTTGCTTATTAGTAATGGTTATGATTTGTGAAGCATAACTATGTTTCAAAATTAAGGACAAAATAAGGACTTTCAGTCATCTGAAAGTTGAAATCATGTAATTCACCAGCAAATGCAAAATATACAGAAATGACAAAGAAAGTACCAGATGGAAATGTGGATCTGTAAAAGTGTATGAAGAGCACAGAGACTGGTAAAAACAAAAGTAAAATATGTTTTATTATTTAAATATCTTTATTTAAAGAGTAAATATTAAGTATTTAAACAAAAATAACTATAGCATAAGGTTTATATAACATATGTAGATGTTAAACGTATGACAATAATAGCACAATTCCAGGAGAGCACAAATGGAAGTATACTATTATAGGGCTTTATTAAGTATTCATGAAGTGGTATAATATTAGTTAAAGACAGACTGCAATAAATTAAAGATATATACTATAAACTCTAAAGTAACACTAAAATATTAAAATAACAAAACAAGTAACTATCACAAATCATAACTATCACCAACAAGCAAAAATTGACATAAAATGGAATTATATGAAATATTTAATAAGTCTTAAAAAGGCATACAAATAAAAGGGAAAAACTGATGAGAAAAATACAAAATAAATGAGAGGACAGATATAAGCCTAACAATATCAATGATAACATTAAATGTAAATAGCCTAAATACCCCAATTAGAAGACAGAAATTGTCAGCTAAAATCAAAAAACCAAGACCCAATTTACGCCGTTCTCAAAAAATGCACTTAATAAAGTTGTGGGACTCAAAATTAATATAAAAAATTAGTTGCATTTCTTTACACCAATAACAGTATATCTGAAAAAAGAAATCAAGAAAATAATCCCACTTATGATAGCATCAAGAGGAATAAAATACTTACGAATATATTTAACCAAGTTAGTGAAAGATCTGTACACTGAAAAGTATAAAAACATTGGGAAAAGAAATTAAAGAAGACACAAACAAATGGAAAGATATCTGATGTTTATGGACTGGAGTAATGAATGTTGTTAAAATCCCCATACTACTCAAAGTAATATATAGATTCAATGCAATCTTTATCAAAATCTCAATGGCATTTCTCAAGTAAATAAAAAAAGCAATTCTAAAATACATATGGAACCACAAGAGATACCAAATAGCCAAGACAACCTTAAGAAAGAATAACAAAGTTGGAGACATTACACTTCTGGATTTCAAATTATAGTACCAAGCTGTAATAATCAAAAGAGTGTGTTTCTGACCAAAAGCAAAACAAAACAAAACAAAACAAAACAAAAACAGGCAAATAGACAAGTGGAACAGAATAGAGAGCTCAGAAATAAAACCAAGCAAATATACTCAAATAATTTTTGACAAGCACATCAAGAAGGCACAAGGGGGAGAAACATAGTCTTTTCATTAATGGTATTGGGAAAATATAAATTTAAAATTATATAAAGACATTTCTCAAAGGAGATATATAAATAGCCAATAAACATATGGTTTACATACAAAAGAATAAAATTGGATACTTAATCATACACAAAAATTAACTCAAAATGGATTAAAGACTTAAACATAAGACCTGAAACAACAAAACTCCTACGAGAAAATATATAGGGAAAACTCCTTGTTATTGGTTTTGGCAATGATTTTTTGAATATCGCCAAAAAGTTCTGGCAATGATGCAAAAATAAAAAATGAAACTACACCAAACCAACAGCTTCTATACAGCAAAAAACAAAAAAATTAACAAGATGAAAAGGTAGCCAATGGATTGGGAGAAAATATTTTCAAGCCATATATCTGATAATGGGTTAATATCCAAAATATACAGGGAACTCATGCAACTCAATAGCAAACTAAAAAGTAAAAATAACCCAATCAATAAACTGGCAATGACCTGGACAGATATTTTTCCAAATAAGACATAAAAATGGTCAACAGGTATCTGAAAAGGTGCTCAACATCACTAACCATCAGGGAAATGCAAATCAAAACCATGATGAGATATCACTTTACACCTGTTAGAATGACTATTATTTTAAAAAGTAATAAATAAATAAATAAATAAATAAATAAATAAATAAACAAGAGATAACAAGTGCTGGCATGGGTGTAGAGAAAAGGGATCTCTTGTATGCTCTGTGTATGGCCATACATTATGTATGGCCATAAATTGGTATGGCCATTATGGAAAATAGTACAGAGGTTCTTCGAAATATTAAAAATAGGACTACCACGTGACCCAGCAATCCCTCTGCTGAGTGTATATACAAAGGAAATGAAATCAGCACCTCATAAAGATATCTGCGTCCCATATTCCTTGCAGCATTATTTACAATATCCAGGATATTAAAACAATGTAAGTGTCCATCAGTGGATGAATGAATGAAGAAACTGTGGTATATTTACATAATGAAATACTATTCAACCTTTAAAAAGGATATACTGCCATTTATAATAACATGGATGAACCTAGAAGACATCATGTTAAGTGAAGAAAATCAGACACAAAAATAAAAATAGTGCATGATCTCACTTACATGTGCAATCCAAAAAATTTTACTCTTTCTACATAGAGCAGAATAATGGTTTTCAGGGTAGGATGGGGAAGGAAATGGGGAGAGGTAGGTCAAAGGTACAAATCTGCAGTTAGGTAAGATGAGTAAGTCTAAAGAACTAATGTACAGCAAGAGGACTATAGTTAATAATATTGTATTATATATTGAAAATTTGCTGGCAAAGTAGATTTTAGGTGCTCTTACCACAAAAACAGAGATTACTGTGGAAAATGATAGATACATTAATTTGTTTACCTGTTGTAGTCATTTCAGTATGTATATGTATATCAAAACATCATGTTGTATATCTTAAGTACATGCAATAAATAATCAATTTTCAAAATACATATATAATCAAAAATGCATTTTACATAAAGACACAAATAGATTAAAATTAAAATGAGGGGAAAAATATACCATGCTAACACTGATACAAAGAAAGCTAAAGAGACCATACTAATATCAGACAAGGTGGATTTCAGAGCAAAGTGCATTACTAAAGATAAAAAATATCATTTCAAAGTGTTAAATGGATCAATTCATTAAGACAATATATACATCCTCAATTTGTAGGCATCTAGTAACAGTTTAAAAATACACAGAGATAGTAACAAAAATAGTCACAAAAATAATAACAGAAAAAGAATGGAAAACATAGACCACACTAGTACTAATCTAAAGAAAATTGGACTGACTATAGTAAAATCAGACAAAGTAGATTTCAGTGCAAAGAATATTATCAGGGATAATAATGGTCTTTTCATATTGATAAAAGGGTGAATTCATCAAGAGGACATAGCAATTATAAACATTTATGCACCTAATAACAGTTTCAAAATACATGAAGCCACTATGATAAAATATTTTAATACCCTTCACTCTACAATTAATAAAACAAAGAGAGAGAAAAGCAGGAAGAATTTTAGAAGACTAAATAAAACAATCAACTAACATGACATGATTGACACTAATAGTTCACCCAAAACAGCAGAATACACATTCTTTTCAGGTGCACATAGAATATTCACAAAGAAAGACCATATTCTGGGCCATAAAATAAGTGTTAATAAAACCAAAAGGATTCAAGCTGTATGAAATTTAAAATTATATAAACAGACATTTCTCAAAAGGAGATATATAAATAGCCAATAAACATATTTTTTAAATGCTCAACAACACTAATCATCAGGGAAATGCAAATTAAAACCACAATGAGATCCCACTTCACCCCAGCCAGAATGGCCATGATTAAAAAGTCAGAAAGCAATAGATGTAGGCACAATGTGGTGAAAGGGTAATGCTTATACACTGCTGGTGGGAATGTTAAATTAGTGCAACCTCTATGGAAAACAGTATGGAGATTTGAGAACACATGGACACAGGAAGGGGAACATCACACTCTGGGGACTGTTGTGGGGTGGGGGTAGAGGGGAGGGACAGCATTAGGAGATACACCTAATGCTACATGATGAGTTAATGGGTGCAGCACAACAACATGGCACATGGAAACATATGTAACAAACCTGCACATTGTGCACATGTACCCTAAAACTTAAAGTATAATAATAATAAAAATAAATAAATAAAAAAAGATTTCTCAAAGAACTAAAAGTAGGCCTACCAAAGGAAAAGAAGTAATTATAGAAAACACACACACCTGCATACATATGTTTTTTTTTGTTTGTTTTCTTATTTGGTTTTGGTTTGGGTTGGGGGAAGTGCTGAGCTTTACATATTTATTAACAAGGTAATTAATCAGTAGATTACCATAGAGCATTATTTCTTTTCTTTTTCAACTTTTATTTCAGATATAGGGGTACATGTGCAGGTTTGTTACATGGGCATATCACACCCAGGTATTGAGGATAGTACCCAGTAGGTAGTTTTTCAACCTATGTCCTCCTCCCTCCTTCCTCCCTCTAGTAGTCCACAGTATCTATTTTTCTCATGTTCGTGTCCATGTGTGCTCAATGTTTAACTCTTACTTATAAGTGAGAACACGCAGTATTTAGTTTTCCGTTCATGCATTAATATGCTTAGGATAATGACTTTCACCTCCATCTATGTTAATGCAAAGGACATGATTTCATTCTTTTTATGACTTTGTAGTATTCCATGGTGTATACATACCACATTTTCTTCATCCAATCCACCACTGATGGGCGCGTAAGTTGATTCTATGTCTCTGCCATCATGAATACCATGGTGATGAACATACAAGTGCATATGTCTATTTGGTGTAATGTTTTATTTTTATTTGGGTATATACCCAGTAATGGAATTGCTGGGTCAAATGGTAGCTCTGTTTTAAGTTCTCTGAGAAATTTCCAAACTGCTTTCCACAGTGGCTGAACTAACTTATTATACATTCCCACCAACAGTGTATAAGTGTTCCCTTTTCTCCATGGCCTTGCTAACAGCCATTCTGACTGGTATGAGATAGTACCTCATTGTGGTTTTGATTTGCATTTCTCTGATGATTAGTGATGATGACCATTTTTTCATATGTTTCTTGGCCACTTGTCTTCCCTGAGAATTGTCTGTTTCATGTCCTTTGCCCATTTTTAATGGGCTTATGTTTTTGGCTTGTTGATCTGTTTGAGTCCCTTATAGATTCTAGATATTGAACCTTTGTCAGATGCATAGTTTGCAAATATTTTTCCCATTCTGTAGGCTTTTTATTCTGTTGAAAGTTTACTTTATGGCACAGAAGCTCTTTAGTTTAGGTCCCACTTACCAATTTTTGTTTTTGTTTCAATTGTTTTTGGGGACTTAGCCAAAAATTCTTTGCCAAGGCCAATGTCAAGAAGAGTATTTCCTAGGTTTTCTTCTAGAATTTCTACAGTTTGAGTTCTTACATTTAAATCTTTAATCTATCTTCAGTTTTTTTTAATATGATGAAAGATCAGGGTCCAGTTTCATTGTTCTGCATATGGCTGGCCAGTTATCCCAGCACCATTTATTGAACAGAGAGTCGTTTCCCCATTGGTTTTTGTCAGCTTTGCCAAAGATCAGATAGTTATAAGTTATGGCTTTATTTCTGAGTTTTCTGTTCTATTCCATTGGTCTATGTGTCTATTTGTACCAGAACTATGCTGTTTTGGTTACTGTGCCCTTATATTGCAGTTTGAAGTCAGGTAGTGTGATGCCTCTGGCTTTGCTCTTTTTGCCTAGGATTGCTTTGGCAATTTGGGCTCTTTTTTAATTTCATATGAATTTTAGAATTCTGTTTTCTAATTCTATGGAGAATGACATTGCGTAATTTGACAGGAATAGCATAGAATCTGTAAATTGCCTTGGGCTGTATGACCATTTTAACAATATTGGTTTTTCCAATTCATGAGCATGGAATGTTTTTCCATTTATTTGTGTCATCACTCTGATTTCTCTAAGCAGTGTTTTGTAGTCCTCCTTGTAGAGATCTTTCACCTCCTTGTCTAGCTGTATTCCTGGTATTTCATTTTCTTTGTGGCTGTTGTAAATAGGATTGTGTTCTTGATTTGATTCTCAGCATGGACATTATTGGTATATAGAAATGCTACTGATATTTTACATTGATTTTGTATCCTGAAATCTTACCATAATTATCAGTTCTAGCAGCCTCTTGGCAGAGTCTTTAGGGTTTTCTAGGTGTAGAATCATGTTCTCAGTGAAGAGAGGTAGCTTGATATCTTCTCTTCTTATTTGAATGCCTTTTCTTTATTTCTCTTGTCTGCTTGCTCTGGCTAGAACTTCCCGCACACATGTTTATTGGCAGCACAATTCAAAATTGCAAAGATCAACCTAAGGCCCACCAACTGATGAGTGGATAAAGAAAATGTAGTGTACACATACCATGGAATACTCAGCCATAAAAAAAGAATGAAATAATGGCTTTTGCAGCAACTTGCATGGAACTGGAGGCCACTGTCCTAAGTGAAGTAACTCGGAACAAAAAACCAAATACCACATTTTCTCATTTGTAAGTGGGCTCTCAGCTATGAGGTATGCAAAGGCATGCAGAGTGGTATAATGGAAGGGGAGAGGGTGGGAAGTGAGTGAGGAATGAAAAAATACCTGCTGGATACAATGTACACTATTCTGATGATGGGTATACTAAAAGCCCAGACTCCACCAGTACATAATTCACCCATGTAACCAAAAACCACTTTTACCCCTAAAGCTACTGAAGTTTTAAAAATTAAAAAAGAGAAAAATATATGCTGTGTAACCATAATGGAATGAAATTAAAATCAACAACAGAAATATCTTTTTAAAATTCTCAAATACTTAGAAATCAAATAATTAACTTTCTAAATAAGCAATGAGTCAGAAAAAAAGTATTTTAATATGAATAAAAATGAAAACATAATATATCACATAATATATCATAAACTGTCACTAAAGCAGTTATCATTTATAGCAATAAATGCCTGTGTTAGAAAAGAAGAGAGACTTGGAACAAATTATCTCAGTTTCATCTTTAGCAATTTGAAAAATAAGAGCAAATTAAACCCAAAGTAAGCAAAATCAAGGAAATAAAGATGAGAACAAAAAAATCGATGAAGTAGAAACAAAAAAAATGAAGAAAATGCAATGAAACCAAAAGTTAGGTTATTTTTAAAAAGAAATAAAATTTATAAATGGCCAGACAGACTTCTAGAGGAAAAAAAAAAGAAGATGAAAAATTCCCAATATAAGGAATGCAGGAGGTGGCATCATTACATGCTTTACAGTTGTTGATGAAAAAAGGGATTATTATGAGCAATTTTATGCCAATAAATTTGAAAACTTCAATGAAATTGACAATTTCCTTAAAAGATGCGTATCACCACAACTAACTCAAGAAATAACTGGGAAAAAAAAAAAAAGCCATTATATCTAGAAAGAAGTTGAAGTCTTAGTTTAAAACCTTCCCACAGATTGAACTCCAGATCCAGATGGCTGGCTAATTCTATCCCTGGTAAATTCTATCAAATGTTGAAAGAGGAACTAATACCAAGTCTACAGAAATTTTTCCAGGTAATTAAATAAGAGAAAATACTTCCCAGTCATTGAATGAGGCCAATAGTACTCTTATTCCAAAATAAGTTAGGCATTACAATAAAAGTACAATTTAATATCCCTCCTGGGTATAGATGCAAACTTCTTTTTAAAGCATAGAAAATTGAAGCTAGCAATAAATACAAAGAACACTATATTATGGCCCAGTGGGGATTGTCCCAGGAATTCAAAGCTAATTTAACATTCAAAAATACATCAAAGTAATTCACTATATTAACAAATTATTTTAAATCTCTATGATCATTTAATAGATAGAAAAAAATTTTTTCACAAAATTCAACTTCCACTTCTGATTAAAAACTCTCAGCAAACTAGGAACAGAAGGGAACTTCCACAACCTGATCAAGGGCATCCATTAAAAAAATTCTACAGCCAATATTATACTTATTTGAAGGACTAAATGTTTTTTCATTGCCCTTTCTGCCCCCCAAGATTGGGAATGAGCCAAGGAGTCTACTCTTATGGCTTCTATTCAACATTGTATAGGAGAATCTAGCCAGTGTATTAAGGCAAGAAAAGGGGGCGCAAGAAAGGCACCCCGATTTTAAGGGAAGAATAAAAACTCCCTTTGTTCACCAAAAGCATGATCATAAATCCAGAAATTCCTACAGATCTACAAAAAAAATCCTAGAACTAATAAGAAAGTGTATCAGGGTTGCAGAATGTAACATGAATATACAAAAACCAATTATACTTATATATACTTACAATCAAAAAAGAACTTGAAATTTAAAAACGAAATCATTAACAATAGCATGAAATTATGAAATTCTTAGGAATGCATGAGGAAAAAATTATAAGACTTGTACACTTAAAATCACAAGGTATTGCTGAAGGAGACTGAAGAAGATGTAAATACATGAAGGGATATAATGTGTTCATGGGTCAGAAGACTCAATATTATGAAGATGTCGGTTCTAGAAACAGCACACTATCCAAATAAACTCCTAGTCAGCTTTACTGGACAAAATGGAAAGGTAATTAAAAATTCACACGGAAATGTAAAGGACATAAACTAGCCAAAACAACCTTGAAAACAAATGACCTCATTCATAATTTGTCATAAAGTTATAATAATTGAGACAATGTGGTATTGGTATAAAGATACACAAATAGATCAGTGTAACAGAATAGAGAGACCAGAAATTGACCTACTTATACATGGACAACTGATTTGCAACCAAGGTGCACAGACTATGCAAAGAATAAAAATAGCTATTTCTGCAAATGGGATTGAAGCAATTGGGTCATCATGTGCAAAACAATAACAACATAATAGCTTTGACCCATTCCATGCAACATGTGCAAAAGTTAACTCAAAATGGATCATAGACCTAATTCTGAAGCCTGAAACTATAAAACTTCTAGAAGAAAACATAGGAGGAAATCTCTATGACCTTTGGTTAGACAAAGAGTTCTTACCATGATCCATAAGGGAAAAATTTTATAAATTTCACATAATCAAAATTAAGCTCTTCTGCTTTTTAAAAGGCACTATTAAAAGAATGAAAACTTAGATGACAGACTGGGAGAAAATATTTGCAAGTCAGTTTTTTGAAGGAGTTTAAAACTCTTAAAACTTAAAAATTAAGAAAGCAAACGGCTCAATAAAGAACAAAAGAGCAAAATATTTGAACACACACTTCACCAAAGGATAGATGAGGGGTAGGATGATGAAATTGGAAGGTAGAAGTTTATTGATTGCCTCTTGGTATTAGCTGGGAGTGAAAGGATGTCACTTTCTGACAAGTCAAGTAAAAGAAGCTTGAGTATATTGAAGACCACAAAGATTATCAATAAAATAAAACTGGTATCTAAAATTCAAAGCTTAGGAAGAGGGAGGAGAAATGGTGTCTATAGTAATTTCCATATTTCTCAAAGTAGGATCCCAACAGAGAATATCTAGAGAAAAAGATAACTAAGTCTTTATATAAATCATTAGTACAGAAGTAATCACCACAACACACACACATGCACACACAAATCCTTCTGGATACCAAAGTCAGTGCCCAATAAAAGCAAGTAAAACATGACCTGGTCAAACTGAGAACATGTCATTCCTATCAATAAATATAAATAGGCTTAGATCATGTATTAAAAGAAAAGATTTATCAAACTAACTAATGAAGCAAAATCCAATTCTATACTATATAAAAGTGAGGAAAAAGATTAAGAAAAGGTAAAAATTAAAAGATGAGAAAATTCATACTAGTCAAATCTTGATATCACAGTAGAATTCTAGTCAAAAAGCAATAAGCAAAACAAAAACACATTTTAATGCTAAAGGCTATAATTTACAATGAAGATATAACTTATTAATATTTGTGTATCTGATAACACAAGTTTGCCAATCAGAAATTATGGGATACTAAAGGAGAACTCCTCACCCACATACTGAAGACTCTAGAATATAGGTCAGCTGTGCTCAGAGAAAAAAATCATAGTATTAAATACCTATATCAAAAAAAGGAAAGAAACTAATGTTAAAAAAAAACAGAATAAATCAGAATAAAGAGTAGACACTGAGTTACAAAACTAAAAAACAGTAAAACTGATAAATGATCAAAAAGCTATTGCTTTGGAAAAAAATCCACAAAGTACAGAAAACCCTAGCAAAAAAAAAAAAAGCAGAATTATACAAACAGAATGAGACAAAGTGGGAAAACATTGAAATAGAGGACTTCTTAATATTTTAAGATAATACTTTGCTAGCTTAATGTAAATAAATTTGACAACCTAAATGAAATAAATAATATTTAGGAAAATATAATGTATCAAGTTTGAATATTTAGAGATAGAAAATCTGAAGAGCTCAATTACTATAGAAGCTATAATGAAAATTGCAAGACTTCTCACCAAATAATACACCCGGCCCTGATGGTTTCACAGGGGAAAGAATTACAACTTCCAAATTCTTTTTACAAAACAAATGTAACATTGATATCAATATCTAACTAAATATTGCCCTAAAAAGAAAATCATAAACTAAATTCACTTATAAATACTGATATAAAAATCTTAAAAGTGTGAGCAAACAGTATATGTACAAAACAATTGTCATGACCAGGTGGGATTCATTCCAGAAAAGAAAGTGATTTTCGAAAGCCTAATCACATTAGTGTGTGACTCATCATATCCATATCTCCAAGAAGAAAAGTCATGTCGTTTCACACGTGCTGTGCCAGTTATCAGGCTGTCGTCCCTGAGCTTCCAGCCTGCGCTCCTCACTTCACTCTGCAATGCTGGGGCTGATACCCTGCAAACCGCACCCCAGCTCCGCTGGCTGTGCCTGCTAGGCCCTGCAGTAGACGGGCAGAAGGGAGGCGGCTGGGCTGTGGGCGTCACTCTTCCTGTTTGCTCCCTCTTCAGCCAGTACCATCCCATCCTCACCTCTTCACCTCAAATGTGGTGGTGTGTTCCAGGAGCAGCAATTGAGACCAGTTTGCTGTTTGCACTTGCTCCTCCAGCCGGCTGCTGCCTCCATCAGACGTCTGGGTCCGGCTCCAGGAGCCCATCAGGCCTCAGGACCCAGCCTGAGCTCAGGGAGTGGGGGGCTTTGCAGAGGGCTGAGTTCCATGTGGTCCCTCCTCTCCCCTTTGTCCCCCACCCCCGACCTCTCAGATGTCTTAACAGCCCCTTCTTGTCATTTAGTGAATAGTTCTTTATGTTAAATTATTTTCTTTTAAAAATAGGCATGGTTTCTGCCTCCACTTAACTAAATCTGACACCCATTGCTGATATTTAAAAATATTCAGTTAAGAAAGAATTGCCGGATACTTCCCTGACATGATTTCTTAGATAAACAACTCCACCCTAAAACCAGCATCTTACTGAGAGGTGAAGCCGGCTGGGCTTCTGAGTCAGGTGAGGACTTGGAGAACTTTTCTATCTAGCTAAAGGATTGTAAACACACCAATCAGCGCTGTGTCTAGCTAAAGGTTTGTAAACGCACCACTCAGCACTCTGTAAAAACAGACCAAACAGCACTCTGTAAAATGGACCAATCAGCTCTCTGTAAAATGGACCAATCAGCTCTCTGTAAAATGGACCAATCAGCTCTCTGTAAAATGGACCAATCAGCAGGCTGTGCATGGGGCTAAATAAGGGAATAAAAGCAGGCCACCTGAGCCAGCACTGGCAATTCGCTAGAGTCACCTTCTGCGCTGCGAAAGCTTTGTTCTTTTGCTCTTCACAATAAATCTTGCTGCTGCTTACTTTTTGGGTCTGCACTACCTTTATGAGCTGTAAGGCTGACTGCAAAGGTCTTCAGCTTCACTCATGAAGTCAGCGGGACCAGAAACCCACTTGGAGGAACAAACAACTCCAGACAGGCCAACTTTAAGAGCTGTAACACTCACTGCGAAGGTCTGTGGGTTAACTCCTGAAGTCAGCAAGACCATGATCCCACCAGAAGGAACAAACTGTGGACACATCTGAACATCAGAAGGAACAAACTCTGGACACACCATCTTTAAGAACTGTAACACTCACTGGGAGGGTCCAGAAGGAAGAAACTCCACACACATCTGAACAGAAGGAACAGAGTCAGGATACACCATCTTTAAGAACTGTTTAAGAATCACCGCGATGGTCCGCGCCTTCATTCTTGAAGTCAGCCAAACCAAGATCCCACCAGGAGGAACCAATTCCGGACACACTATGAAATGGGGAACGGAGGTTCCCCATGAGGGCACTGTGTTCCAGTGGTAGCCAGGGCAACAGAAAAGAGAATAGAACAAGCTCTTCGCTCCAAATTCTGACCTGAAACACGGGAGGAGACACTGTTACAGGGAAAAGAACTAGGGGCATGATGGGAAATACAATGTAGACCTTTTGGGTAAGAAATGCAGAGAAACACACATATAAATGTATCTCCTTATATTGGCAAAAAGAAATACTCAAAAAACAAACCAAAAACTAATTTTTTAAATTGGTTACATAAAGAGGAAAGGAGAAACAAGGTAATGAGGATGGGAATGAAAGGTAGACTTCTTAGACTACACGTAGTTAGAGTTTTCACTTTGAAAACAAAATGTTTTACATACAATAAATAATGAAACGCATTTCTAAATTCATCTGAATTCAGTTTCCAAAACAATCTGAAATGAATAAGCCTGATTATCTACCTGGTTGGTAACATAACAGTACAAAGAGAAGACTTACTTCTAGTGACTTTAGAAAACTGTTGACTGCGAAGAGCTGCTGCTTCCGAAACACAGTTCCCCACAGAATCCACATCAGAAAATGGCTCCCCGTGCTGCGCAGGTCCCTCCACCCAGCTCCAAGTTTAATTCTCGAGTGGGTGCATCTCATTGCCGGGCCATCCAGCCCACATGGAATCCCAGGCACAATGACAAATGGAAAATACAGTTTTCAGGTTTCTCCATTCTGCACCCAGGACTGTATATCAACCGCAGATTAGAAATGAATTGAGCACATCAATCCATATTATGTGTCACCTGGTAAGCTCAGGCCCTTCAAATGTCTTTCGTTTGCCTCTTGAAGATTTGGAATATAGAAATTTTCCAGGAAAACTCCTTCTGAGAATCTGTAACAAGATTATACCGTGTAACTAACGTGTCTTATGTCTTTAACCAGGGTCGTTGTTTAGAGACTGTGAGGAAAAAGACCATGTCTAAAATATCCAGTGTGCCCTAGATAGCACCAGGGCAAGCGGACCACACACACAATCCTACCGTAGCTGTAGTTCCAATCACACAGGGAGGGCTCTCATTTGTAAAGAAAGGTATATAATTTTTTGCTTTCTAAATAATCCCAATGGGATGTAATTTTTTTTTTTTAAGATGTAGTCTCGCTTTGTTGCCCAGGCTGGAGTGCAGTGGCATGATCTCGGCTCACTGAAACCTCTGCCTCCTGGGTTTAAGTGATTCTCCTGCCTCAACCGCCTGAGTAGCTTGGATTACAGGCGCCGGCCACCACGCCTGGCTAATTTTTGTATTTTTAGTAGAGATGGGGTTTTGCCATGTTGGCCAGGCTAGTCTTGAACTCCTGACCTGAAGTGATCCACCCGCCTCGGCCTCCCAAAATGCTGGGATTACAGGTGTGAGCCACCCCGCCCGACCAGGATGTAAATTTATTATTACTAATAACATCTTCCAAATTCCATTCATTATAAATTCCCCCAAGGAATACCCTTTAAAACTTGTCTGGATGAAAAAGGGAAATAAAAGTTAAGCTTCTGAAAATAAAAGCTTACAATATCCCTAGACCTGGCTGTGGGTTGGCTCCAAATCACCCACAATACTTGCAGGGGTCTTAGAACCAATCTCAGCTATGATGCTCATTCAATGATCATTGTTGGCTGATGAATTTCTTTTTTTTCTTTTCTTTTTTTCTTTCTTTTTTTTTTTTTTTTTTTTTTTTTTTGGAGACAGAGTATTCCTCTGTCACCCAGACTAGAGTGCAGTGGCGCAATGTTGGCTCACTGCAACCTCTACCTACCGGGTTCAAGTGATTCTCCTGCCTCAGACTCCCAAGTAGCTGGGATTATGGGCGCTCATCACCATGCCCAGCTAATTTTTACACTTTTAATAGACACGGGGTTTCACTATGTTGGCCAGGCAGGTCTTGAACTCCTGACCTCAAGTGATCCACTAGCCTCAGCCTCCCAAAGTGCTGGGGTTACAGGCATGAGCCACTGCACCTGGCCGGCTGATGAATTTCTTAGCTCAACTTCCTGGTCCCACAAATTCCCTCATTGCATAATGTGTGCAGTGTTCTGCAATTCCAGTCTTGCTCTACTCGTGGCTAGGTACCTCAGACAAGGCTTTTAATCTTCCTGTGCCAAGGCCTCCTCTTGTAAAACAAAGGTAGCTAGTGTTCCTCCCATTTTTTGTGAGGATTAAATGAGTTAACAAAAATCAAGTTGTCTGCAATAGCAAAGATTTGGAACCAACCCAAATGTCCATCAATGATAGACTGGTATAAGAAAATGTAGCACATATACACCATGGAATACTGTGCAGCCATAAAAAAGGATGAGTTCATGTCCTTTGCAGGGACATGGATGAAGCTGGAAGCCATCATTCTCAAAAAACTATCACAAAGACAGAAAACCAAACACTGCATGTTCTCACTGATAGGTGGGAACTGAACAATGAAAACACTTGGACACAGGGCGGTGAACATCACACACCACCTGTCAGGGGTTGGGGAGCTGAGGGAGGGATAGTATTAGGAGAAATACATAACGTAAATGACGAGTTCATAGGTGCAGCAAACCAACACGGCGCATGTATACCTATGTATCAAACCTGCACGTTGTGCCCTTGTACCCTAGAACTTAAAGTATAATTAAACAAAAAAAGAAAAGAAAAATCAAGTGCTTTGAAGAGTGTCTGTCACATATGAAGTGCTGCACAATTGCTATTACTCTTTTCATTATGTTCATTACTACTGTTACTCCCCAATGCCAGCAGATATCAAGATAGCAATGTTCTAGATACATTCAGAATTCATGAATCACAAACACTGGCAGATTACCTGCCACCTGAGATAATATTTCTCCTTTGGAAAAGAAAAAGAAAGATGTAGTCTATATAGCAAAGATTATCTAGCAAATATTATAACATGATGAATCCTTTATTAATGTTTATAGGGGAAAAAGAAAGAAAATCATTTTCCAAACAGTAGAATTTTGAACTAAGAACAATTAGGTTTGAACATCCCTCATGGCTCAGAAGTGACAGACCACCCTGGTGGCATCCTCCTTAGACAGGCCACAGGCTGAGCATCCAAACCACGCAGTCAGCAGTTCAGTGGCAAGGGAGCCTCTGCCTTCAACATACAAATAAAATCCATGAAAATGAGGAGTGAGGGGCAGAGCCTGCTGCCTAACACTCTAGATCCTGATGCCTTGGAATACAGGAATTGCACAGACGAGAAGAGAGGAAAGAAAGACACAGAGTGGATCTCACTGTCACTGGGCAGGGACCAGGTTGGGGAGGACAGAGTGGCAAAAGTCTGGTCATTTCTGCAAAATGGTATCTGTGTTTGTCCACTGTGCTAGTTACAGTCCTTTCCCTGTGGTTATTTCTTAAAAGATGGAACTAAAAGGCCAATACTTAGAAAAAAACTTAAAAGGATTTAAAAATCACAGGCAGAAGTTCAGATGACACACCACATTCAGATTGATGGCGAGGAAATGTTTCCCGATAGAGACCTCAGTCTCTGTAGAACTTCACATCTCAGAATAATGAGGAGCAAAACTCGAAGTAAAGCAAATCATTTTTGCAATTACATAGACTTTGCCAGAACAACTGTGAGGAAACTGAATCAGTAATATTAGACTCTGAAAGCTTTTTTCCCTCCACCAACTACCACGGATAATTTTATACAGGACAAGAATTTCCAGCCAAAATAACCAAATATTTTCTTTACCAACTGGCATTGCTGCTTCTTCCAGCTTGTGTGGTACATTGTTAGAAGTTTCTCTGCAGAATAAAATTATGCTGTGGGAGCTGGGTACATGGGTTGGTGGTAAGAGCTACTCTGGACCTAGTTTGGTCACTTGGCAGGGAAAGCATCAGGAAACAGACTGAGTGAGGAACCACAGGTAAGCCATGTTTGCAGGAAGCAGACAGTCTGTGAGGTAGATTTAAAAGAAGAAAAAGAAACTGTATTGTGGGCGGCTTCTCTTCTTCCTGGGCTAAGAAGTAGTAAAGGAGTAGCGGCCAAAAAATAAAAACTGTGCTATCAAAAAGAGAGAAGAAAAAGAGAGATACCAACAACCCAGTAGAAAAGTGAGCAAAACCACATGGACGGTTCAGAGAAGCAAAAGTGCAGATGCTTTCAAATGTGGGAACAGATTTCAATCTCACTCTTAAAAGAAAGGCAGCGGTATTTGTCACTTAACAAGTTGGCAAAATTCAAAAGGTGTGATGGCAAACTGTGTGAGTGATGGTACAGGGAGATCAACACTCTCCTAGCTATTATTGCAAGTGGGAGTGCAGCTTTACAAGCTCAGGGGAGAGCAGACTGGCAAAAGCACTCAGGACCAGAAGTGTTTGACTCAAGGACACCACTTCTACAAAGTGAGAAACTGAGTATTTTTTTAAGTAAGTCTGAAAACAATCTAAATGTTCACAATAGGGGACTGAATAAATTATGGTGTGATCATACAGTAGAGTATTATACAAGTTTGTAAAGAAGCAGGCCTGTACAATTTGGAAGGTTCTGCAAGGTACAGGATCAAGTTCAAAAGGAAAGGAAGGGCCACAAAAGTACCTTGTTGTGCTACCACTTGCATACGAAAACTCCTCTGAACAAATGCAGACGTGCTGCAGAGGTAGCGGACACCTCTGGAAGCTGGCAGCAAGGGCTGCCTGGAGGGAGAGGAAAATAGTGAAGCAGGAAATACCCAAACCCATTAAAAAGTGTGCTGTGTGTCTGGGGTCTATGTAGATGCGTGCACATAAATAGAAGAAATACTGAGCGTTCCCACAGGCGTGAGCTGTGTTCTGTCTGAACTGTAAGCTTATGGGTGACTTTTATCTTCTTCCTTGTAGTGTTTTTTGAGTTTGTAAATAATTCACAGCAAAATTAGATGCTTTAAAAAAAGGATTTTTTTCCTTCTAAAATTCTCAATTATCTCCACCAAACAAAATACCTGGGCCAGGCACAGTGACTCACACCTGTAATCCCAGCACTTTGGTAGGCTGAGGTTTCACCTGAGGTCAGGAGTTCAAGACCAACTTGGCCAACATAGTGAAACCCCATCTCTACTAAAAATCCAAAAAAATTAGCCAGGCGTGCCTATAATCCCAGCTACTTGGGAGGCTGAGGCGGGAGAATCGCTTGAATCCGGGAGGCAGGGGTTGCAGTGAGCCAAGCTCGCACCACTGCACTCCAGCCTGGTGACATAGCAAGACTCTATCTCAAAAAAAAAAAAAAAAAAAAAAATACCTGCTCAGTTAATTTAGTCAAAACAAGCCTTTTGACTGTGGCACACTCAGGTTGCACAGTGGGATTGGAGCCGGAATCCCCAGCTCCACCCTCAGAGGACAGTCAGGGCTCACCACCCACCTGGGGAGCCTGGCGCCCAGCAGCCCCACACTCCCTGTGTTCCGCCAGGCCCCATGGAGGGTGCAGAGACAGGGTGGGATATTTGGGGACAGAGTTCCACTTATTGTCTCTCTCAGGTAAAGCCTTCCCAAACGGTGCTGCTATCAGAATTGAAGACTTGGAGCTATTTTGGTTGCATTCTTGGCCCTGAGAGACAGGTTTCCTGTTAATACTGTTTTGACTGAGATTGTTTGGGCCTCTCCAGCGGGAGACCAGATTTAGATCAAACGCACAGGATCCTCCTGCTGCAACAAGAAGGGCCTGGGACACCCAGGGAAGTCCAAGCCCCCGCTGTTAGAGGGTGGGAAACAGGACTGGGGTGCTTTCTCTGCTTCCCCAGGAGGCCCTGGTGGAGAAAGGCCCGCCCGCCCGGAGCCACACAAAGCCCGGGAGGCTTGGCCAGCAGTGTGAAGGTCAAAGCATCCCGGGCCCCCCATGGAAGGTGAGTCCCCCCTCTGGGGCCCAGGGCCCAGCTGAGGAGGCTCACACAGTCATACTCAGAGTGCCAACCCTCACACAGGACTGTTTAGGGCCTGCCACTCGTCAGCCACCATTTGGAGTTGATGCAGGAACATGGAACCAAGGAGACCTTGGGAGGCAGGGTCTGTCCTGGCCTCTCAGACTAAGCTGGCAGATGCCCTCACACAGGCAGGAAGAGATGCTGATGGGAGGCTTGAACATCCCAGGGCCCAAGGACACTTCATTCTCAAAGGGAAAGAAGAAAAGGGAAGGCCTGCCTGCCCAATTCGGGTATACAGAGAGGACCCCAATGTATGCAGCACAGTAGAGACGGCTCTCTGGAGAAGGCTGTCGGGTGCACCATGCCCAGGCTGGGGGGACCTCCGAAGCAGGCAGGAGGGTACTGTCTGGTAACCAGAGTCCCTGGGGTAGTTGAGTGGCCGGGGCCTAACCAGAACCTATTCTTTATTCCATATTTGCATTCCATGTTCCCTTTGCGAGGCTGGAGAAGTGGCTCCAGCATCTGAATTAGGGCCTTGACCTTTTCACAAGAGCCAGTAATGACTGCAGTGAAACCTTCAATAGAGCCTGCCCATGACCTGCTGATGTGTGGCTTTTGGAAGAGCCAGGCTTATTTGTTCCCAAAGCCTTTTCCTTTGAATCTTGGTTTGATCATGAACCTGGGAACTGGCATCTGCCATCTCTTTCCTAATGTGACCTTAAATCATCCAAGTGACTGTGGGAAGGTGGCCTGCAGCGCCCAGCCTGGGCCTCTGGAAAGAGGTTGTGACTTTATTGCCAGAGGCTGGAAGTTAGTAAACAAACTTGTGAGGCACAGTTATTTTCTCTGAAACTGGAGGAACACAGCCAAAGTGTCTTCTCCCATTGTAGATGACAAACTGTGAAGATATGTCTAAAAGTCTGGCAAGAGTCACCCCTTTCATTGCAAAGTTAATGAAAGAAAACCATGTGTTCACAACAAGACAGCCTTTTCCTAACAATCCTGAGTCATTGCGTCATCATTCAAATGTCAGAGAAGCGTCCATGCTCCACTTAATAAGAAGACAAAAGTAATGTGACAAAATAGAATTCAGGTGTCAGAAGAATGGTCTTGCAATATGTATGTAAATGAAAATGGCTTTTTACCTGAAGTAACCCTTCAAGTCAGTGGTCCTCACTTGAAGCCAGGAGCGTGATGGACTCACTCGAAAGCTGTGACAGTATGCTGACACCTGGGCCTCACCCAGACCAATTAAACAGGAATCTGGGGAGAAAGGGGGAGACTCAGGTATCTGTGTCTACCTCCCAGATTATCTGAAAGTCAAGTTAGGATTAAGAAGCACTGATAGATTTGAACTTTCACTTAGGTTCATTTTGTAATAAATGGCCTTCCCATCTGTGACCTCAGGCCTGAAATGAATAGGTCTGTTTCAGTGGCCCACCAGGGACTACCCCAAGGCTGTCAGAGTCCCAGTTATAAATGCACATCTTCTCTGGAACCCTGCAACACAAGTAAAGGAATCACCTTTCTTCCACCAAACTGCACTCCAAACACAGAATACCCAGCCAGCTGGCCAGCAAGAAGGAGACACTTGTGGCTGGCAGGGCAGGCCCAATGCTGGCTGCAGGCTCCATTCCATCAGCCCTGGCCTCTACCGGCCTTCAGGCTTGGGCCCTGGTGTGTGAACATGAGTGCCCTTCTAGAGGGCTGGAGGGCTTGGAGACACACATTCTGGGTCCAGCCTGTGGCCCACTCAGGATCAGCCAAGGGATCTAGTTAAGTGGGTCAAGACACTGGATTTGGTCCCTAGTAAGCCATTTAGTTTTTTAGAGAAAAAATATCTTTCCATACACTTCGATTGTTCCGCCAAGAAGAGATGTCCTTCCCAGGACCGCTTCACCAACTCGCAGATGCGGCTCCTGCACTGCGGTGTCCAAATATGCAAAACGAGGATGAGGTGTCTCCAAAGTATTGTGGTAAGAATCAGACAAAACCAAGTGATACATCCTAAAATAATATTGGAATGCAGCAGATAATTACATGATCATTTTTCAGGAAATGTATTGATAATACTTTAAACTGATGGTCAATCAAATTGGTGTCTCAGGTACACACAGATCAAAACTTAGCAAACTGTACCCTTTAACCATGTACAGTTTGTTGTGTGCCAATTATAACTTCATATAGGTGGAGCCAAGATGGCCGAATAGGAACAGCTCCAGTCTACAGCTCCCAGTGTGAGCGACACAGAAGATAGGTGATTTCTGCATTTCCATCTGAGGTACCGGGTTCTTCTCACTGGTGAGTGCCAGACAGTGGGTGCAGGACAGTGGGTGCAGCACACCATGTGTGAGCTGAAGCAGGGTGAGGCATTGCCTCACCTGGGAAGCACAAGGGGTCAGGGAATTCCCTTTCCTAGTCAAAGAAAGGGGTGATAGACGGCACCTGGAAAATCGGGTCACTCCCACCCTAATACTGCGCTTTTCCAATGGGCCTAACAAACGACACACCAGGAGATTATATCCCGCACCTGGCTCAGAGGGTCCTACGCCCATGGAGCCTTGCTCATTGCTAGCACAGCAGTCTGAGATTAAACTGCAAGGCAGCAGTGAGGCTGGGGGAGGGGCGCCCACCATTGCTCAGGATTAAGTAGATAAAGCGGCCGGGAAGCTCGAACTAGGTGGAGCCCGCCACAGCTTAAGGAGGCCTGCCTGCCTCTGTAGGCTCCACCTCTGGGGGCAGGGCACAGACAAACAAAAGACAGCAATAACCTCTGCAGACTTAAATGTCAATCTCTGACAGCTTTGAAGAAAGTAGTGGTTCTCCCAGTATGCAGCTTGAGATCTGAGAATGGACAGACTGCCTCCTCAAGTGGGTCCCTGACCCCCAAGTAGCCTAACTGGGAGGCACCCCCCAGAAGGGGCGGACTGACACCTCACATGGCTGGGTACTCCTCTGAGACAAAACTTCCAGAGGAACAATCAGGCAGCAACATTTGCTGCTCACCAATATCTGCTGTTCTGCAGCCTCCGCTGCTGATACCCAGGCACACAGGGTCTGGAGTGGACCTCCAATAAACTCCAACAGACCTGCAGCTGAGGGTCCTGACTGTTAGAAGGAAAACTAACAAGCAGAAAGGACACCCACACCAAAAACCCATCTGTACATCACCATCATCAAAGACCAAAGGTAGATAAAACCACAAAGATGGGGAAAAAACAGAGCAGAAAAACTTAAAGCATAATAATAATAATAAAGAAATATAGATGTTACAGGCACCACTGATGAGGACTCAGGAAATGAACATGTAACTGAAAACTGGAGCCCAGGGAATCCTGTTATGTAGCAGTAGAATCTTAGCTGAATTGTGTCCTACAGTGTTGTGGAAAGCAGAACACGTAAGACATGAACTTGGATATTTAACTCAGGAGATTTCCAAGCAAAGTGCTGAACATTCAGTCTGTTTTTCTCCTGCTGCTTAAAGTAAAATGTGAGAGGAAAGAGACAGACTGAGGGAAGAACTGTTAAGGAAAAGGGAACCAGGACTTGGCAATTTGGATGATTTTTAGCCTATCCAGATTGCAGAAGATTCTAAAGTTAGGAGATTCACTGTCAGAAAAGTATGCTATGGAGAGAAAACTAAAGGTGTGGCTGGACAACCTTTTTTCTTGTACCTCAGAAAGATGCAAAGTGCAAAGTATTCAGTCGTATGGAGGGCTCTTTCAGGAGATTAGACATGTGGCTTATGGATCCCCTTAGACATCTCAGTGGAAGCCAGGACAGAGAGGGGATTTTCCAGGAAAAATTTGCAAAGGAGTCCCTTGTCTAATGGAGCAAATCCTAGAGACATACATGGGAGTCCCACATGACTTTTGAGAATGTCATACTAGGAGAAATACTGCCAGCTTGGACTGAATGGGAGAAAGAAAGAACAACACAAAAGGTTGTCAGACTCCCCAAAATTCTACAGGCAGGAAATTGGCTGATGAAATGGCTCATCTACAAACACAGGCTGCTCTTCCTGAAAAAGGAAGAATGACTCCAAGGATGGAGCTGTGGGCCAAGAGAACAGAGCCCCGAACCACAGAGAATTATTCCCAAGCCTTGAAAGCTAACAGAGTTTCCCAGTTGGGCTTTAAAATTGCTTGGGTTTCATGATTCCTCTTTTTTCCCTTTTATTTACCCTCCTTTTAAATGGGAATTTTGATATGATTTGACTGTGTCCCCACCCAAATCTCACCTTGAACTGTAATAATCCCCATGTGTCAAGGGTGGGGCCAGGTTGAGATAACTGAATCATGGGGGCAGTTTCCCCATACTGTTCTTGTGGTAGTGAATAGTCTCACGAGGTCTGATGATTTTATAAAGGGGAGTTCCCCTGCACAAACTCTCTTGCCTGCCACTATGTAAGCTGTGACTTTGCTCCTTCTTTGCCTTCTGCCATGACTGTGAGGCCTCTCCAACTACGTGGAACTGTGAGTCCATTAAACCTCTTTCCTTCATAAATAAAAAATAAAAAAATAAAAAAAATAAGGAATCTCCTGCTACAGACCATGTTATCATCAAACCCCGTGGTATTTTACAGTTCACACATATGGGTCAGCTGGCAACATTATGCTTCTTGGCCTTGACTCGGCATTCTCTCTGCTCAGAACACACTTCCCCACCCCTGCCATTAGACAAATGCTAACACAGCTCAAAAATTTGTCCAAGTGAAGATTACTTACAACCTTCCCTCTCTCAAAACCATTTAAAGTCAATCCCTTCTCCACAAGTTTTACCAATGTTCCCATGATATTTTATTACACTTGTAATTTTTTTTTTGAGTCAGAATCTTACTCTGTCGCCCAGGCTGCAGTGCAGTGGCACGATCTTGGCTGACTGCAACCTCCACCTCCCGGGTTCAAGCAATTCTCCTGCCTCAGCCTCCCAAGTAGCTGGGATTACAGGTGCCCACCACCATGCCCAGCTAATTTTTGTATTTTTAGTAGAGACTGGGTTTCACCATGTTGGCCAGGCTGGTCTTTTTGACCAGGCTGGTCTTGAACTCCTGACCTCATGATCCACCCACCTCGGCCCCCCAAAGTGCTGGGATTACAGGCATGAGCCACTGTGCCTGGCCTACACTTGTAAATTAACCTGCCTGTCTGCACTTTGTTCTCTGGGAGAAAACTGTGTGCCCCAGGCTTGGAATATGGGAGAGCCTCAGTATATTTCCAACAATGAATGAGCAAATGGCATTTAGGGATGGGCTTGTCATTCCCTGTGGGACTGATATTGGCTCCATCAGATGTCTTATGTAAGTGGGAACAATAATGCCAGCTACAATGGAGGATTTTTGTGAAGATAATAATGATGGATAAAATGTATCAAATACAGACAATGCCAAACACTACCCGCAGCACTTTATACGTGTTTAAATTCATTTTCATAATAACACTGTATGATTGGCACAATTATCTCCATTTTATACTTGATGAAATTAAGACTCAGAAATTAAGGGACATGGCCATTCCAGCATTAGAGGGAGAATCTAGTGCATGGCAGGCCCTCAGCAGGTGCTAGCTCCCTTTCCTGCCCCCACCTCTCAACTCTAGGAAATTACAATGAGATAACTGGGGGACACTAGGGAGGCATAACTTATGTTGCGGAGACTATATAACAGAGAAGCTAAATTTCTTAATGCTGTTTTATAACTTCTAGGAAAAACACATCTCTCAGACAAAAGTAAGAATCCCCTGCAAGTTTCACCTGGATCTGTCCACCTAGGCTTGGATTAGAGGATTCTTGTTCACTCCACATCTCAGAAACACCCTTAGTTATAACCTCTGGGAAGAGATCAGTCAGGTTCTGTTACACGCCAGTGAGTCTCTTTGAGGCCAGGGTTGTTAGTCTGATTGTAATAATAATAACAGTTATAGTAAGAATAGCATGGCACCCACAGCAATGGAAGGATAAATATTAAAGAGGACTTACTAACCACCAGGTCAAGGCCAGGCACTTGAATTAACATATTTAATCCATTTGAGATAATTACTAGCAGCAATGGCAAGCAACAGTATTGTCAGTGGTGGCAATATCTAATGTTAACTGACTACTTACTCTCTGCCAAGTTCTAGACTACACCCTTTACAATTATTAACACATTTGATCCCTATAAAAGAATTACCATTGTCTACATGTTGCAAGTGGATTCCATTTCTGACCAAGAGGAAGTAACTGGGTCTTGATTTACGCTCTTGTCTCAACCCACAAAAATAATAAATAAAATATATGAAAAAATAGTTTTTAAGACATTGGCCAAGGGGTGGAGCCAAGATGGCCGAATAGGAACAGCTCTGGTCTACAGCTCCCAGAGTGAGCAATGCAGAAGACAGGTGATTTCTGCATTTCCATCTGAGATACCAGGTTCATCTCACTAGGGAGTACCAGACAGTGGGTGCAGGACAGTGGGTGCAGTGCACCATGCACGAGCCGAAGCAGGGCGAGGCACTGCCTCACCGGGAAGTGCAAGGGGTCAGGGAGTTCCCTTTCCTAGTCAAAGAAAGGGATGACAGAAGGCACCTGGAAAATCGGGTCACTCCCACACTAATACTGTGTTTTTCCAATGGGCTTAAAAAATGGCACACCGGGGGGGTGGAGCCAAGATGGCCGAATAGGAACAGCTCTGGTCTACAGCTCCCAACCTGAGTGACACAGAAGATGGGTGATTTCTGCATTTCTGTTAGAGGTACCAGTTTCATCTCACTAGGGAGCGCCAAACAGTGGGTCCAGAACAGTCAGTGAAGCGCACTGTGTGTGAGCCAAAGCAGGGCAAGGCATTGCCTCACTCAGGAAGTGCAAGGGGTCAGGGAGTTCCCTTTCCTAGTCAAAGAAAGGGGTAACACACAGCACCTGGAATATCGGGTCAGTCCCACCCTAATACTGTGCTTTTCCAATGGGCCTGGAAAATGGCACACTAGGAGATTGTGTCCCGCACCTGGCTCGGAGGGTCCTATGCCCATGGAGTCTCGCTGATTGCTAGCACGGCAGTCTGAGATCAAGCTGCAAGGCGGCAGCGAGGCTGGGGGAGGGGCGCCCACCATTGTCCAGGCTTGCTTAGGTAAACAAAGCAGCCAGGAAGCTCGAACTGGGTGGAGCCCACCACAGCTCAAGGAGGCCTGCCTGCTTCTGTAGGCTCCACCTCTGGCGGCAGGGCAGACAAACATAAAGTCAGCAGGAACCTCCACAGACTTAAATGTGCCTATCTCACTGACAGCTTTGAAGAGAGTAGTGGTTCTCCCAGCACACAGCTGGAGATCTGAGAACGGACAGACTGCCTCCTAAAGTGGGTCCTTCACCCCTGAGCAGCCTAAATGGGAGGCACCCCCCCAGTAGGGACAGACTGACACCTCACTCGGCCAGGTACTCCTCTGAGACAAAACTTCCAGAGGAACTATCAGACAGCTGAATTTGTGGTCTCACGAAAATCCACTGTTCTGCAGCCACTGCTGCTGACACCCAGCCAAACAGGGTCTGGAGTGGACCTCTAGTGAACCCCAACAGACCTGCAGCTGAGGGTCCTGTCTGGTAGAAGGAAAACTAACAAACAGAAAGGACGTCCACACCAAAAACCCATCTGTACATCACCATCATCAAAGACCAAAAGTAGATAAAACCACAAAGATGGGGAAAAAACAGAGCAGAAAAACTGGAAACTCTAAAAAGCAGAGCACCTCTCCTCCTCCAAAGGAATGCAGTTCCGCACCAGCAATGGAACAAAGCTGGATGGAGGATGACTTTGACGAGTTGAGAGAAGAAGGCTTCAGACGATCAAACTACTCTGAGCTACGGGGGGAAATTCAAAACAATAGCAAATAAGTTAAAAACTTTGAAAAAAATTAGAAGAATGGAAAACTAGAATAACCAATGGAGAGAAGGGCTTAAAGGAGCTGATGGAGCTGAAAGCCAAGTTTTGAGAACTACGCGAAGATTGCAGAAGCCTCAGTAGCAGATGCGATCAACTGGAAGAAAGGGTATCGCTGATGGAAGACGAAATGAATGAAATGAAGCGAGAAGGGAAGTTTAGAGAAAAAAGAATAAAAAGAAATGAACAAAGCCTCCAAGAAATTTGGGACTATGTGAAAAGACCAAACCTACGTCTGATTGGTGTACCTGAAAATGACGGGGAGAATGGAACCAAGTTGGAAAACACTCTGCAAGATATTATCCAGGAGAACTTCCCCAATCTAGCAAGGCAGGCCAACATTCAGATTCAGGAAATACAGAGAACGCCACAAAGATACTCCTCGAGAAGAGCAACTCCAAGACACATAATTGTCAGATTCACCAAAGTTGAAATGAAGGAAAAATTCTTAAGGGCAGCCAGAGAGAAAGGTTGGGTTACCCACAAAGGGAAGCCCATCAGACTAACAGCTGATCTCTCGGCAGAAACTCTACAAGCCAGAAGAGAGTGGGGGCCAATATTCAACATTCTTAAAGAAAAGTATTTTCAACCCAGAATTTCATATCCAGCCAAACTAAGCTTCATAAGTGAAGGAGAAATAAAATACTTTACAGACAAGCAAACGCTGAGTGATTTTGTCACCACCAGGCCTGCCCTAAAAGAGCTCCTGAAGGAAGCACTAAACATGGAAAGGAACAACCAGTACCAGCCACTGCAAAAACATGCCAAATTGTAAAGACCATCGAGGCTCAGAAGAAACCGCATCAACTAACGAGCAAAATAACCAACTAACATCATAATGACAGGATCAGATTCACACATAACAATACTAACGTTAAATGTAAATGGGCTAAATACTCCAATTAAAAGACACAAACTGGCAAACTGGATAAGGAGTCAGGACCCATCAGTGTGCTGTATTCAGGAAACCCATCTCATGTGCAGAGACACAAATAGACTCAAAATAAAGGGATGGAGGAAGATCTATCAAGCAAATGGAAAACAAAAAAAGGCAGGGGTTGCAATCCTAGTCTCTGATAAACTAGACTTTAAACCAATAATGATCAAACGAGACAAAGAAGGCCATTACATAATGGTAAAGGGATCAATTCAACAAGAAGAGCTAACTATCCTAAATATATATGCACCCAACACAGGAACACCCAGATTCATAAAGCAAGTCCTGAGTGACCTACAAAGGGACTTAAACTCCCACACAATAATAATGGGAGAATTTAACACCCCACTGTCAACATTAGACAGATCAACGAGACAGAAAGTTAACAAGGATATCCAGGAATTGAACTCAGCTTTGCACAAAGTGGACCTAATAGACATCTACAGAATTCTCCACCCCAAATCAATAGAATATACATTTTTTTCAGCACCACACCACACCTATTCCAAAATTGACCACATAGTTGGAAGTAAAGCACTCCTCAGCAAATGTAAAAGAACAGAAATTATAACAAACTGTCTCTCAGACCACAGTGCAATCAAACTAGAACTCAGGATTAAGAAACTCACTCAAAACCGCTCAACTACATGGAAACTGAACAACCTGCTCCTGAATGACTATTGCGTACATAATGAAATGAAGGCAGAAATAAAGATGTTCATTGAAACCAAGGAGAACAAAGACACAACTTACCAGAATCTCTGGGACACGTTCAAAGCAGCGTGTAGAGGGAAATTTATAGCACTAAATGCCCACAAGAGAAAGCAGGAAAGATCCAAAATTGACACCCTAACATCACAATTAAAAGAAATAGAAAAGCAAGAGCAAACACATTCGAAAGCTAGCAGAAGGCAAGAAATAACTAAAATCAGAGCAGAACTGTAGGAAATAGAGACACAAAAAACACTTCAAAAAATTAGTGAATCCAGGAGCTGGTTTTTTGAAAAGATCAACAAAATTGATGGACCGCTAGCAAGACTAATAAAGAAGAAAAGAGAAGAATCAATAGACGCAATAAAAAACGATAAAGGAGATATCACCACCAATCCCACAGAAATACAAACTACCATCAGAGAATACTACAAACACCTCTACGCAAATAAACTAGAAAACCTAGAAGAAATGGATAAATTCCTGGACACATACACTCTCCCAAGACTAAACCAGGAAGAAGTTGAATCTCTGAATACACCAATAACAGGCTCTGAAATTGTGGCAATAATCAATAGCTTACCAACTAAAAAGAGTCCAGGACCAGATGGATTCACAGCCGAATTCTACCAGAGGTACGAGGAGGAGCTGGTTCCATTCCTTCTGAAACTATTCCAATCAATAGAAAAAGAGGGAATCCTCCCTAACTCATTTTATGAGGCCACCATCATCCTGATACCAAAGCCAGGCAGAGACACAACCAAAAAAGAGAATTTTAGACCAATATCCCTGATGAACATTGATGCAAAAATCCTCAATAAAATACTGGCAAACTGAATCCAGCAGCACATCAAAAAACTTATCCACCATGATCAAGTGGGCTTCATCCCTGGGATGCAAGGCTGGTTCAACATATGGAAGTCAATAAATGTAATCCAGCATATAAACAGAACCAAAGACAAAAGCCACATGATTATCTCAATAGATGCAGAAAAGGCCTTTGACAAAATTCAACAGCACTTCATGCTAAAAACTCTCAATAAATTAGGTATTGATGGGACGTATCTCAAAATAATAAGAGCTATCTATGACAAACCCACAGCCAATATCATACTGAATGGGCAAAAACTGGAAGCATTCCCTTTGAAAACTGGCACAAGACAGGGATGTCCTCTCTCACCGCTCCTATTCAACCTAGTTTGGAAGTTCTGGCCAGAGCAATCAGGCAGGAGAAGGAAACAAAGGGTATTCTATTAGGAAAAGAAGAAGTCAAATTGTCCCTATTTGCAGATGACCTGATTGTATATCTAGAAAACTCCATTGTCTCAGCCCAAAATCTCCTTAAGCTGATAAACAACTTCAGCAAAGTCTCAGGATACAAAATCAATGTACAAAAATCACAAGCATTCTTATACACCAATAACAGACAAGCAGAGAGCCAAATCATGAGTGAACTCCCATTCATAATTGCTTCAAAGAGAATAAAATACCTAGGAATCCAACTTACAAGGGATGTGAAGGACCTCTTCAAGGAGAACTACAAACCACTGCTCAATGAAATAAAAGAGGATACAAACAAATGGAAGAACATTCCATGCTCATGGGTTGGAAGAATCAATATCGTGAAAATGGCCATACTGCCCAAGGTAATTTATAGATTCAATGCCATCCCCATTAGGCTACCTATGATTTTCTTCACAGAATTGGAGAAAACTACTTTAAAGTTCATATGGAACCAAAAAAGAGCCCACATCATCAAGTCAATCCTAAGCCAAAAGAACAAAGCTGGAGGCATCATGCTACCTGACTTCAAACTATACTACAAGGCTACAGTAACCAAAACAGCATGGTACTGGTACTACAACAGAGATATAGATCAATGGAACAGAACAGAGCCCTCAGAAATAATGCCGCATTTCCACAACCATCTGATCTTTGACAAACCTGACAAAAACAAGAAATGGGGAAAGGATTCCCTATTTAATAAATGGTGCTGGGAAAACCGGCTAGCAATATGTAGAAAGCTGAAACTGGATTCCCTTCCTTACACCTTATACAAAAATTAATTCAAGATGGATTAAAGACTTAAATGTTAGACCTAAAACCGTAAAAACCCTAGAAGAAAACCTAGGCATTACCATTCAGGACATAGGCATGGGCAAGGACTTCATGTCTAAAACACCAAAAGCAATGGCAACAAAAGCCAAAATTGACAAATGGGATCTAATTAAACTAAAGAGCTTCTGCACAGCAAAAGAAACTACCATCAGAGTGAACAGGCAACCTACAGAATGGGAGAAAATTTTTGCAACCTACTCATCTGACAAAGGGCTAATATCCAGAATCTACAATGAACTCAAACAAATTTACAAGAAAAAAACAAACAACCCCATCAAAAAGTGGGTGAAGGATATGAACAGACACTTCTCAAAAGAAGACATTTATGCAGCCAAAAGACACATGACAAAATGCTCTTCATCACTGGCCATCAGAGAAATGCAAATCAAAACCACAATGAGATACCATCTCACACCAGTTAGAATGGCCATCATTAAAAAATCAGGAAACAACAGGTGCTGGAGAGGATGTGGAGAAATAGGAACACTTTTACACTGTTGGTGGGACGGTAAACTAGTTCAACCATTGTGGAAGTCAGTGTGGTGATTCCTCAGGGATCTAGAACTAGAAATACCATTTGACCCAGCATCCCATTACTGGGTATATACCCAAAGGATTATAAATCATGCTGCTATAAAGACACATGCACATGTATGTTTATTGCAGCACTATTCACAATGGCAAAGACTTGGAACCAACCCAAATATCCAAAAGGGTAGACTGGATTAAGAAAATATGGCACATATACACCATGGAATACTATGCAGCCATAAAAAATGATGAGTTCATGTCCTTTGTAGGGACACGGATGAAACTGGAAGCCATCATTCTCAGCAAACTATCGCAAGGACAAAAAACCAAACACCGCATGTTCTCACTCATAGGTGGGAATTGAACAATGAGAACACATGGACACAGGAAGGGGAACGTCACACTCTGGGGACTGTTGTGGGGTGGAGGGAAGGGGGAGGGATAGCATGAGGAGATATACCTAATGCTAAATGATGAGTTAATGGGTACAGCACACCAGCATGGCACATGTATACATATGTAACAAACCTGCACATTGTGCACATGTACCCTAAAACTTAAAGTATAATAATAATAAAATAAAAATAAAAAAATAAAATAAATATTGAAATCTAAAAGAAAAAAGAAGACACTGGCCAACAAGCAATGGAGGACAGTGATCCCTAAGAGATGGGCACTAATGAGGTGACCCGTCTGATTGCCCCAGCTTACTGGAGGCCTCTCCAGCCATGGGGCAGGGAGAAGGATAGCAGGAGAATACAGGACTCCTAAGCTGAGGCAACAAAGAGGCAGAAAACATAATGAGAAGAAAAATCAACCAATCAACACTGACCCAGAACTGACACAGATGTTCAAATAAGCAAACAAGGACACTAAAACAGCTATTATAACTGCATTATGTATTTGCAAAAATTAGCTATATGGAATCCGTAAAACAGGCAAATTGAACTTCTAGAGATAAAAACTACAATGTGTGAGATGTTAAAATGGAAAATATATTGGATGGGATTAACAACAGATTAGACATTGCAGATGAAAATATTAGGGATCTTAAAGAAAGAGAAACTATCCAAAATAAGACACCAAGAGAAAGAAAATAATCAAAAATTGAAATGAATAGAGGGTGTGGAACAGAAAAAATATTTGAAGAAATATGGCTGAAAATTTCCAAATTCGATCAGAGCTATAAACCCATAGATCAAAAAAACTCAACAAACTCCAAGCCCAAGAAACTTAAAGAAAACTACAAGATGCCTCAGTATTAAGTTGCTCAAAACCAGTGATAGACAATCTTAAAATAAACCAGAGTAAAAAGACGTATTACATACAGAGACAGAGATGAGGATGACAGAAGATTTCTTGTCTGAAACAATGCAAAAATAAAGCAACATTTTTAAAGAACTGAATGAAAAAAGGCATCAGAAAAGGAGATTAGCATTACGTAGAGCTGAAACCAAAAGAAAACCTAGTTAACGCTGGGTCCCATCGATTTCAGGGTGCCTAGAAATTTAATATCAGACTTACAGTTTCAAAAATGGACTTTAATGACTATCATAAACAAATATAAATTCCAGTTGGATTAAAGACATAAATGTCAGCCTAGAGTTCCATATCCAGCAAAAAATATTTTTTGAAAATAAGGACTGTTTTCAGAAATAAAAAGCAAAAAGAATTCATCACCAGCAAACGTGGGCTACAAAGGAACATTAAGGAAACTTCCTCAGCAGAAGGAAATTGAGACCGCATGGAAATCTGGATCTACGCAAAGGAATAAAGAGTATCAGAACTTGTTAACTGCATGAGTAACTGTATAAGGTTTTATTCTTATTAAAAAATAATAATGATGTAGTTGTGGCATTTACAACATATGTAGATGTAAAATGTATGACAATAGCACAAAAAGCCAGGAGGGGGAAAATGGGAACAACTATCATGAGATTCTAATACTGTCTATAAAGTGCTATAAATACACTCAAAGATCGACTATGATAAGCTAAGGACGTATACTATGAAGGCTAAAGCAATCATTCAAATGATAAAACACAGAGTCACAGCAAATAGACCCCAGTCTTCAGGTTATCTCATGCCTGTGAGCACAGCCATGCCCCAAGCAGTGTGAAGCAGTGTGAAAGGAATGAGAACCTGGACAGTAAGGAACCCCAGGCCTGGGGCTCAGGTTTCCCCTCTGGGGAGACTCACCTTTGAGGCTGCAGGCCTCTCATTACAGTTCCATGTGCTTCTCAGCCTTTTGTATTCTTGCCTCTTGAAATACCCCATTTGTTGTTTTTTTTTTTTTTTCCCAAAGAATAAGGATCAGAAGAGACTTCTCTTATTCTTTCCTTGCTTTCCAAAACAAAAAAGAATTTCACACCTTCTTAGGAGCTGAGGACATAGGCTTAGAATGGCAAGCAGTGGATACCTGGAATAACTGCCTCACACATCCAGGTAGGGTGGAGTCAACTATTCTCAAAATGTCAGAGTATTAGAATCCCCACATATCCCTGTTGTCTATCAGTGACCTTGTCTAGGAACAAATAAGTGGCCAGTTGTCTGGCTGAGCAGACCAGTGTTTTGTTTTGCTGTATGGGTGTACAAGACAAAGGGCAGTGTTGGGAAGGACACAGAGAGCCAGCAAAAAAGGAGGAGAGAGAGATTCTGTAAAAAGGAAAAAAAAAATAGGAAAACTGAGTATGCTGCTATGGGGAGGAGAATTTAGGAAAAGAGGAGGCCGTTAGAGATGTGATGACTTAATGTTGGTTGTAACCGCTTCCTCCTCCATCTCCCCCAAGAACCTCAGTAAATATCTGCATTGCCTCTTCAAGTCAGATTTGGGGCCTGGTGAAAAAAGAGCAGCTAAGACTATCCTCAAGGGAGGCCTGGGGTGCCCAGTCACACTTATGTCGAGAAAGGTTGACATTTGCTCAAGATTTCATTGGCTTGTTCATCTCATCAGTAAATATTTAATAAGCATGTTCTGTGTGCCAGGCACTGTTCTAGGTGCTTAGGTTTCACCAGTGAACAGCACAAATGTCCCTACATTGTTGCCAGAGAATGCAATAAATTATAAAGAGAATAAATAAGTATGCACAGAATGTTAGAACATGATAAGTAGAATGGAAAAAGAAAAAGTAGAGGAGACTGATTTTAAACAGGGTAGTCGGGGTACAATGCCCCCTTGGTAAAGTGATACTTGGGTTGAGCCTTGAAGGAGGTGAGGGAGTGAGCTGTAGTTTGGATATTTGCCCCGCCTCCAAACCTCATGTTGAAATTTGATTCTGATGCTGGAGGCAGGGCCTAGTGGAGGTGTTCGGGTCTTGGGAGAGGATCCCTCGTGAATGGCTTGTCACTGGCCTAGAGGTAATGGGTCAGTTCTCCCATGAGAGCTGGCTATTAAAAAGAGCTAGGCACTACGCTCTCTCTCTTGCTTCCTCTCTCGCCATGTGACCTCTGCACAGCCATCTCCCCTTCACCTACCACCATCAGTGGAAGCAGCCTGAGAGCTCCACCAGAAGTCAACCAGATACTGGCACCACATTTCCCATACAGCCTGCAGAACCGTCAGCCAAATAAGCCTCTTTTTTTATAAATTACCCAGGCTCAGGTACTTCTCTATAGCAATACAAATGGACAAAGAAAGAATGGAGGGCAATCAAGGCAGGGGGAAAGGCAATGCAAAAGTCTGGAGGTAGACTTTCCCAAAACTGTATAATTTCATAAGGACATAATGGATGGAGAGGAGAAAACCTATGGTGGCTATGAAGGCCCTGATGCCACATATGTCAAATGGATATCCTCTGATTATCATGAATTTGTTGTAAAAAGACAACATGCATTAACATCAGGCACAATAAAAGCCATGTTGAGTGGCCCAGGTCAACATGGCTTGAGAATGAAACCAGTGAGTTAATTTTAGAGAGATCTCTTAACAGTGCTATCACCAAATCTACGTCTGATTGGTGTACCTGAAAGTGATGGGGAGAATGGAACCAAGTTGGAGAACACTCTGCAGAATATTATCCAGGAGAACTTCCCCAATCTAGCAAGGCAGGCCAACATTCGAATTCGGGAAATACAAAGAACGCCACAAAGATACTCCTGGAAAAGAGCAGCTCCAAGACACATAATTGTCAGATTCACCAAAGTTGAAATGAAGGAAAAAATGTTAACGGTAGCCAGAGAGAAAGGTCGGGTTACCCACAAAGGGAAGCCCATCAGACTAACAGCTGATCTCTCGGCAGAAACTCTACAAGCCAGAAGAGAGTGGGGGCCAATATTCAACATTCTTAAAGAAAAGAATTTTCAACCCAGAATCTTATATCCAGCCAAACTAAGCTTCATAAGTGAAGGAGAAATAAAATCCTTTACAGACAAGCAAATGCTGAGAGATTTTGTCACCACCAGGCCTGCCCTACAAAAGCTCCTGAAGGAAGCACTAAACATGGAAAGGAACAACCGGTACCAGCCACTGCAAAAACATGCTAAATTGTAAAGACCATCGAGGCTAGGAAGAAATTGCATCAACTAAATAGCAAAAAAACAGTGCTATCAAAAGTATTCGTGTATTTTACCTATAAAGTTTCGCTGCACTAACAGCTCCACCGAGAATCCTGAATTCCGCTAGAAAAGCTGATGGCTATGATTTCATAAATTGTTAAATAAAACAAATCATAATAAACTGCTAACTTTTTTCAGTGTTTAATACCTGTAGTTCAGTTAGTAATTTTTTCATATATAACATGTTGCCTGTATGCAATTGAACCATAAAGTTCATTGCAAGACCAGACGCGGTGGCTCACGTCGGTAATCCCAGCACTGTGGGAGGCCAAGGCAGGTGAATCACCTGAGGTCAGTAGTTCAAGACCAGCCTGGCCAACATGTTGAAACACCATCACTACTAATAATACAAAAATTAGCCTGGTGTGGTGGCACAGGCTTGTAATCCCAGCTAGTTGGGAGGCTGAAGCAGGAGAATCTCTTGAACCCAGGAGGTGGAGGTTGCAGTGATCGGAGATGGTGCCAATGCACTCCAGCCTGAGTGACAGAGCCAGACTCCATCTCAAAAAAAAAAAAACCCATAAATTTTATTGTAAAAATTATGTTGTTTTTCTGCAAAGCAATCAGAATTGAAATTTGTTTGCTACATCAACAAATTAAGAATATTTTTACAAGTTGAGAAATAAACTAATATGCCAGCTCATAGGTGCTTTTGCCTTATTCTTCATGTGACTTCTTAAATTAAAGCAATGATGATATAGTAAATGCTGAAATTTGGACATACATAAGCACACTCTACAGATAAATAATGGGGCTAAATATTTTTATTTTTTTATATTTTTTAAGAATCTATTCTGATCTTGTAGCCACCATAAGCATTACTAGAGTTACACAAATAATTGCATTATAAGCATGTTTATAACTTAGCCAAAACATCAATTTTTATAACTTTTTAAGAATGAGAGTTGAAATTTCATACATGTTTTTTGACAAACTGCAGTATTAATTGTTTCCTTTTCTTTATTGCTATAATTTAAGAACTTTATTTTAAAAGCAGCTTAGGAAGATTATTAAGTTTAGCTTTTGAAGCAGTAATGAACTGTAGCCAGATGGTCAACAAGTAAACTACATGACTTCAAGTTCCAGCACATTATACCTTTTGAGCAATCAAAGTACTATATTTTCATTGTCTATAAATCTTCCTTTGCAATTTCCACACACACAAAAAAAGGCAGGAGACAATGGGGATGGGATTTCTTCTGGGAATGATGAAAATGTTCTGGAATGAGTGTTGATGTTGGGGTCCTTTGTGAATACAATAAAAAAAAACACTGAATTATACTTTAAGAGGGTGAAATTTATGTGTGTAAGTTACATTTCAATTTTTTTAAGTGTGCAAGGCAAGAGTGTGACTTGCACATTGGAGAAACAGCAAGGAGGTCAGTATGGCTGCAGTGGAGTTGAACAAAAAAGAGATGAGGTCAGGCATGGGATGGGACATCAGACCACGGAGGCCCTTATTGGTTTTTGTAAGATCTGTGGGTTTTACTCCAATTACATGGGGAACCAATGCAGGGTTTTGACGTGTGTAGTGACATCGTATCATCTACATTTCAAGGATCAGGCTGCCTGCTGTATCGGCAGTAGCTGCAAGGGGACAAGAGTGGAGGCAAGGAGGACCATCAAAAGGCCATTGCAGTGATCCAGGGAGAGGTGATGCAGACTTGGGAAAGCTCAGGGAGAGTGGCAGAAACAGTGAGAAGGGCCTGGATCCTGGACATCATTTGAGGATCTCTCCACAAAATTTGCTGCTGAGTGGTTAATGGACAACAGTGAAAGAAAGGACACACCATCAAAAAAATGAAACCAGTGCAGATAGGAGTTTTAGGAAATGAAAAGAGGTAAGCTACTGACTGGGAGAACATATTCTTCAGTCATACATCTGACAAAGAACTTGAATCCATAGAACTCTTCCAACTCAACAAGAAGACAACCCAATTTAAAATGGACAAAATATTTGGATAGATATTTCACAAAAGAAGATATACACATGGTAAATAAGCCTATGAAACAGCACTCAGTATTTTCAGTCAATAGGGAAGTGCAAATTAAAACCACATTGAGATGCTACAGAGCAGTTGAAATGGCTAAAATTCGAGACTGACAATACAAGGTTGGCGGGGATATACAGCCATTGGCACTCTCATACATTACTAGTAGGAATGTAAAATAGTACAACCACTTTGGAAAACAATTTGGCAGTTTCTGAAAAAGTTAAACTTAAACCTACCATATGACCCAGAAATTCCACTTTCACATATTTACCCAAGAAAAACAAAAACTTATGTCCATGCAAGCCCTTATTCCAAACTCAGTGTCTCCTTCCCAATCAAAGCCCTCATCTGCATGGAGCAGACCTACAAATGCTGAAAACTGAACTTTCTCTGGAGCTTTCTCCTCTGCTTTTCTGCATTTTGACTGAAAGAAATGAGAGTTCCCATGTGCAGCCAGGGAGATCCTCTGGCTTTCACACTTCGCCTTACACTGGTGATTTCTCATCTTCAGACTGTCATTGTTTTTCTCCAAGGTGTTGATGGCCTCCGGGAATGGTCACCTGGTTCCAATGTCCTTATAGTGACTATCTCCAGCCCCCAGACTCCCAAGATGACCACCTGAGATGTCACACTTGCCATATGCTTTCTCCCACCAGCACCCAATCTCAGTCTACCACTGTTGAAAATCTCAACAATTGTTCCCCAATTTGACACTGGGACTATCAGGGTACACTTGGACCAGTGATGTGGTCTTCATTGCCAGTAAGCCAATGGATGGTCCATCTTCAAAACCAAAATTTAGGTTGTGCTTTGTAGGACCATTTCTGGTACCAATTATCATAGGTTGGGATTACCAAAAAGAAGAGTCTCTAAAGCTCTGAGATTTGTGTGCAGAAGGTTTATTAGGAATTACTCCTAACAGTCACATCTATAAGGGGTGAGAAAAGCAAAACTGTGCAAAGGAAGTTGAACTGCAAGGTGGTTTCAATGGAAAGCTCAGCTTCAAGAATTTTTGGATCTGGAATGGATCTTTGGTGTTCTCCCATCTTGAGGCCAAAGGTCAGGGCCTGTAGACTCCTCTCCTCATCAACCAGTTATTGGATGCAGGCTGCCCACAAGAAGTGGATAGCTTGTGCAAGCCAGAGAGCAACCTCCAGAGAGGAATTTGGCTGAGAACTGTCAGCTTCCGGCATGGAGTGCCTCAGTCCTGAGGGGCACCTGGGGAACACAACAGCACCCGCCACACTTGCTGCCCCCTCTCAAACACACTGTGTTCTCTCCCATTTCACCAGTGGAAGTGGATAAACACCAGTATTTCCTTTTCTCAGCCTAGGGCTCTTTCCACTTAGAGTAAGAGAGAGGCTGAAGAGTTTATCCTGCTCTGGACTCATAAAAACAAATGAAGACCAGACGGCAGGAGGCCCCGATCCTAAGCCAGCAGAAATACGGGTTTCAACCTGTCTGCCTGCCTCCACTCTGGCCTGAACAGAACACAAGAGTCCACAACCTTGTTCAAAAGGAATGGAAGAGTTACATACAATTTAATACAATTCAACATATACATAGCTAATATTTATTGAGTGTACATGTCAGAGCTTATTCTAAACACCATGTGTCTATGTGTGTGTATTTACATACATAGACATATATACACACATATGCATATACATCAATATATACATATATATGTGTACTCATATACATTTATTTAACCCTTAGAGCCCTCCAAGGAAGGCATCACACATCATTACAGGTGAGGAGACAGAATACGGAGAGGTAAAGTGAACTTGCCCAACATTTCTAGAGGTCAGGGGAAGAACACCCTTAAGTTCCGGTTCATTTATCCTTCCCATATGTCTTTTCGTAGACTGTGGCCTTTGAGTAACCCATAAATGTGATCATTTTTCCATATGTGTAACAGAGATTCTTGTTATGGCCTCCTTCACTGTGCAGAAGATTGGGGCAGTGTTTCAGCTGTAGTGAGTAGGTCTCGAGGATCATAATCCCAGCATCATGATCACACTCAACCATGTTTGTCTCAAATAAAGCCCTGGGGTTACAGGGTGTGGGTGGGCACCGGGGCAGCCCCCTACAGTGGGACTGGGTGGAACTCTGTGAGTGGATTGCAGCCGGTGAGGTGGACAGGGAAACAACAGCATGAACAGGAAGGGAGCTGGCTGTTCCCACACTCTCCAAGGCCCTGTCCTTGCTCTTGGACGATTGCACTCACAGCCCAGTGTCACCTACCACCAGCACACTGACGACTTCCAGACACATGCGTCCAGCTCCAGCTGCACTCCCAAATGCAGACCCAGCACTGGCCTGCCTGATAAATGCCTCCACCCGCATGCACAAAGGAGATATGAACATCTCCACAACCATCTCACTGTGTCTTTCTTACCTAAAGACACTTCGTGTCCCCAGTTCTGATTGTTGGGGCTATTATCTACCCACCCACCCCAAGAAAAAACACAGGATCACCCTGTCATTCTCTGACATTGCCCCCTTCTAATGGCTGACAAGCCCAGTAATCTTCCCACAGGAGCAGAGCACACAGGGCAGTTGGCAGGAAGTCCTTTCACCTGTCTTCAATGCTAGCTCACCCCATCTCTGTCTATCAGGAATTTCCTCTATAAATTATAAACCCTGGAAAAAATGGTGATTTCTGCAGTCTCCTGTGCCAGTGAGAGACACTGTTAATGAATGACAAGGACTCCAGATCCGTAAATTAAATAAAAATATATAAACTTGCCAGTTAATAACTTGAGCAAAAATGGCAATCTAGTGGATTACTGATTGGCATTAGCAATTGTTTCCAACATGGTTGATGAGAGAAATCAACCGAGGAATCTATTTTAAAAATCCAGTCTCCTGGAACATGCCCTCAGGAAGGCAGCCAGCTTACAGACAGGACTCCCAGGTAAATATGAACTTCAGATAAACTGCGAATTGTGGTTTATTCTAAATATGTTCCTTGTAATATTTGAGACATCCTTTTATTTAATAAAATATTTGTTGGGCCGGGCGCGGTGGCTCACGCTTGTAATCCCAGCACTTTGGGAGGCTGAGGCGGGCGGATCACGAGGTCAGGAGATCGAGACCACGGTGAAACCCCGTCTCTACTAAAAATACCAAAAATTAGCCGGGCGTGGTGGCGGGCGCCTGTAGTCCCAGCTACTCGGAGAGGCTGAGGCAGGAGAATGGCGTGAACCCAGGAGGCGGAGCTTGCAGTGAGCCGAGATTGCGCCACTGCACTCCAGCCTGGGCGACAGAGCGAGACTCCGTCTCAAAAAAAAAAAAAATAAAATAAAATAAAAAATAAAATAAAATAAAATAAAATAAAATAAAATATTTGTTGCTTACCTGAAATTTAGATCTAGCTAAGAATCCTATGTTTTTATTTGCCAAATCTGGCAACTCTGACAGGCCTACAGAATCAAATACCTTTTGAGCCCTTGGGATGGGCTAAATCTGAAATTTCACACAAGTCTGACTGGTCATCAGTGGGGACTAGGGGGCCCTGGTGAGGGGACAGCAGTTCTGTTCCAGACCCTCTACAGAGCTGCACAGCCTCCCTCAGAATCAGGGGACTCAGCCCTTCACACCCAATGGGACCAGGCGGTGCCATGGCTGGAGTTTCTCAGAGGGCCTAAATGCCAGGCAAAGCTGGCTCATGATGCACTCATGGCTTTGAGAAGCACCATAATGTGTCAGAGTAAAAAATAAACAAAACTGAAGTCCAGAGAACTCTGCTCATCTGCTGCTTTCTCTATTTACCAGCTGTACAACCTTGGAAAGCCACTTAAGCTCTGTGATCCTCATGCATTTGTTTTTTTCATTAAAGAAATATTTATTGGGTGCCCTTTATGCGCAAGGTCCTGTGCCAGGCCCTGGGGATTTAACAATGAATAAGGCAGGCATGGTTCTGTGCTCACAGAGGGCACACATGTGTAACAGACAAGTAACTAAAAATGTGAAGGCTGTGAATGAAACAAACAGGGTGTTGCTTGGAGTATGAGGTGGGTGGGGGCATCTGGGCTGCATGGTCCCCCAGAAGCTGTGTCTGAAAAGGTGACAATTAAGCTGAGACTGGCAGGATGAAGAGAAGCCAGCCATCAGTGAGCCTGGATGTAGTAACCACATCCTTTATTTTCTGTGTTCTCATGTTTTTGACATCTGGGGCCTTGCTGACCCCAAAGGGGCTGCCCCTCCCAGCGTTAACCAGTTCCTAAAGATCGGAAACAGCTCAACCGTACACACCTTTCACGTGCAAAACAGCCAATCCAGACTCCATACCCCAACCCCTCCTTCATAGGGCTCTCCTGCAACATTGCTGAGCTCACTTTGTTTCCAGGAGGGTCTCGCAGGTTCCTTGGGATTTTCTGTAGAGCTAATCATGTCATCTGCAAATGGAGAGAGTTTTATTTTTTCTTTCAAATCTGCATGTCTTTTATATCCTTTTCTTGCATTATTGTACTGGCTAGAGTTTCCAGCACAATGCTGAATAAAAGTGGTGAGTACAGACATCCTTGCCTTTCCCCTGTCTTAGAAGGAAAGCACCATTAAACATAATGCTAACTGCAATTTTTTTAATAAATGCTCTTTATCAAATTGAGGATGTTCTCCCTCTCTTCCTATTTTTTCTGAGAGTTTTTCATCATAAGTGAATATTAGATTTTGGCAAATTCTTTTTTCCGCATCAACTTTAGTCTGTTACTGTGGTGAATTACACTGATGACTTTTTTAATATTAAATCATCATTGTATCCCTAGAAAAAAAAATCCCACATGAAATAGTGCATATTTCTTTTTATAAATTGCTGAATTCTATTCTCTAAGATTTTGTACTATGTCTGGTTTTGGTATGAGACCAGTCTGGTTTTGGTATTACTCACTTCACAAAGATGAACTGGTGTTCCCTTACATTTTCTAGAAAAGATTTTTGTACAGAATTGGTGTCAATTCATCCTTCAACATTTGGTAGAAGTATCCAGTGAAACTATCTGGGCTTGGAAATTTCCTTTTTAGGAGATGTTTAATTACAAATTCAATTTTCTTTAAGTTACAACACTAACCAAAATAACTATTTCACATCGGCAGAGTTGCAGAACTTTGTGTTTTCTGATGAATTAGTTCATTTCATCTAAGTTGTCAAATTTGCATGTGTAGAGTTGTTCATAGTAACCCACATCATATTAATGTCTACAGGTCTGCAGTGATATATCAGGTTTCACTCCTGATGTTTGTAATTTGTGTATTTATTCTTTCTTTGCCAGTCTTTCTAGAGGTTTATCAATTTTATTGATCTCTTCAAAGAATCATTTTTGTTTCATTGATTTTTTTCTATTTTTTTTGCTGTCAATCTCATTGATATCTGTCCTTTATTTTTTCCTTCCTTCTGCTTACATTTTGAAGTTTTCAAACTTCTTGAGTCAGGAGCTTGGATTATTGATTTTCAATTTTCTCCTTTTCTAGTGCATGTGTTAAGCGATACAAACGTTGCTCTCAGCACTGCCTTAGATGTGCGCCCACACATTTTGATATGTTGTGTTTTCATTTTCCCTCAGTTCAGTGTATTTTTTAATTCCTTCAAGATTTCCCCTTTGTCCCATGGGATTTTTACAAGTATGCTGTTGCATTTCCATGTGTTCGGAAATTTTCTGATCATTTTTCTGTATTGATTTTGAGTTTGATTCCATAATATTAGATAATATGCTCTGCATGATTTCAATTCTTCTAAATTTGTTAAGGTTTGTTTTATGGTTCAGCATATGTTCTATGCTGCTATCTACTTTGTGGGCCTGAAAAAAATGTGTATTCTGCTGTTGTTAGATTATTCTATAAATGTTAACCATATACTGTTGGTTGAGGGAGTTTTTGAGTTCTTTTATATCCTTACTGATTTTATGTCTAGTTATTCTAGCAATTGTTGAGTGAGGGACACTGAAGTCTTCAACTATAATTGTAGATTTGTCTAGTTCTCCTTTAAGTTCCATCAGTTTTTGCTTCACACATTTTGCAGCTCTTTTAGATGGCTGTCTTCTTGGTGTACTGACCCTTCATCATTAACAATGTTCCTCTCTGCCTCTGGTAATTTTATTTGCTCTGAAATCTACTTTATTGCTTATTAATATAGCCATTCCTACTTTCTTTTGATTAATGTTTGTATAGATATCTTTTTCCATTTTTTTGTTTTCAAACTACCTGTATCATTATTTTGAAGTGAGTTTCCTACAGACAATATACAGTTGAGCCCTGCTTTTTAATTCACTCTGTCAATCTCTGCTTTTTATTGCTGCATTAAGACTATTTATATTTAATATCATTAATGGTGTGTTAGGACTTAAGGCTGCCACTTTACTTTTTGCAGATCACAGAACTTTATTAAGATGGAATCACTGCAAATTACATAGAAGCTACTAGCCTAAGCCAAAATCTATGAGGTTCATATGAACTTACAGTTATACAAATAAGAAACAAATAGCAATAAACATACGTGTGCATGTGTCTTTATAGCAGCATGATTTACAATCCTTTGGGTATATACCCAGTAATGGGATGACTGGGTCAAATGGTATTTCTAGTTCTAGATCCCTGAGGAATCACCACACCGACTTCCCCAATGGTTGAACTAGTTTACAGTCCCACCAACAGTGTAAAAGTGTTCCTATTTCTCCACATCCTCTCCAGCACCAAATGTCCAACAATGATAGATTGGATTAAGAAAATGTGGCACATACACACCATGGAATACTATGCAGCCATAAAAAATGATGAGTTCATGTCCTTTGTAGGGACATGGATAAAGCTGCAAATCATCATTCTCAGCAAACTATCGCAAGGACAAAAAACCAAACACCACATGTTCTCATTCATAGGTGATAATTGAACAATGAGAACACATGGACACAGGAAGGGGACATCACACACTGGGGACTGTTGTAGGGTTGGGGGAGGGGAGAGGGATAGCATTGGGAGATATACCTAATGCTAAATGACGAGTTGATGGGTGTGGCACACCATCATGGCACATGTATACATACGTAACAAACCTGCATGTTGTGCACATGTACCCTAAAACTTAAAGTATAATAATAATTTTTAAAAAAAGAAAAAAAAGAAACAAATGGCATATTCAAAACTGTAAAGAAATATCCCAATACCCAGGTGATGAAGGCTGGAGTGAATAAGTCCTCACATTTATTTCAAGTTGTTAAGGAGTTTGTGGGCAAAGCAATGGTCCCTTGCATGCAAGAAGTCAAAGAGCTCCTCTTGCAATCCTCTTCTGTATGTGATTGAGAGGATACACGCTTGTCACAGAGCTCTAGCTGCTTCCAGGCCTTTACACATTTCTCCAACTGCTCTCATTGCTGTCTCACTGTTGTTAGGGGATTCATTCATTCCTCCTCTTCCTCTTCCTCCTTCTTAGGATCTCAGGACCTGCTCAGCATCTTTTGCTCATCCTCCAGTCCCGTGTCTGGCTACAGTTCCAGAGTCAATACGAGCAGCAACAGCGGCACCTAATCGACTTCGGGATCAAAAAGGACTTGAATATTTTGTTTTTTTTTTTATTTCTCTGTTTTCTTTTACTTGCTTTGCTGTGGGTTACTTGAACTTTTAGAATTCTATTTTGCTTTATACTGTTTTTGAATGTGCAGCTCTTTGAGTAGCTTTTGTGTATATGGCTGCTGTAGTATTACACCATATATACAAAATATCACAGTCTAATGGTGTCATTATTTCATCAGTTCAAGTGAAGTATAAGCACCTATCTTTTTATAAGTCAATTTATCCCCCTCCATTTATAATTGTCTTGAGTTGTTTATTCATCCTGCATAGGATGAATCCCTTCCAAAATTTGATTTAGATGTCAAGACTAATGATACCATATTCACCCCAAGAGAAAATGGAACGGTTCATGACTCACATAATGAGGCTTTCTGAAAAGAGCACCATGGCTCACAAGCAGTGCCAAAAATGGCTTGAGAGAGCAGAGAAAAGCTTGGAGTATTTATGGCAGTTAGGGAGTAGGGCCAGAGCGTAGGTTCCTGCATGTGATTCAAACCTCCCCTGGCTGAAGGAGGGAGAACCCAGGCTTTCTTTATCAGTTTGCCCAGATGTAAAGCAGAAACAGGAGGAAGGATGAGGCTTCAAAGCTGTCAACCATCAAACATCAAAAAACTGGATCAAGCTCTGTTACATCATTATTTCATCTACAAACACGTAAAGTTTGTCTCTCCATCTTTTATGTTAAATAGATATTTTCTAATGTACCATTTTAATTCCCTTGTTTCCTTAAGATTGTTTTTGAGTTATTTTTCTTAGTGGTTGCTATGGGGATTATACTTCATTCTAACTTATAACAATCTAGTTCAAGTTAATACCAACTTAATTTTAATGGTATATAAAAACTTTTGCTTCTATACAGCTCCATTCTCTTCATTTCTTTCTTTGTGCAATTGTCATCATAGAAATTACATCTTTTTGTACACCCATTAACACAGTGTTATAATTATTATTTTATCGCATTGACTTTTAAATCAGAAATGAGAAAAAAAAGAAAAAACATTATATCATATTTTACATTTACCTATGAGGTGCTTGTATTTCTTCGTGTGGATTTGACCTACTACCTAGTGTCCTTTCGTTTTATCCTGAAGGACTCCCTTTAGCATTGTGTGGGGGGCAGGTCTACTAATGACAAACTTCATCTCTTAAATTTACCTGAGAATGTCTTAATTTCACCTCCATTTTTGAAGAATGATTTTGCTGTATATAAAATTTTTGGTTGACATACTTTTTTCCCCTACATCAGAGTTTGATTTAGTACTGTTGCAAACACACAGAATCTGAAAAAAATCCAATGCAAACAGAATAGATTTCTTGGGATCTAATATTTTTTAATTGCCTGGCAACCTACCCTCTAAGAAAACCTATTTAAGGGAGGCAGATTATTTTGGGAAGATGAGTATAAGAGGCAGTAGGAGGAAGGTAAGGAAAATTACCACTACATATTGCAGAAACATACTGGAAGGCAAATATAGCCCAAAGAAAAATATCCACTGAAAAAACATGTTGAATGTTGACAGTAGAACTAGCACCCTGATCCCAGGTCAATAACTTTAACCAAAAAAAATTTAAAAGACCTTGCTCAATCCTGAAGTTAGTGAAGGAATATAGGAGGGCTGTGTGTTAATGTGACACATGAAATCAAAGAGCACTACTATTCAAGGAGCATAATGTCTTGATCTTAGGATCAAATACTCTAGGCCTTGAGCTGGAGAGTCTGCATTACAATAGAAAAATGGGAAGTGCTTTATGCACATGGATTCAGGACATACCAGCAACCTACATGTGCAGCATTGTCTAAGCCATAATGATCTTCCTCATCTCCCACTGAAGGTAAATGTAAGAATCTCTGGCTGGGCGCAGTGGCTCACGCCTGTAATCCCAGTACTCTGGGAGGTCGAGGTGAGCAGATCACGACGTCAGGAGATCAAGACAATCCTGGCCAACATGGTGAAATCCCGTCTCTACTAAAAATAAAAAATTAGCTGGGTGTGGAGGTGCACGCCTGTAATCCCAGCTACTCAGGAGGCTGAGGCAGAAAAATTGCTTGAACCAGGGAGTCGGAGGTTGCAGTGAGCCGAGATCATGCCACTGCACTCCAGCTTGGCAACAGTGAGACTCCATTTCCAAAAAAGAAAAAAGAAGAAACCTTCCAGTCTGTAAGAAGAAATCTCTTACAGAACTTTGATAGAAAGTTGGGTCTTCCCCCTCCCCTGTCGTCGTTTCTTCTTCTTCTTCTTCTTCTTCTTCTTCTTCTTCTTCTTCTTCTTTCTTCTTCTTCTTCTTCTTCTTCTTCTTCTTCTTCTTCTTCTTCTTCTTCTTCTTCTTCTTCTTCTTCTTCTTCTTCTTCTTCTTCTTCTTCTTCTTCTTCTTCTTCTTCTTCTTTCTTCTTCTTCTTTTTCTTCTTCTTCTTCCTCTTCTTCTTCTTCTTTCTTCTTTTCTTCTTCTTTCTTCTTTCTTCTTTTTCTTCTTCTTCTTCTCCTTCTTCTTCTTCTCCTTCTTCTTCTTTCTTCTTCTTCTTCTTTCTTCTTCTTCTCTTCTTCTCTTCTTCTTCTTCCTCCTCCCCTTCTTCTCCTTCTCCTTCTTCTTCTTCCTCTTCTTCCTCATAAGGAAACCAAACATTTATACTTGTTACACTCCCTGAAGCTGAAAGCAATAAAGAATGAACACATACAGCAAGTTGCTAGGTGCATCTCTGTTTAGGAATTGCCTTAACATTGGGCTTCTATTGACAGAACCAGGGAGGAGGTTGCCTCAGACCTTCCTGAAGCTCCATTGTCCCCTGGCTGAGCAGACCACAGCTAATTTTAAGTGGCAAAAGAAATGCAAACAAATTCCTCCAGGATGAGAAGTGTGATTTCTGGCTAAAACAGTGCTCTTACATGGGGTATATGAGGACATTCAACCACCACTAGAATAGAACCTGAGGGTGCGCACATGGTGCCAACTGCTGGAAAGCTTTCAGTTAGATAAGAATGGAAGAATGCCTGAGTTTTTAGATAATTTTAGACATTGGGATATGGTTAACAGGTTGTGTTCAGGGTCTACTCTTGATATTGTCTAAATAAAAACAAAAATAACTGCCGAAAGAGAACATCTACATCCTAAATGACAATGGGTGAAAGGATGATTTAACTCATGAAACTCAAGAACACAAGAGCAACAACTATAATAGTTTCCTTGAACACAGTGGGTAGAAGGGCAAAGCATTTTTCTACATAAAACATTAAAATTTTCCCACTACTCCAAAGGAATCCAATAAATAATTGTACAGTGAAAGGGCCTGGATCAAAACTGGAAGTGACACCGGCACCCGATGAACACAAGTCACAGGTCCCTATGCAGATCGCAGGTTTGAGTCATCCAAGAACGCACCACCCCCGCCGGCCTGTGGTTTCATCTTTCCCCAATGGGAATGGCCAGAGGGTCCAAGCTGCTTTATAGAAGACTGTTCCATCTGGTACGCCCGGTGCTGAGCTAAGCCAAGATGACAACACAAAAAGTGGTCAAAGCCAAGGTTTCCTCACGCTGCCTTTGTCTTCTTCCCACCGCCTGGCCTGAGCCCTGCAGCCGGGCCCCACGAGGCGAGGTCTTCAAGGGGCCTCCCCACCCAAGCTGGGGCAAGTCCGCTGCCCATCCAGAGGCGAAGAGCTCCGGGGCTGACTCCACGGCAGTACTTTGCTAGGGGTCCCGGTAGGTGTTCTCATGCTGCAAGCTCTGGAATGAGGCCCTTCATTCGGCCAGGCACCACTCCAAGGGATCCTCGAGAGCAAGGGCCATGAAGAGTCTCTGGAACGCCACCGCTGCGCCGTTAGAAGCGCTCGGGGAGAAGCTGCGTCTGGGTTGCAGGCAGCGGGAGACGCAGTCCAGGAGGAGCTGCAGCAGCCGTCGGGCCAGCAGCCTTTGCGGCAGTGTTGCTTTATGCTAGGGACGTTGACTTGACCGCAGCCATGCACCTGCAAATCCTTTCTCTCCCAAACGCAGCCTAGTTCACCCATGAGGACGTGCTTCCTTTGACTGGAGTTGCAGCACTGGCTGCTCAGGCGACTGCTATTGCCCAGGTTAAACTGCACTTTCCAAGGGATGGGCTGATCGTGGTCTTGAACCCGGAGGAGATTCCTATCTCTCACTGCCCTCTCCTCCTCTTCCGCAGAAGCCAGGGCACACGGTGCCCGCCAGTTTCACCATCTCGCGCGCACATGTGAGGCACAGAACGCGGCAGGTGCAGACCCAGGCGCATGGCCCCTCCGCGCCCCGCATCCCCACCCTCCAGGCGGGCGCCACCCCGCGTGGGCAGTTGACTTATTTCAGCATTTTGAATACGTCATCCCACTGCCTTCTGTTCCCCATTTCTGATTTTTAAAAAATGTCAGGGCGCGGTGGCTCACGCTTGTAATCCCAGCACTTTGGGAGGCCGAGGCGGGCGGATCACAAGGTCAGGAGATCGAGACCACGGTGAAACCCCGTCTCTACTAAAAATACAAAAAATTAGCCGGGCGTGGTGGCGGGCGCCTGTAGTCCCAGCTACTCGGAGAGGCTGAGGCAGGAGAATGGCATGAACCTGGGAGGCGGAGCTTGCAGTGAGCCGAGATTGCGCCACTGCACTCCAGCCTGGGTGACAGAGCGAGACTCCGTCTCAAAAAAAATAAATAAATAAATAAATAAAAAAAAATAAAAAATTAACCGTTAATCTCATTGAGGATCACAGGTAGTGATAAATCACTTCTCTCTTGCTGCTTTCAAGATTCTCTCTTTGTTTTTGTTTTTGCCAGTTTGTTTATGAGGTGCGGAGGTGTGGATCTCTGAGTTTATTGTACTTGGAGATCACTGAGCTTCTTGCATGTAGAGATGAAAGTTTTTCATCAAATTTGTGGGGGTTTAGCCCTTATTTCTTCATATATTTTTACCATCCCTTTCCCTCATCTCCTTCCGGGACTCTCATTATACATATTGTGTATGCTTGATCGTATCCCACAGATCTCTTAGCCTCTGTTTCTTTTTCTTTATTCTTTTTTCTTTCTATTCCTTAGACTGTATATTTTCAATTGACCTACCTTTAAGTTCACTGATTCTTTCACCAGCCCAAATATCCCATTCAGCCTCTCTAGTGAACTTTTTTCAATTCAGTTATTATTTTCAGCTCTAGAATTTCTATTGATTTTTTTGTATAATTCTATCTCTTGTTGATATTCTCTATTTGATGAAACATTATTCTCATACTTTCCTTTAGTTCTTTAGATATGATTTCCTTAGTTCTTTATATTTAAAATAGCTTCAGTATTATTTAGTAAGGACAATGTATAGACTTCCTCAAGGACAGTTTCTATTGACTGCTTTGTACCCCTATGCATGGTCCATATTTTCTTGTTTCTTTGAATGTTGAAACTGGACGTTTTAAATGATGTAATGTGGCTGCTCTGAAATTCAGGTTCTCTCCACTCCCTGGGATTTCTTTTTGTTGCCATTTATTGTTGTTCTTGCCACTGCTGTTTGTTTGTTTTAGTGAGTTTCCTGAATTAATATTGTAGACTCTGCCTTTTTGTCATAAATGACCACAGAAGTCTCTGCTCAGTTAGCTCAGTGGACAGCTCACAATTGTGCATAGATTTTCTTAACTGTCTGAAGCCAGTAAGTCTCCCAGTCGTTGCCAAGGGACTGTGAGTACGTTTTGGGAAATGCCTTCTACAATCAGCCAAGTAGTTGACAGCTCTGCCTTAGGCTCTCCTTTTTGCTCTTCAGAACCTCAATATTAGCCAGAAGTGAGAGCTTAGAGCTTCTCAGCTCCTTCCTGAACACATGCACAGCCCTGGGCATTTGCACAACCCTGTTCATGCAAGTGGCATTCCAGGTTCCCAGGATGTGTCAGAGTTTTTCAAAGCCTCCTTTGGACGTCTCAGTCTCCAGCTTTTCCCTTTGGGTTTTTATGGTCAGCTTGTCATTTGCCCCAACTATTATCATCACCTCAGGCAGCAGTGATACTAAATCATCACCACTGATTGTTTTTGACAAATGTCACTCAGGAAAAGGTTATTTGCACTGGGCAAACTCTGAGTCAGACCAAATAAAGACAACTCTTATGAGTGGGGAATGACTAGCAGGTCAAACAATGGCAGTTGTCTGGGAATGGGTCTTTGGAGAAGCTGCAGCCCCATTCTGGCCCCTCCACTGGCTGCTGGGCTGCTGTCTTTTACCTATGCTGTGGTCTGTTGGCTTCCAAGGCTACTGCCAAGCTGTACAGGGAAGACAGAAATAGGGCTCATTAAAATGTTATAAAGCTTGCTGTTCTTACCACAACTCAGTGTTTTTCTTGAGTAAATGCTTTCCAGATTGTGACAAGCTTTGTTAGTTTCCAGAGTTCTGCAAAAGTTAATTTTCACGATTCTTAGCAGTGTTATTATTAGTTTTTTTTTTTTTTTTTTTTTGAGACGGAGTCTCGCTCTGTTGCCCAGGCTGGAGTGCAGTGGCGCAGTCTCGGCTCACTGCAAGCTCCGCCTCCCGGGTTCACACCATTCTCCTGCCTCAGCCTCTCCGAGTAGCTGGGACTACAGGCGCCCACCACCACACCCGGCTAATTTTTTTTTTTTGTATTTTTAGTAGAGACAGGGTTTCACCGTGGTCTCGATCTCCTGACCTCATGATCCGCCCGCCTCGGCCTCCCAAAGTGCTGGGATTACAAGCGTGAGCCACCGCGCCCGGCCTATTATTAGTTTTACAATGAGGAGGAGAGGGGTTTGAGATCCTTGCTCCACCATCCCCACTGACATCCTCTTCACATGCTGGTAGAACTATATTAGAGTTATAATTTTTGTTTTGGTTGTCAAACAAACTAAAAAACTTAGGAGAAGAAAAGACTATTGGGCTTAACCATGTTTTTATTCATCATGTTCTTGCTTCCTTCCTGATGTTCTCAGATTTTTCTTATCATTTCCTGTTTAGAGAACTTCCTATAGCCAATCTTTTAGGGTAGGTCTGCTGGCAACAAATTCTCTTAGCTTTCCTTCATCTTTAATATTTTGATTTTCCCTTCATTCTTGAAGGATATTTTCACTGAATATAAGATTCTGGGTTGACAGTTCTCTTTTTCAGCACTTGTTATGCTGCTTCTTTCTAGCATTGGAGGTTTGATCTTGATTAATCTATTGTCATTTGAACTGTTTTTCCCTGTGGGTAAGGAGGTGTTTTTCTGTCTTGTTGCTTTCAAGACTTTTCTGTCTTTAGTTTTCAGAAGTTTGACTGGGGTGTGCCTTGGTGTGGATCTCTTTGGGTTTATCCTGTTTGGGGTTCACTCAGCTTCTGGAGTTTTGTAGGTTTCTGGACTTCACCAAATTTTGGAAGTTTTCAACCATTATTTCTTGCAGTACTTTTTCAGTATCTTCTTCCTCCTCTCCAGGTGGTAATTATTCCATTTTTAATATTCTACCAGATTATATTGTATCAGTCTATGAATACGCTGCTTGATAAGTATAGTTAATTATTTAGAATTTTTATCTATAGTCGTAACTGAAAATGGTCTTGTTATAGGTTTGGAATTATGGTTGCAGTAGCCTTATAAAACAAATGGTGGAAATTTGTAACTTTTTCTATGATCTAAAATAGCTTAAAACAGAAATGACATACTATAATTAGCTCCTCTCAAAATCTATTTGAATTTTTTTTTTGAGACAGAGTGTTGCTTATTTGCCCAGGCTGGAGTACAGTGGAGCAATCTCGGCTCACTGCAGGCTCAGCCCCCCAGTTCATGCCATTCTCCTGCCTCAGCCTCCCGAGTAGCTGGGACTACAGGAGCCTGCCACCACACCCAGCTAAATTTTTTTGTATTTTTGATAGAGACGGGGTTTCACCATGTTAGCCAGGATGGTCTTTATCTCCTGACCTCATGATCTGCCTGCCTCGGCCTCCCAAAGTGCTGGGATCACAGGCATGAGCCACCACACCCGACCTGAATTTTTTTTAATTAAAGCTAAGTACTTTTCTCACCTCTTCTGTCACTTTTGATCTGTTTAGTATTCTCCTCCTTCGTAGGTTAATTTTGGTGATTATCTTAGTCTGTTCAGACTGCTTTGTCAAAATCTCATTAAGTGGGTAGCTTATAAACAACAGGAATTTGTTTCTCACAGCTCTGGAGGCTGGGAAGTCCAAGATCAAGGAATCAGCAGATTTGGTGTCTGGTGAAAGCCTGCCTTCTGGTTCACAGACAGCACTTTTTTGCTGTGTCCTCACATGATGAATGGGGGAAGGAGTCTCTCTTGGGCCTCTTCTGTAAGGGCACTAACCCCTTTCATGAGAGCTCCACTCCCATGACCTAGTCACCCCCTAAAGAGTTCACCTCCAAATACCATCACCTTGGGGTTAGGACTTCAATGTATGAATTTGGGAGGGGACACAAACATTCAGACCATAGCAGTGGTTTACATTTTTCCTAGAAAATCATCTATTTCTTATATATTTTCTATTCATATTTGATGTCACTGAGTTACATATTATACTACTACAATTTTTAATATCTCTGTTATATCTGTAGCTAGTTTTGCTTTCTCTCCTTTTTCTTAATCAAGCTTGTTGGGTATTTGTAAATTTAATTGGTCTTTTGAAAGAATCAGCTTTTGTACATTTAATTTGTCTTCTGTAAAAAACTTTTTGGTTTTATTTATCACTGCTACTATTTTAATGTCATTAATTCTAACTTTCATCTTTGTCAATTGCCTCCTTCTACATTGTTCATTTCTTTGGTTCTTCTCTTGGGTTTATGATGTATAAAACCAATTTCTTTTAGCTCCTCAGTCTGAGTCCATGTGTGATTCAGTTTTGTGGACTTCAAACCACCCAGGACATTGCTTAGCAAAGCAGGTACAGCAAGAATGAGTGGATGAAATTATTGACATTGGATCTCATGGTGCTGAAAGTCTCCTCATCTATAGCCACATGGCTGGGGTGCCAAAAAACTTTATGAAATGTGTATCTTTGCCTTCAGAGAGGTTAATTTCCCAGGAGTTGGGGTTGGAGGAGAAAAAGCCTGAAAGCCAAAGAATGCAAGGTCACATTAAAGTGTCATCAGAGGAGTAGAGGCTGCAAATCATTTCAGTTCTGCTGGGTCCAACCCAGTTCCTTCTTAGCTTCTCACTTTGCATTCTGGTAACAAATGTGAGGACGTCTAAGAAGAAGGCTATTTTACTCAAAATCCTGGTGCTACAAACAAGAATATTGCACACACTTCTCTAGTGGATAGAGCTTGTGACTTAAGCCCCCTCACTCAGGCATTGTAAAGGATGCTAGAGACACCACAGGTACATTTTGGAGCTTGAAATTAATCAAAAGATCAACAACATCTCAGCCTTTTTGGAACACCTTGCAAAATATACAAGTTTAAAATGTTCTCCTAACTCTCTCTAAACTCCTAAAAGCTCAACAGTGATTTGGTTCTCCCAATTTCCTGGAGCCATTATACCCATTGGATTGGACAGCCTCAGCTGGTGGCCATGTGTGCTATAAGAATCATCCATTTTAGACATTAGAGTTGGAGAATATTTCCCTGGTTCAAGCAAAAAAGCTCTTCTATCTTTCTGTCATAACAGTCATTTCCACAGTAAACTCTATAGGCCTCTTTGTAAATTTGTGGGCTGAGCAAAGAGGAGAGAGACATTTTCCCTCTTTCAAGAGTAGGCACGTGAGTACCTTAGAGGCACAAACAGCTCTCAAGACTCACTGTCATGCCACTTGGTTTCCAATTCTTTGCTTTCAACAAAATTGAAGGAAAACCTAGTGAATTTGTCAGCTGACAAATCAATGAAAATAATATTTGATGATAGATTACTATTTGATTTTTGGCAAATAGCTAGGAAAGAGTTCAAAGTACTGACAAAACAAAACTCCATTCTCATCTACTTACATAAGAGAGTAAAGGTTCTCAGGCTTAGATTTATAGAAACTGAAAATAAGTAATAGTCATCTCTCTATGCATGAACTAATTTATTAAAATGTCCCATATATCTCCTTTAACACTAAATAAATAAATTTACCATAAAATTTTTACTTTTATGTACTGTCTCCAAATTTATAATATTTTCATGGCATTTTCATCAATTGCATACTAATGCTATTATAATAATTCAACTAACAATAAACTTTTTTTTTAGGGTACATGTGCACAATGTGCAGGTTAGTTACATATGTATACATGTGCCATGTTGGTGTGCGGCACCCATTAACTCATCATTTAACATTAGGTATATCTCCTAATGCTATCCCTCCCCCCTCCTGTCACCCCACAACAGGCCTCGATGTGTGATGTTCCCCTTCCTGTGTCCATGTGTTCTCATTGTTCAATTCCCACCTGTGAGTGAGAACATGCGGTGTTTGGTTTTTTGTCCTTGCCATAGTTTGCTGAGAATGATGGTTAACAGCTTCATGCATGTCCCTACAAAGGACATGAAATCATCATTTTTTGTGGCTGTATAGTATTCCATGGTGTATATGTGCCACATTTTCTTAATCCAGTCTATCATTGTTGGACATTTGGCTGGTTCCAAGTCTTTACTATTATGAATAGTGCTGCAATAAACATACGTGTGCATGTGTCTTTATAGCAGCAAGATTTATAATCCTTTGAGTATATACCCAGTAATGGGATTGCTGAGTCAAATGGTATTTCTAGTTCTAGATCCCTGAGGAATCGCCACACTGACTTCCACAATGGTTGAACTAGTTTACAGTCCCACCAACAGTGTAAAAGTGTTCCTATTTCTCCACATCCTCTCCAGCACCTGTAGTTTTCTGACTTTTTAATGATTGCCATTCTAACTGGTGTGAGATGGTATCTCATTGTGGTTTTGATTTGCATTTCTCTGATGGCCAGTGATGAAGAGCATTTTTACATGTGTCTTTTGGCTGCATAAATGTCTTCTTTTGAGAATTGTCTGTTCATATCCTTTGCCCACTTTTTCACTGGGTTGTTTGTTTTTTTCTTGTAAATTTGAGTTCATTGTAGTTTCTGGATATTAGCCCTTTGAAAGATGTGTAGATTCCGAAAAATTTTCCCCCATTCTGTAGGCTTCCTGTTCACTCTGATGGTAGTTTCTTTTGCTGTGCAGAAGCCCTTTAGTTTAATTAGATCCCATTTGTCAATTTTGGCTTTTGTTGCCATTGCTTTTGGTGTTTTAGACATGAAGTCCTTGCCCATGCCTATGTCCTGAATGGTATTGCCTAGGTTTTCTTCTAGGGTTTTTATGGTTTCAGGTCTAACATTTAAGTCTTTAATCCATCTTGAATTAATTTTTGTATAAGGTGTAAGGAAGGGAATCCAGTTTCAGCTTTCTCCAAATGGCTAGCCAGTTTTCCCAGCACCATTTATTAAATAGGGAATCCTTTCCCCATTTCTTGTTTTTGTCACGTTTGTCAAAGATCAGATGGTTGTACATATGTGGCATTATTTCTGAGGGCTCTGTTCTGTTCCATTGGTCTATATCTCTGTTTTGGTACCAGTACCATGCTGTTTTGGTTACTGTAGCCTTGTAGTATAGTTTGAAGTCAGGTAGCATGATGCCTCCAGCTTTGTTCTTTTGGCTTAGGATTGACTTGGCAATGTGGGCTCTTTTTTGGTTCCATATGAACTTTAAAGTAGTTTTTTCCAATTCTGTGAAGAAAGTCATTGGTAGCTTGATGGGGAGGGCATTGAATCTATAAATTACCTTGGGCAGTATGGCCATTTTCACGATATTGATTCTTCCAACTCATGAGCATGGAATGTTCTTCCATTTGTTTGTATCTTCTTTTATTTCATTGGGCAGTGGTTTCTAGTTCTCCTTGAAGAGGTCCTTCCCATCCCTTGTAAGTTGGATTCCTAGGTATTTTATTCTCTTTGAAGCAATTGTGAATGGGAGTTCACTCATGATTTGGCTCTCTGTTATTGGTGTATAAGAATGCTTGTGGTTGTTGCACATTGATTTTATATCCCGAGACTTTGCTAAAGTTGCTTATCTGCTTAAGGAGATTTTGGGCTGAGACAATGGGGTTTTCTAGATATACAATCCTGTCATCTGCAAACAGGGACAATTTGACTTCCTCTTTTCCTAATTGAATACCCTTTATTTCCTTCTCCTCCCTGATCGCCCTGGCCAGAACTTCCAACACTATGTTGAATAGGAGCGGTGAGAGAGGGCATCCCTCTCTTGTGCCAGTTTTCAAAGGGAATGCTTCCAGTTTTTGCCCATTCAGTATGATATTGGCTGTGGGTTTGTCATAGATAGCTCTTATTATTTTGAGATACGTCCCATCAATACCTAATTTATTGAGAGTTTTTAGCATGAAGAGTTGTTGAATTTTGTCAAAGGCCTTTTCTGCATCTATTGAGATAATCATATGGTTTTTGTCATTGGTTCTGTTTATATGCTGGATTACGTTTATTGATTTTCCCATGCTGAACCAGCCTTGCATCCCAGGGATGAAGCCCACTTGATCATGGTGGATAAGTTTTTTGATGTGCTGCTGGATTCGGTTTGCCAGTATTTTATTGAGGATTTTTGCGTCAATGTTCACCAGGGATATTGGTCTAAAATTCTCTTTTTTTGTTGTGTCTCTGCCAGGCTCTGGTATCAGGATGATGCTGGCCTCATAAAATGAGTTAGGGAGGTTTCCCTCTTTTTCTATTGATTGGAATAGTTTCAGAAGGAATGGTACCAGCTTCTCCTTGTACCTCTGGTAGAATTCGGCTCTGAATCCATCTGGTCCTGGACTCTTTTTGGTTGTAAGCTATTAATTATTGCCTCAATTTCAGAGCCTGTTATTGATCTATTCAGAGATTCAACTTCTTCCTGATTTAGTCTTGGGAAGGTGTGTGTGTCGAGGAATTTATCCATTTCTTCTAGATTTTCTAGTTTATTTGCATAGAGGTGTTTATAGTATTCTCTGATGGTAGTTTGTATTTCTGTGGGATCAGTGATGATATCCCCTTTATCATTTTTTATTGCATCTATTTGATTCTTCTCTCTTTACTTCTATATTAGTCTGGCCAGCGGTCTATCAATTTTGTTGATCTTTTTAAAAAACCAGCTCCTAGAGTCATTGATTTTTTGAAGGGTTTTTTGTGTCTCTATTTCCTTCAGTTCTGCCCTGATATTAGTTATTTCTTGCCTTCTGCTAGCTTTTGAGTGTGTTTGCTCTTGCTTCTCTAGTTCTTTTAATTGTGATGTTAGGGTGTCAATTTTAGATTTTTCCTGCTTTCTCTTGTGGGCATTTAGTGCTATAAATTTCCCTCTACACACTGCTTTCAATGTGTCCCAGAGATTCTGGTATGTTGCGTCTTTGTTCTCGTTGGTTTCAAAGAACATCTTTATTTCTGCCTTCATTTCGTTATGTACCCAGTAGTCATTCAGGAGCAGGTTGTTCAGTTTCTATGTAGTTGAGCGGTTTTGAGTGAGTTTCTTAATCCTGAATTCTAGCTTGATTGCACTGTGGTCTGAGAGACAGTTTGTTATAATTTCTATTCTTTTACATTTGCTGAGGAGAGCTTTACTTCCAACTATGTGGTCAATTTTGGAATAAGTGCGGTGTGGTGCTGAGAAGAATGTATATTCTGTTGATTTGGGGTGGAGAGTTCTGTAGATGTCTATTAGGTCCACTTTGTGCAGAGCTGAGTTCAATTCCTGGATATCCCTGTTAACTTTCTGTCTCGTTGATCTGTCTAATGTTGACAATGGGGTGTTAAAGTCTCCCACTATTATTGTGTGGGAGTCTAAGTCTTTTTCTAGGTCTCTAAGGACTTGCTTTATGAATCTGGGTGCTCCTATATTGGGTGCATATATATTTAGGATAGTTAGTTCTTCTTGTTGAATTGATCCCTTTACCATTATGTAATGGCCTTCTTTGTCTCTTTTGATCTTTGTTGGTTTAAAGTCTGTTTTATCTGAGACTAGGATTGCAACCCCTGCCTTTTTTTGTTTTCCATTTGCTTGGTAGATCTTCCTCTATCCCTTTATTTTGAGCCTATGTGTGTCTCTGTACTTGAGATGGGTTTCCTTAATACAGCACTCTGATGGGTCTTGACTGTTTATCCCATTTGCCAGTCTGTGTCTTTTAATTGGAGCATTTAGCCCATTTACATTTAAGGTTAATATTATTATGTGTGAATTTGATCCTGTCATTATGATGTTAGCTGGTTATTTTGCTCGTTAGTTGATGCAGTTTCTTCCTAGCCTCGATGGTCTTTACAATTTGGCATGTTTTTGCAGTGGCTGGTACCGGTTGTTCCTTTCCATGTTTAGTGCTTCCTTCAGGACCTCTTGTAGGGCAGGCCTGGTGGTGACAAAATCTCTCAGCATTTGCTTCTCTGTAAAGGATTTTATTTCTCCTTCAATTATGAAGCTTAGTTTGGCTAGATATGAGATTCTGGGTTGAAAATTCTTTTCTTTATGAATGTTGAATATTGGTCCCCACTCTCTTCTGGCTTGTAGAGTTTCTGCTGAGAGATCAGCTGTTAGTCTGATGGGCTTCCCTTTGTGGGTATCCTGACCTTTCTCTCTGGCTGCCCTTAAGATTTTTTCCTTCATTTCAACTTTGGTGAATCTGACAATTATGTGTCTTGGAGTTGCTCTTCTCAAAGAGTATCTTCATGGCGTTCTCTGTATTTCCTGAATCTGAATGTTGGCCTGCCTTGCTATATTGGGGAAGTTCTCCTGGATAATATCCTGCAGAGTGTTCTCCAACTTGGTTCCATTCTCCCCGTCACTTTCAGGTACACCAATCAGACGTAGATTTGGTCTTCTCACATAGTCCCATATTTCTTGGAGGCTTTGTTCATTTCTTTTTATTCTTTTTTCTCTAAACTTCTCTTCTCGCTTCATTTCATTCATTTCATCTTCCATCACTGATACCCTTTCTTCCAGTTAATCAAATTGGCTACTGAGGCTTGTGCATTCATCACGTAGTTCTCATGCCTTGGTTTTCAGCTCCATCAGGTCCTTTAAGGACTTCTCTGCATTGGTTATTCTAGTTAGCCATTCTTCTAATTTTTTTTCAAGGTTTTTAACTTCTTTGTCATGGGTTCGAACTTCCTCCTTTAGCTCAGAGTGGTTTGATCGTCTGAAGCCTTCTTCTCTCAACTCGTCAAAGTCATTCTCCACCCAGCTTTGTTCCATTGCTGGTGAGGAGCTGCGTTCCTTTGGAGGAGGAGAAGCACTCTGATTTTTAGAGTTTCCAGTTTTTCTGCTGTTTTTTCCCCATCTTTGTGGCTTTAGCTACCTTTGGTCTTTAATGATGGTGATGTACAAATGGGGTTTTGGTGTGGATGTCCTTTCTGTTTGTTAGTTTTCCTTCTAACAGTCAGGACCCTCAGCTGCAGGTCTGTTGGAATTTATTGGAGGTCCACTCCAGACCCTGTTTGCCTGGGTATCAGCAGCGGAGGCTACAGAACAGCAGATATTGGTGAGCAACAAATGTTGCTGCCTGATTGTTCCTCTGGAAGTTTTGTCTCAGAGGAGTACCCAGCCATGTGAGGTGTCAGTCTGCCCCTACTGTGGGGTGCCTCCCAGTTAGGCTACTTGGGAGTCAGGGACCCACTTGAGGACGCAGTCTGTCTGTTCTCAGATCTCCAGCTGTGTGCTGGGAGAACCATTACTCTCTTCAAAGCTGTCAGATGGGGACATTTAAGTCTGCAGAGGATCCTGCTTCATTTTGTTTGGCTATTCCCTGCCCCTAGAGGTGGAGTCTACAGAGGCAGGCAGGCCTTCTTGAGTTGCGGTGGGCTCCACCCAGTTCTAGCTTCCCGGCTGCTTTGTTTACCTGCTGAAGCCTGGGCAATGGCAGGTGCCCCTCCCCCAGCCTCTCTGCCACCTTGTAGTTTGATCTCAGACTGCTGTGCTAGCAATGAGCGAGGCTCAGTGGGCGTAGGACCCTCCAAGCCAGGCACGGGATATAATCTCCTGGTGTGCCATTTGCTAAGACCGTTGAAAAAGTGCAGTATTAGGGTGGGAGTGACCCGATTTTCCAGGTGCCGTCTATCACCCCTTTCTTTGACTGGGAAAGGGAATTCCCTGACCCCTTGCACTTCCCAGGTGAGGTGATGTCTCACCCTCCTTCGGCTCATGCTGGGTGTGCTGCACCCACTGTCCTGCACCCACTTTCTGACACTCCCCAGACAGATGAGCCCGGGACCTCAGTTGGAAATGCAGAAATCACCTGTCTTCTGCGCCACTCATGCTGGGAGCTGTAGACTGGAGCCGTTCCTATTCAGCCATCTTGGCTCCACTCAAAAGTAAATATTCTTAACACTTGTAAGAGCCTTGTAATCACATGAACTACTTTGAAAAATCTATTTTTATTTATATACATATTTTTGCCATATACATGTTTTTGCCACAGGGGAGTTTGATAAATATATCAATAAAAGACTTCCAGCCATTAAAAAATATATTAGGATAAAATTCAAAGAGGAAAGTGGGAAATGGAAATACAACATAAGGAGAAAAAGGAACAGTGTTAAGTTTCCAACTATTAAACTGTTAAGTTCATATATATATATATATATATATATATTTTAAAGACAGAGTCTCCCTCTGTCACTCAGGTTGGAGTGCAATGGCATGATCTTGGCTCACTGCAGCCTCTGCCGCCCAGGTTCAAGCTATTCCCCTGTCTCAGTCTCCCAAGTAATTGGGACTACAGGCACACACCACCATGGCAGGCTAATTTTTGTATTTTTAGTAGAGACAGGGTTTCACCATGTTAGACAGGCTGGTCTCGAACTCCTGACCTTGTCAAGTGATCTACCCACCTCGGCCTCCCAACGTGCTGGGATTACAGGCTTGAGCCACCACACCTCAGAATTAACCCTTTTGCATATTCCCCAGGAATTTTGAAAATGATGCACATTTTAAAGATGACATTCTAATTATTTTATCTTATATTTTATAATTACAAGGGATATAATTCACATATATATTAGTCATTTAAAGTAAACATATTATAACACTCTTCAAAAAATGTATGTAATAAAATTTAAGTATCTTGCAATTTGATAGTCATCATCACCTATTTAAAAATATATTTCAGGCATGTAACAGTGTAATTAATACACTGTTACAGGTCAGCTCTGGGTGGGGTTATTTCTAGGATCCGTTACACCATGCCCAAAATAATGAAACCAATACACTTCTGGTCAAGCTCTCATGTGCTTTGGGAATCTCAGCCAGTAGGCCACTCCTGCTGCCCACCCTACTTGATTGAAATTACAGAGACAAAGGATGCTCTTCCCCATCCATGTTCACAGCAGCACTGTCCACAGTAGCCAAAATACGGAAGCACCCAAGCGTCATCACACCTGCTTATCATGGAGAAGCAAAATGTGCTGTACCCCTACAACGGAATATGATTTAGCCTCAAAAAGGAAGGAGGTTCCGAAACATGCTACAACATGGATGAACCTTGAGACCATGATGGTTAGTGAAACATGCCTGTCACAGAAGGACAGAGATGGGGCCAGGCACGGTGGCTCATGCCTGTAATCCCAGCACTTTGGGAGGCCGAGGCAGGCAGATCACCTGAGGTCAGGAGTTCAAGACCAGCCTGGGCAACATGGCAAAACCCCGTCTCTACTAAAAATACAAAAATTAGCTGGTGATGTTGGTGCCTGTAGTCCCAGCTACTCGGGAGGCTGAGGCAGGAGAATCACTTGAACCTGGGAGGCGGAGGTTGCGGTAAGCCAAGATTGGGCCACTGCACTCCAGCCTGGGCGAGAGAGTGAGACTCTGTCTCAAAAAAAAGAAAAAAGAAGAAGAAGGACAGAGATGGCATGATTCCACTTACAAGGTCCCGAGAATACCGAGAGCAATAGAAACAGAAAGTAGAATAGCACTGTTTCAGTCTTGCAAGCCGAAAAGGGCGCTGTGGATGGATGGTGATCATGTTTGCACAACATTATGAATGCATTTAATACCACTGAACTGCACACTTAAAAATGGCTAGGATTGTAAATTTTATGTGATATATATTTTACCATAATTTAAAAACTGGGAAAAAAACAAAGATTATCAAATTGAGGGAAACAAAGTTTAACTTCATTTAGTAGCAAAGAAAACTAAGTCTAACAAGAAAAATTACAACTGAGAAGAGGGTGTATTTGTGTGTGATTCAGAGGACAGAAATGGACCCAAAGAGTAGAATTTAGAGGGACTCTGAGATCAGCTCAACACAAAGAGTGTTCTGATGTTCACTGGTCCAACAGATCCGTACCAAGCACCTCTGTGTGCCAGGCACTGGAGAGGGAGTGGGAGCGGAACAGAAGGTCCTGCCCGGGGATGGCCAGCTGGACTGCCCCACCAAGGGCCACTGCCCGTCACTGCAGGAAGAACCTGGATGCCTGTCTCAGGAGAGTGCCATGCAGCGAGTTCCAGATTTACAGGCAGGTGAGCTGGGTCCAATCTGAGGCTCCTGTTAACCCAAGGGGTAGTGGATGATAGTGTTTATGCTTCTTAGGTACTCATGGCTCCACTCTCAAAAGAGGGAAAACATCTTTCACCTCGCCCTTTGCTCAGCCACTTAAATTTACGTAAAGACCTATAGTGTTTATGACAGAAATGATCGTTGGAAAGACAGTAACAAGCCATATTGCATCGGGTTCCCCAACCCTGCACCAAGAAGGGCACACCAGCTCCAGACACACCTGCCAGAAGTGTGTGACCTCGTCATGAGAAAACTACAGACCCACCCAGACTGAGACATTCTGCCTAGTAACTGGCAGCATCCTTCCAAGTCTCGAGGGCATGAAAGAAAAGGGGCAAAATGAGGACTGTTACAGACTGGAGAAGACTGAGGAGACATGAGGGCTGCGTGCAAGGTGGGATCCTGGAAGAGAAACAGGATCACAGCGTGAAAAGTGCTGCAATCCAATAAAGGCTGCCATTCACTCAATGATACTGCACTGTTCATCTCTTAGTTTTCATCATCATGCTATGGGGGTCTCTAAAATGTACATACTGTATTGGTGAAAACTCTCTGTACTTTATTCGCAATTTTCCTGTAAGTCTAAAATTATTTCTAAATAAAATCCTTTTTAAAAACTCCCACCCCTGGCCTGGCTTGTACCTGTGATCCCAGCTCTTTGGGAGGCCGAGGCAGGAGGATTGCTTGAGCCTAGGAGTTTGCAGCCAGCCTGGGCAACCTGGCAAAACCCCGTCTCTACAAAAAATACAAAAATTATCTGGGTATGGTGGTGCACACCTGTAGTCCTAGCTTCTCAGGAGGCTGAGGTAGGAAGATTGCTCAAGCCTAGGACACAGAGGTTAATGAGCCGAGATTGTGCCACTGCACTCCAGTCTGAGCAACAGAGCAAGGCCCTGTCTCAAAATAAAGAAAAAAAACAAAAGAAAAATTAAAATCCCCACCCTGAGCCCAGCCCCAGGGGCCCCAGCCATCAGGCCAAATGTCTGCACTGAGGTCCACAGTGCTCGTCTGCAGGGCGCAAAATGGCCTCCGCACAACCCTTGTCACTTGGAAGGTATGTGCTTCGCTGTGTATGAGCCGATGCTCCCTGGGTCTCTCTGCTCTTCTGTCTGCTCCCCACTTCAGCTGAAATCCCACCCCATGCTTCCCCCTTCAGTGCTGCCTGCACGCATCCCCCCAGCAACCCTCCTCTGCATGGGCATGGGTGGGAACCATGTATCTTGTGACCTAGGCTCCTGAGGATACTGAGGAAATGTGAATCCACTTAGATTTTTAAAGGGCTGGGAGGACAGAGGCATCGGTATTGCCAGAGTGACCTTTCCCCAAGGTCAACCTGACCGAGCCCTCTGTTGGTTCCGGTGCCTCTACCCTGCCCACCTCTTGGCATAGCACACAAATGCCTGGTATGATGTCTACATCCTCATCCAGCCTGGCCCTGGACCTGGTGTCTCTGGGCCGGTAATTCTCCTGGCCGGATAACAGGCATTGTGCCACCTGTGGACCCAATCGCCCAGAGACCTCAGGCCCCTCCCTCGCTCACTTGCCTCCTGGCTGCGCCTCCTCTAGTGCTCATGCTGCCTTCGCCCCTGAGCGCTGCCTCTAGTGAGCTGGTTAAACCACTGAGATTCCTGCCCACAGGAAGATGCACCTGCTTCCCTAGTTCTTTCCTTCTCTCTCAGCCACAGCTGAGAGTGCCCAAAAAGAAGTCCTGCCTAATCACTTCCAGGCTGGGGGATAAAGGGCAACTTATTTTGGATCCAGTGATGCTTGTAAATCCATGGAGCAGCCAAAAAGCATTATCAACAGAGAGGCTGCACATCCTGTCCGCAATGGCTATACATAACTTAATTTTACATAGAAAACTGTAATTCAAAACTGTTGAGTCAGGAGCCATTTCAGTCACTCTCAACTCCTAAGAGCTTGTTTCTTTCCACCTCCTATCCCTTTAGCCTCCCACTCCAACTGTGTTTTCTTCCCAGAACTCATTAAATCCTCTTCCACTTTCATTTATTTTCTCATTTTCCCCCACAGCCCTTCTCGCTGGTTTTAATATTTTTGTTTTCTTTTCACCACCCACTATGCAGCCTCTCTGTGATGGTAGGCACTGTTCTTTCCAGAATTCCTAGCTCTTGTCCCCACTTTCACTTCTCCCCTGTTTCCCCCGGCTCTCCTGCCCTGATGGCATCGTTTGTTGACTTCGGAGGTGTTTACCCTTTTAATCTTGGAAATTTTGGAATTTTGCACATTTCCTTCCACGTGTTTTGCGAGAAGACGACATTTGGTGGCAGCTCAGGCACTGCTGAGCGGCCTTTTTGCGATTCAGTTGGTCTGTTTGCTTGCTCCTTGGGTTGTTTAGTAAGGCCTCTGCCAGCATGCTTTAGAAAGGGCTGCACGGCTGTCCTGCCACCTACCCCTGGTCCACCCTGGGCTCATGGGAAGGCAGCTCAGAGTCTCATCCCTCTCCCCTCCCAAGCACCCCTCCCTTCCAAGCCACACCTGCATTCTGTGAGCCCCATGCAAGATCCAGCTCTATCTGGCTTGTCCCTGTTTGATAACAACTATTTCCCCCATAGACCAATCAGTCCTTCTGTGTAGATGTGGCACTTTCAAGCTTCCATGACAACTTGAACGTGTAGACTTGTTATCTTCACAAATGGTCTTAGGAAGCTTCTGCCATATACTATGTCCCCTAGATACAGAGTAATGGGATCTGTGGTTGCACCTGCTGCAGTGCTGTGTGTAGAAGAGGTACTGCTATTCATGCCCTGCAGATCCCCTCTGGTGCCACATCATGATGCACCTGCCCTCTCCTGTGTGAACAGATACAGACTGAGCACGCAGCTGAGAGTCAGAAGAAAGACTTGGTGCTAGTCCCACATCCTTGTACATACGGGCGTAGTCCCACATCCCTGTACTTACCAGGCTAGTCCCACATCCTAGTACTTACCGGGCTAGTCCCACATCCTAGTACTTACTGGGCTAGTCCCACATCCTAGTACTTACCGGGCTAGTCCCACATCCTAGTACTTACCGGGCTAGTCCCACATCCCTGTACTTACCGGGCTAGTCCCACAACCATGTACTTACCAGGCTAGTCCCACATCCTAATACTTACCGGGCTAGTCCCACATCCTAGTACTTACCGGGCTAGTCCCACATCCTAGTACTTACTGGGCTAGTCCCACATCCTAGTACTTACTGGGCTAGTCCCACATCCTAGTACTTACTGGGCTAGTCCCACATCCTAGTACTTACCGGGCTAGTCCCACATCCTAGTACTTACCAGGCTAGTCCCACATCCTTGTACTTACTGGGATTAGTCCCACATCCCTGTACTTACGAGGCTAGTCCCACATCCCAGTACTTACCAGGCTAGTCCCACATCCCTGTACTTACCGGGCTAGTCCCACAACCCTGTACCTACCAGGCTAGTCCCACATCCCTGTACTTACCGGGCTAGTCCCACAACCCTGTACTTACCAGGCTAGTCCCACATCCCTGTACTTACCGGGCTAGTCCCACATCCCTGTACTTACCGGGCTAGTCCCACATCCTTGTACTTACCGGGCTAGTCCCACATCTCTGTACTTACCGGGCTAGTCCCACATCTCTGTACTTACCGGGCTAGTCCCACATCCTTGTACTTACCGGGCTAGTCCCACATCCCTGTACTTACCGGGCTAGTCCCACATCCTTGTACTTACCGGGCTAGTCCCACATCTCTGTACTTACCGGGCTAGTCCCACATCCTTGTACTTACCGGGCTAGTCCCACATCCTTGAACTTACTTAGTGCTTGGAACATCACTTTCTTAATTTTTTCAAATAGGATGACAATACCTCCCATGCTTAATTCACAAGACTGTAATGAGAATCACATGAGATAATGTATGTCAGCAAAATATTGCTGAAAATACTCTCCACTCAATTATGTTGCGAACCTGAAAATGCTCTTTAAAAATAATAAAATCTATTTTTTAAAAAAAGTGGCCCTTGGAGAGGTTAGCCAGTTTTCTTTCCCAGTCTCTGGACTGATCTGTGGAGAGAGTATGGGAATGACTCAGTGGTGCAGCCCTCAGTGTATCCCTCTGCCAGGCAGGAAGGGACTCCCCAGGCCCCCCAAGGGGCATTACAGGCTGCTTCCCTTCTGCCTGCTGATAACCTAAAAATTAAGGACATTTGGGACACAGACTGCACAAAGGAAATGGTGGCTAATGAGAAACACAAATGTAAACACCATAAATCAAAGTGCCCTCTCTAAGTGGATGAGTGCAGTGAGGAGGATTAAGGTCCAGGCCAGAGCCAGATGAGGCCTGACCTGGGGGGGACACTTCTCACACCAGGGACAGTGACCACATGGGGGGAGAGAGGTGTCCTGACACAGGCAGAGCCACCACCCACTGTGGCCATAACTAAGTGAGGTCAGACTCAGAAAAATGTGGATGTCTATACAATAGGGTCAGCAGACTTTATTCAATGGACAAATAATTTCTTCATAATCAGGATAATTTTATCCATCACCTCTTAAGGGTAAGACATGAATGGTTTCCTTGTACCACTAGAGGAAATTCTGCTCAGAAACCAAGTGCTTGTTAGGGAAACTATTTGATTAAGTGTTCTGGGTGAATATAATACTGATCTCAAACAACTGTAGCTGAAGTCATCACAAGTACAATGGTCATTGTAAGCACAAGAATCAGGGGCATATTTTATTTCTAGGTAAAAACTATTTTTAAGGTACTTCATAAATCACTGGCAAGGTCAACCACACTAAACATTCCAGAACACACAGGGGAAATCTCTGTGGGCGTGCCCAGACCTCTGGGCTGCAGTGATGCATTGTTCTGAGGCTTCCTGCATGGAGCTGTCCCCGTCGTCAGCAAGTCTGCTGGGCCCACAGCAGTGCCTGCGGGAGGCTCACTGTGACCCGGCTGCACAGGTGCAGCTGACACCATGGTCCACACCTCCACACCGCCAGTCCCCACACAGTGCAGTGATCACTACGAGGCACACCTACTGCAGGCCCACTGTCTTAATGCAGCAAATAAGACCACAGCAGCCCACAGAGCTGTTGAGAACATGAAGTGGAATAACAAAGACAGAGCACTTTGCACCCAGCCTGTCATTCTGCCAGTGTTCATCATTTCACAGATAGGGATGATCACTTTTTATCCCAGGCCATGCTGCTCACCTTACCCAGGTGCATTTAGTGGTAGGCTCAACCCCAAGCCTACTGCTGAATACACATGAATGCATGCAAGAATCGCGAATGAGTGAAGAGTTCCCTATTCTTACAGACGAGGATAGCAAGAATCTGAAAAGGCAATATAATCAAAATTGTGACTGGAATTCACAATTTCCTAACCAGGAAAGCAGGTTAAATGGGAGAACACTAAATGGCAGGAGGCCGTCATGCTTTTCTGTCCTCCCACATGTGAGAATACAGATGTGATGGCTGGAGGTCCAGCAGCCACCACAGACTCTGAGTTGACCTTGAGGACAGAAACTGTGTTCTAAGGCTGACAAAAACATAAAGATAGGTGGTGTCGGTGTCCCTCATATCTGTGGGGCCACTCTGTTGTCCCTAGGCACACATCCCACTTTTCACTAATAGAGGCGGGAACATGTCTATCTGATTCTAATCATTGTTACGTTTGGTCTCCATTACTAGAAGCCAAATACATTTCTAACTGAAAAACAAATATTCTGGGCTGGGCGCAGTAGCTCATGCCTATAATCCCAGCACTTTGGGAGGCCGAGGCAGGCAGATCACCTGAGGTTGGGAGTTCAAGAGCAGCCTGGCCAACATGGTGAAACCCTGCCTTTACTAAAAATATAAAAATTACCTGGGTGTGGTGGCAGATGCCTGTAATCCCAGCTACTTGGGAGGCTGAGGCAGGAGAATTGTTTGAATCCAGGAGGCGGAGGCTGCAGTGGGCCAAGATCATGCCACTGCACTCCAGCGTGGGCAATAGGTCTCATTTCAAAGAAAAAAAAAAAATATATATATATATATATATATATATATATTCTGTGTCATCCCCATCTCTCCTTACAAACTGCTGGCCCTTTCCCCGCCTACTTCGCTGGGCCCCACTCCTCTCCCTTCTCTGAATGCTGGATCAACACAGGGCTCAGGCCTGGGCCCTCCTCAAATCCCACGGCTAATTCCCCTCAGTCCTCCCAAACCTCTTTCTCTCCCACTCGCCAATCTCAGAACATGTTGTTTAGGCCAAAATGCTCAGAATCTTCCTGAATTCCTCCCTCAGGCCATGAGCACAGCCCACATCAGCCCACAGCCCCCTGCCCTGGGCCCCGGCACATGCCAGCCCTTACAGCCTGCCCCACACACAGGCTCAGAGGGTTATTTTTCCACTCATACCCTTCAACAGTGTCCTGTGGCCCTGAGAATAAAATCCATGTGCCCACCATGGTGGCCAGGGCTCTCTGGTCAGCCTTTGCCTGCCTCTCTTTCCACATATATGCCTTCTGGCCCCACATCAGCTTCCTTTCAATGAAGGCCTTTGCCCTCACCCCTGCTGCCTAGAAACCCCTCCCTGAGGGTGAGTGGCAGCCTCACACTGCTACTGCTGTCACCTCCTGGGCATCCCCTGACGGCTGTGAGCAGCCTCCACTCTCTCCATCCTCCCTATCAGCACCTTGTGCTATTTTCTTTGTAACTTTACTGTTGTCTGAAATCATCTAATTTCCTTGTTTTCAGCCAGGCACGGTGGCTCATGCCTGTAATCCCAGCAATTTGGGAGGCCAAGGTAGGTGGATCACTTGAGGCCCGGAGTCTGAGACCACCTTGGCCAACGTGGTGAAACCCCCATCTCTACTAAAAATACGAAAATTAGCCAGGCATAGTAGCACATGCTTGTAATCCCAGCTACTTGGGAGACTGAGGCAGGAGAATCGTTTGAACCCGGGAGGCAGAGGTTGCAGGGAGCCGAGATCACACCACTGCACTCTAGCCTAAAAGACAGTGTGAGACTCTGTCTGAAAATAAAAAATAAAAAATCCTTGTTCTCTAGTGTATTATTTAGGATGTGCAACTCTAGAAAACCAGGAGCTCTCTTTGTCTTCATCCTTGGCTTCCAAACCTTGCCTGGCTTAGAGACATTTCTCACTCATCAGGAATTAAAGAGCCATGTCGTGGTTGCCAAGCTACAGTTTTTGTTCATTATGTATCTTCAGTCTTTATGCTGCTTTCTGGCTCTTTCACCCAAACTGACAACAAGGTAGACTTTTGTGAACTGACCTTTCCATTCCTGAGTTCCTGTGGTTGATTCTTCTCTCAGTTATAACACCATAAAGCTTAGCATAATTCCAGAGCCCTTGCATGTAAGAATGGATTTGCTGTCTTAACATATAAAGTCAAATTGGGGATAAGAAAATGATTTCTCTGAAAACCGAGACACTGCCCTACTGTCTTCTGCAACTTGCTGCTGGGAATGGGTCTGACAGCCTCCTGACAAGCAGTTTGTTTGTTTCTGAGCAGCATGTGCTCTCAGATTGAATGTTTGCATACTTGTTTTTAATTTGTCAATTAAATTACCTATTTTTAATCACTGATAAATTATGGATATAGCTTTGTTTTTTAGAAAATTTGCCTCATACATTGTTATGTAAGTCGGTCTCTAGACCAAGCACTCTTCTCTCCCAGCTCAACAAAGTTTTCACATGTTCTATACTTCATTATTGCTTCTTTGTAGTTATTTTTCGTTCTTCCTCACAATAGGCCATGTTATTCGAAGACTGCTTCTCCTTTTACTAGCCTCCTTGACGGCTGTATTTTTTTCATTGCTTTCATCCCTTTGCCCTTTTCCTGTGGATTCTAGGAGAGCAATTCGAATTTGCTCTACCGACTGGAGTGTGTTTCTAGGGCTTCAGTTCTTTCCTTTATGGCCACTGTGGAGCGCTGGGCTCTGCTGTTGCAGGTGGGCGCCTTTGAAGCCTTTCCTCCTGTCTGGGGTGCTTTTCACTGGGGCTTGTGCCTCGGCCTCTGCATTATCTGAGCTCCTCTAATAATCTCATATCCCCATTGCTCACTGAGAATTTGAAATATGGATCTTTAAATTCTTTTTTATTTCTTCCTAAAAATATTTTTTTTCAAACATTGCATTTTCAACTCTAGTCAGTGTATTCGGTTCAGAAGATGTTCATTGGTTCGATTGGTCTGTGCTCCTTAAAAACCCTGTTACAGAGACACACAGCACACTTTCACTCTCTTGCCACCCTGGGTCCCCTGGCTGAACGCCCCTTGAAGAGCTAAAGCTGGAAGGCACAGTGGGTTCACCCCCAGTCCCCATGTCAGTGCTTTGGAGACGGGCACTCGTTGGGTGTGGTTGGCTAGGCTGAGGAAGGCAGGTTCTCTGACCCACTTAGGGTCAATGTATGCCCTTGTGAATACAGGGAGGGGCTTATTTTGTTCCACCAAATAGGCTACACAGAAGAAAAAGCCGTGCCAGTCCTCCCTCCACCCGGCCAGCAGCATTGTACCTTCGGGGACCACATGGTTCAGGACTCAGTGGGACATGTCCGCCCCCTTACCTCCCCAACATCGCAAACAGGCAGGGAGGAGGAGAGGCAAGGCCCAGGCTCAGGACAGATGAGCAGCAGTCCCTGCCCCAGGGGAGGGTAAGGTGCTCTCAGGGCTCTGCCGGGTTCAGTGACAGCCACTGGGCCACCAGGCCCCTTCTCACCTACATACCTCTGGCCAACTGAGCCACTAACAATGAAAATGTCCTCAATTGTGCCCCAGGCTGTCTCATTATTTTTGAAGATAATGGAAATCCTTCCCAAGGCTAACAGTTGTTGACACTGTTCCTGTGCAGTTTTTGTGTTGCTTTTTGGCTGTTTTCTGTACTTTGATGTGTATTTTAAGAAGAAGTTGGAAGAGAGATTGCTCAGGGCTACAATAGCCTCTGGTCACCGCTAGTGTCCTTCTCCTTGAATCCCCATAACATGGAGCCCAGGAGCTGGCACTAACAGATTCTCAGTAAAAATAGACAAATGAGTCGTGAGTTTTGGCTGAGATATTTGGGACTGGAAAGTGATCTAGGCCCAGGCTGGGATGGATCTAGGGCAGGGGTTGGGCTGTAACAGGTCACAGGGAGGAGGGGACGTCAGAAGCCTCTGAAGGCACAAACACCACCTGAACCGAGGCAAGAGGCAAGTCCCGCGTGCAAACCAGGCTGCCCAGGAAGTACAGGGCTGGACGGCAGGACCTCAGTTGTCCGGGGCAGGAGCCCCGCCCCTGTGGAGCTGATGCGAGCCACCACGCATCAGGGGGTTCAGGGATAGTGCACGTAAAGGTGGAGCTGAGTGTCTCCAGCTGCTGCCTTGGCCTCGGGGCACAAGAGAGACCCAGACGCTGTGGCCACGCCTCCAGGGCCCCTGGGTAACATCTCCACCTGTGAACCTCCAGCCTTCGCATGCTGTCCTTGGCGTGCAGAGATCCCAGATCCCCACTGACAACAAGCCTTGCTTCTGCGAGGCCTGTCGCTGCCACGGCTTGTCCTAGTTCTAGGCATGAAATTTTGCCCTAAACACCTTTCTCTTCCACCTCTGGACATTCACAGTGGGATGGGGGAACTGGAGGACCTCCCTGCGCCCCGTGTCTTCATAAAGCAGAGCTTTTTGGGCCCAGGCCCCTCGGTCAGCCGCCCCCAGCCGCGCCTGCTGAGCAAGCACCAGCACCAGGAGTCTGGGCGTGCGTGGGAGTCGCCGTGACCAGGCGGGCCAGCATGGCCAAGGACCCTACTGTCCTCCTATTGCAGAGCGTAGTGACGCGGGGCCAGAGCTAGGCTAGAGTAAGTGCCCGGGTCATTAGGGGAAACAAGGAAGGAAAGAGGAGGAAGGGCAAGAAGGCGAGCCCACCCAGCTCAGAAGCGCCTACCGGCAAGCCCACGCCAGCCTCCTGGCCTCGCCCTGCCCACCACCTTCCTTCTTCCCTAGAAAGTGAGTCTTTGGCAGAAAAAGCTGCCACCGTTCTATACCTGGAAGGCGCTAGCAAATATGCCACGGGCCGCAGGCAGCCAGCTCTCAGGATCCTGGCCTTGGGCCACGCCCAGTGCGACTGTCACCTTGTCCATCAGAGCTGGGGTCTCTCAAAACTGCCTGCCTGCGTCCTGCCACAGTCAAGGCCGAGGGTGTCCGAGGCTTCCAGGAAATAATTCTCTCCTGGGGCATTTCCCACTGTAGCTAGTTGTTCTCCAGCACATTCCACACAGGCATTAAAGGGAGGTTAAATAGCCAGTCTACAGCAGCAGAGACCCTGGGAGTTCTGAAAGCCGCCGGCTCCATTCCCCGCCTCTGCAGAAGACGAGGATACGGGCAGGTGGCAGTGCCGGTGGCAGCGTGGGGGGGCAGCTCGGGGAACGCACCTGTACCCAGCCACCTGTGTAGTGCCTCCTGCCCCTCGGAACTGCCCCCGCGGGCTGGCTCAGGCGTCTCCATGAGTTCAACACTAACACCGCCTGCCATGCACCCTGTTGAAGAAGCCCCAGACAGAGGGCACCGGTAGGGACAGAAAGAAAACACCTCTTATCTTGCTTTTGTAAAACTGTGGGCCAGGCACGGTGGCTCACGCCTGTAATCCCAGCACTTTGGGAGGCCGAGGCAGGTGGATTACCTGAGGTCAGGAGTTCAAGACCAGCCTGCCCAACATGGTGAAACCCTGTCTCCACTAAAGAATACAAAAAGTTGCCAGGCATGGTGGTGCATACCTGTAATCCCAGCCACTTGGGAGAGGCAGGAGAATCGCTTGAACCTGGGAAGCGGAGATTACAGTGAGCTGAGATCGTGCCACTGCACTCCAGCCTGGCGACAGAGTGAGACCATCTTGAAAAAAACAAAAAACTGTGGAACTGTCTCACCTATCAAAACAATTTTTGTTGTGGAGTTTATTGGGGGGGTGAGGGGTGAGGGGAGAAGCAAGAATTATAAATAGAATACAGAAAAAAATGTTTATTAGTAGAGACAAAAAGCATTAGATAATGTCCCTCATGTTAACATCTCTAACAATATTTAAGTTAACGTTAGGTGAGTGGCCAAGCTGAGTATACACTGGGGCGTAATCCCAGGAATGCAGGCTGGGATGGATCTAGGGCAGGGGTTGGGCTGTAACAGGTCACAAAGGAGGAGGGGTTGTCAAAAGCCTTTGAAGGCACACACACCACCTGAACCGATGCAAGAGGCAAGTCCAGCGTGCAAACCATGCTGCCCAGGAAGAACAAGGGCTGGACGGCAGGGCCTCAGCTGTGGAGGGCAGGAACCCCGCTCCTGTGGAGCTGATGCGGAGCCACTGCGCATCAAGGGGTTCAGGGATAGTGCAGGTAAAGGCGGAGCTGAGTGTGGTGGGAGGGTGCTCCCAAGCCCTGCCCTCCTTGCTGCCTTCCAGCCTCTGTGCCCCCCAAGGTACTCTATACCATGGTTCTTTCTTTATTCCACTAACACAAAGGTCAGCCTGCATCCCTGCCTGCTCCAGGTATTTTAATGACAACCTCCAAACATCGGTTTCTTCTCCTCCGGCCCCCATGCATCTGGTCCTGCCCATTTTCTCCTCCTCTCCTATGGGTCCCTTCAGTCCCAGCCCCTGGCCGGGACCCACTGGGGCACACATTCTGCCCTGTGCTTCTGTTCACCACCGTGGGCCGCCCTTCTCTTTCCATGGGCTTCTGTCAAAATCCCACCCAGCCTTCAAGGGCTGCTTCAGTTCTGTCGTCTTCAGGGAGCCTGAGTCTCGGCCAGGACTGTCCTCCAAAGGTCCGCACTCCCCCTCGTAGGTATTCATGCACTCACCGAGCCTCCCTTTGAGACCCGAGCCCCTTGGAGGTAGTGGGGGTCTCCTCCTCTCAGCGCCTCACACCGTTCCCAACACGAGGACACTCAGCAGTTTGGAGGGTGACTGAAAGTGTGGGTGATACGTGGCTCTGCGACTGTGTGGTTTGCCCCCCACTAATTTGTCAGAGTTCAAGGAACAAGCCTGAGCGTTTTCATGATAACGAGAGAAAAGACAGGAAGGAGAAGAATGGAAATAGAGGCTTTGGAGAAGTTAACAGTATTGAAGTTGTACTCACTGTGGCTCCCTGGAGTCCTGGAAATCTTGAGGGGACAGTTTAGTGGAAGACTTGATGATGAGCTCCTTCTCTTAAGAGTAGCACAGTGGACCAAAATAGTGTGAAACAAACCCCTCCCACGTGGCTGTGAGCTTTGTAGATGTAGTTAAGCAGAACAACGTGTTACTCAAAATTCCTCTCTACTTATTCAGATACAACTTGTTCTGAGGCCCATGAAGGGTAAAAGTTGACTGTCTTGGGGGCCCTGAGGGAGGGAGGAATGCTCCTGCCGGGACACAAAGGTGGCTGAGCTGAGCTGGGTGTAAGGAGAAGGGGCAGGAGTGAGGGGGCAGGCATCCCCGCATCCCACCCTCCATAGAAGGACACAGAACTGCAGGAGCCTGCTGTATGTGGACTTCGGGAAACTAGTGTTGAGGGGGCCTCAGCAGGCAGAGATGCAGACAGCAGCAGGGACTCACCGACCTGGTAGGGGCCTCATCGCAGCCAGAAGAGCTCAGGTTTGGGCAAATTATATCAACGTTCTCCATTGGTAGTGAGAGTCTCTGCATTCATTCATGTACACACAAATACACACACACTCACACACAGGCTTAGCTAGCATGCAAACCAAGCGGGTGCTCCAAGTGTTTATCTGGATCAAGTTGACTTGAGTTTAAATGGCAAGCAGTAGTTTGGAGCAGGGTGCTGGCCCCGGTGGCCCACAGAGGGCCTGAATCTCAGTGGATCCTGATCCTCCTCTAGGTGCCCCCTCTCCCTCCCCTATGTACATCTATACATAGAAAGGGCTCCACGCCTGTTCAGTTGGACCCCGTGAGTCCATCTGGAGGATGATTAAAAGGGGTGGAAGGATGATATACTAGATAATGTAGAAAATGGAGTCTTGTTTACTTTAAAGATGGAGAAGACAGTTTGCCAATAAAACATAGCACTCCATTTCCCTCTAGAATTCTGTTATTAATATTAATCTGCAATGAACTCCTGGCACCTCTCTCACAAGGCCTTCCAAAGGCTTTAAAAATAATAAGGCATGCTCAAGAAGAGCAGAGTGCATTCCAGCAAGACAGCTGGACCAAATTGCCTTCTGCTGGGTGGGGGGAGTGGGAAGGAAGGCAGCTGGCAGCTTCATAAATTAAGCACATTAAGGACACAATTAGCAAAGGAATGTCATCCCTCCATCTCTTCAGAGACACCCACAAACACAGTCTAAACACGAACATGAATTCAGCTCACAACTTTACTCTTATACACACAGGCTCCAGAGAGACACACACAAACGCAGAGCCACAAATACACACGCAGAGACTTGGGTACAATCTTGACATGGCACACGTGCAAAACACACGTTTGCACACACAGACACAACATATGCACAGACATTAGGAAGAAAATACGCAGTGCACTTCCGTTGCTTAAGTGTCAATGTCAGATGCTGGGCCCCTGCAGGTTTCTGAAAGTGGCCTGGGGGAAGGGGGAGTCAGAGTCCCACAGAGACCCTCCTGGGCAGAGCGCATCTTTTACCTAATCCTCTGGCATGAAATGGTGAAACGCTGATGCCCCAGACTCTTGAGCCGCGCAGATTATGAGGCTTTTTGGCCCCCTCTCCCTCCACACCCAGTTCTGAAGAATGCTTGGCGTCAAGCGATGCAGATACCATCCCAGAGTCCACCTGGGTCCTTTCCCTGGAAAGCATCCAGAGGAAGTCTGTGGTGGCCCAACCCTGCCCAGGCTGAGAATGAGATGATATTTGGCAACCTCCACTATCCCCTTGTTTTAAAGTCAATAATTTTGCAAAACTTTTCATTTAAATCATTGAACAGTGTGACTTTGAGAAATGAAATACATTTTGCGGTATGTAGGCACTATCGCGTGCAATTGCTGTCCTTCTCTGCCCACATCCCTACTCTCTTCTTAGCAGGAAAAGGAGCCTGGGGCACCTGTGGCCACCTGGGCAAGGCTAAGTCAGGACAGAGAGAAGCCAAGACGTGGTTGGAGGAGGGAGAGAAGAGGCCGTGACTTTGCTGCAGTCCTTCAGGGCAGCTAGTGTGAGTCAAGTGTTGATTAATACAGATAAGGTCAAGTCTAGAAGGCCAACTCTATTAAACTCAAATCTTATTATCACATCTCACATGGACATTAAAACCTCTCAGATAATGGCAGCTATGTGCACTGGGGTTTTTCAGGCACTGGAGAAATTATTTTGACAGGGAAACTTATGTGCTGAAGGCAAAACAGCAGATGAGCGAGCTGGGCCCTCTCCTGAGAGTCCTGAGACAGGATACAATGCGGCTGTCATGCTAAGTGACATTCAGTCCCTTCAGAGGACGGCCTGGTCACGCCCGCGAGCCCTGGCCCCCACAGCAGGGTCACCCTTGGGCCACGGAGCCTGCAGAGATGGCCAGGGCTGCACATCTGAGAGGACACCGGCAGGTGAGGCAGAGCCCACACAGCCTAGTGGTGTATTGGTTTCTGCAAAAACATCTCTTGGTTTTTTGGATACCTAGTACATTCTAAAAGATACTTTTTTAAACTAAGTAACAATGGAAGAATAAAATTGTGGACTGTGTGTACCCCATAATGCAGAATGAGCACGAAGGTTTCTGTACATCTTTATTCCTAGATGCTTAAATGTCAAATAAATCACCACAAAATATTCTCTCCACTTAATGCCATATTATTAATTCAATAGTTTCTTTTTCTCAACTCAGCTATCAGTAAACTTTCAGGAAGCCTCCTCTATATTATACACGGAAAACACAAGGGTAAATGGTATTTGTTTCCTCTGGGAAATATTTGCTGATTGTAGAAAATTGTGTGAGATCCTTCCCGCTTACGGAGAATACCTTCATGAGGCAGAATAGATTTCCTCAAAACTTCAAGATTGAGCCTAGAGAATCAATGCATGCACACATGTACACACATGAGCACACACACACACATGTGCAGTGGTAGGCAGTGGATGGCCCCCAAGGTCCCCGTCCCTGCTATAGAATCCCCTCCCCGGGGCTGTGAGGTATGGGCTATTCTCCCCCAGTGACCGCTCCCTCTACAGCAACAGGGATTCTGCAGAGGTAATTGCGGTCTCTCGTCAGTTGACTTTCAGTTAACCAAAAAGGAGATTCTCGCAGTTGTGAGCCTGACGTGATCAGGTGAGCCCTTACAAGGGCCCTTCTGGAGGGAGAGACTGGAAGTGGGAAAGGGCCGTGCCAGCAGCCCTGACACAAGGAGCTAGGGGTGACCGCTAGGAGCTAACAACCGCCCCCAGGTGACAGCCAGCATGAGAATGGGCGTCCCCATCCTGCAATTTAAGGAACTGAATCCTGCCAACAGCCACGTGAGTCTAAAGAAACAGCCCAGGCAACGCCTTGATTTCAGCTTCCTGAGACCCTACGTGGAGAGGCCAGCCACGTTGGGCCTGAACTTCTGTCCTAAAGAAACTGCAAGACAATAAGTAGCTCTTGGTTCCCCATTGTGTGGTAATTTGTTATGCAGCAATAAAAGTCCACATGCTCATACCAGCACCCTTCCCATAGCCACCCGCTTCTGAGTCCATTCCGCAAACAATTCCAATAATCGAGACCATGGCATTCAGTAACTCCTGCATTTTATCCCTACGTCTACTTCCCAAATGTCCTGCAAGTGCACTCACACACACACATTCACTCACACACACACTCACACATGCACTCACATGCAAATACACACACATTCACTCACACACACACTCACACATGCACTCACATGCAAATACACACACATTCACACACACACACATGCACTCACATACAGATACACACACATGCACTCACGTGCAAATACACATTCACACACACATGCACTCACAAATACACACACTCACACACATTCACACACACTCACATACAAATACACACACATGCTTTCACATACAAATACACATTCACTCACACATGCACTCACAAATACACACATTCACTCACATACGCACATACAATACACATTCACTCACGTCCTCACATACAAATACACATTCACTCACACACATGCACTCACAAATACACATTCACTCACACACAAGCACTCACAAATACACACACATTGACACACTCACACATGCACTCTCAAATACATTCACGCTTACACATACACATGCACTCATACAAATACACATTCACTCCCACACTCACTTGCACACTCATTCACACAGTCACACATACACACACTTGCATACACGCACTCAGTCATACACACATTCAAACATAAACACACATTCACACTCATACACACACTCATACACATACACAGTCACACACATGCACTCACACACAGGGACTCACATATACTCAAATACACATGGACTCACACACGTGCAGTCACACATTCACACACACATTCACACACAGGTGCACAAACACAGGCACTCACCTTCACACTCACACAGGCACACTCACACATTCTCATACACACTCACTCACACAGGCACACTCACACACAAACACACGCACACTCTCGACGAGCTCCATCTGGCTGCCGGGGGTAGTCTGAAACGGACACCATGTTGCGGGACCGCCGGGGCCCTCCGGCTGGCAGGAGCCAGTGCAGGAGTCACTCCTTCTATTAAATAGAGCGCCGGCCCCAGGAGGCCAGGGCCGTCTTGCAAAGGAAGCGAGTTCAAGGGAGGATGGAAGATGGGAGGGTTACATGTGAGGGACAGAGCACAGAAGGTTCTCAAAGGCAGGAGTGGGAATGGGAGCCTGGCGGGTGCCCAGAAGGTGGCAGCCGGGTTCCGCTGGAGTCTGAGCTCTTTCACAAGGAGGGTCAGGGCCTGGAGCTGGCAAGGGGCACCCGCAGTGTGGATGTGGCAGAGAGCTCTGCGGGCCATGAGGAAAGGGGATGGCCCAAGCAGGTGCCATCACCCAGGTCAGGGCTTGGCATGGATGGCGGCAGGGGGCTGCCAAGCGGAGCTGCTGCGCAAGGGGCTCCTGCCGGGCAGAGCAAAAGCAAGGGCAGCACGGCCCTGCCGAGGGACAGAAGTGACTGCTTGAGCAGAAACAGGAAAAATAGGGCCCCGTGTCACACAAGAAGTCAGTTGAGAGAGAAAATGAGCAGGCCCTTATCCCACCAGGGTAAGTGCCCCAGCAGAAAACAAAACAAAACGAGAGGATGCATTCTCCCCTGGTGCCTTCACGTTCTCAGCTAAAGACCCGTGGCGCCCAGAGTGAGGCTGAGGACGCCATGGAGGCAGAACGCCATGCAACTGTGGGGCCTGCATGCAGCTCCAGGAAACCAAAACCCACTGGGGCTCAGCTCCTCTGGGAAGCAGCCAAGCGGGTGCCCTGCCCTGGCAGGACCATGCCTACAACTCCCCACACAGCCTTTGCCCACCTCCCCCTCGCCCATCCGGACCTGCACCCCTGGGAGCCTGTCACACGTGTTCACTGCCCTGCCAAGCCCCCCGGGGACGCCCTTGTGTTTGGCCATAACCAAGTCCTCATGTTGTGATCCAATCATTTCCCTCAGGGAGTAAGGGAGTTCAAGAAGACCACGGACAGGGTGTTTATTACACAACTTCTTCACAGTAATTCTCCTGCCAGCACTTTCTCACTGTTTAAAATCAACAAGGAAGAGGTACTGTATTAGTCGGTTTTCACACTGCTGATAAAGACATACCCGAGACTGGGCAGTTTACAAAAGAAAGAGTTTTAATTGGACTTACAGTTCCACGTGGCGAGGGAAGCCTCACAATCGTGGCGGAAGGCAAGGTGGAGCAAGTCACATCTTCCATGGATGGCAGCAGGCAAAGAAGGAGAAATTGGGCAAGGAAATTCCCCCTTACAGTACTGTAAGATCTCATGAGACTTATTCACTATCACGAGAACAACATGGGAAAGACCTGCCCTCGTAATTCAATTACCTCCCACCAGTTCCCTCTTACAACATGTCGGAATTCAAGATGAGATTTGGGTGGGGAGATAGCCGAACTATATCAGGTACCAAGGGTAAAACCCAGGGAGCAGCTGAGGGGCCACCAGGGGCGAGAATGAGAAGAGAGGTGAAGGGCAAGTCCAGGACCCCAGGAGTGTGGGTCCCAGGCAGAGGCAGCCCCGAATGCAGGGAGCAGACCCTTCCCTCCTCCAGCCCCTCTGTTTGCCACCAAAGGGCTGACTCTCTGGGAACCAAGCTTACAGTGACCACTGGGCAGGCAGGAAGCTTCCTGCAAGTTGAAAGCATGAAGGAGAGAAGAAGAGGTCTCAGGAGCACAAGCCAAGTGGGGCTGGCACAGGGGAGCACACAGAGGGGAAGCACACAGCGGGGGATACAGTGAGGGGGGCCTGGGGTCATGGTGGGCGATTCATGTGGCCAGGATCCCACCTCCCTGTCAGAGTGCGGGGCAACCATCTGGTCTCTGGGTCAGGATGCTGCCTCACCACTCACCGTTGCACACCCCTGCCAGACAGAGGCCTGTAGCTACCTGGATTCTCCCCCAGCAGAAAGAATGTGGACTTCAGTGAGTGAAAGTCGTTATCACTGGTGGTCCGAGATGCTGATCAAAACAGAGCTTCTTCCTCAGCCTTGACCAATGACAGAGGTTCTGATAACATTACTGTGTGTGGCACCATCACAGGCCAAAATTTATAGAGATGATTTCTTGAATCTAATTTTTATTTTACTACATATTTTTTAAATAAATGCATATTTTCCTAGACACTGAGTCAATTCCATAAACACCTGTGGGTGCCAGCAGGCGTGCTAGGAGCAGAGGCCATTGGAGACATGAAGCCTCCTGCTGCTGCGAGACTCACTGGCCATAACCCAAGTGCTATGTGTTGGGTGAAGAAGGCTTCACCCAGGAAGGGATGTTGAGCAGGGATGGGGGAGGAGAGGACCAGGTGGGATTTGCTGGGCAGACAAGAGAAAGGCAGTGCAGAAAGAAAATAACTCCTTCAAAGACCAAGATCTTGACAAATTAAACTAAGGAAGTACCAATATAAATAAAGAAACGGGGTAATATGAGACCCATTAAAGGAGAGTGAATTCCAAAGGCCTTCCATAACGGGGGTTAAGGAGCTGAGGCATTCAGCATGACCCCCTGTGAGGGAGCGGAAGGTGGTGTCACCAGTGGAGACTTGGAAGAGGCCGGAGGAGCAGGCTGCAGGAAGGAAGTGAGTTCAGTCTTGACTGTGTCTGCTGGACATTCCAAAGCTTCTGTCTGCTAGGCAGTGAGGAGTTAGGCAGGTTCATCTGGAGACCAAGGAGCAGGGTTGGTGGTAAAAATAATAATAATAATAATTAATTAATTAAAAAAAAAAAACCCTGGAGTGTGAGTTACTCAGAAAGAGCATCTGTTAAATTAGCAGAGAGCAGAGCCATGTGGAGCACACATTTCCTACAGAGTTTGTAGGGTAAAAACACATAGGAGGTGGGTGCAGAGAGAGATGTGGTTGCAGAGACTGATGAAGAACAGACATTGCAAGTAAGAGCAAGGGACATGCGGACCCGCAAGCATTATCACTGTGAGCTGGGGATCAAAGCACTTTCTGGGTGCCACGTGCTTCGTCGGCAAGGCCTCTTCAGTCTTCCCAAAGTCTCTGTGTAGTTACTTGCTCTCTTCCCCATTTTATAGATGAGAAAAAGAAGTCTCAGAGCTGGTAAGTGATGAGTCCAAAATCACACAGCTCTTACCTGGTGGAGCTGCCGTTGGAACTTACCACAAAAAAAAAATGCTCTTTCCACTCTGCTGGGCAGCACCAGGTTTGTCACAGAAGAACAGGAAGGTCACCCCTTCAGATTCTAGAAAGAGAACAGGTGAGAGGCGTGACTGTCACCTGCCTGCAGGAGAGCAGTTTTGGTGGAGTTTGGGAAGTCGGAGCCAGATTGCAGAGACTAACGGAGGGGCTGGACGGGGAGCGACGTAGGCCAGTTTCTCCTGCCAGAAAGAAGCTTGACCATGGCATGAGACAGGCCTCACTCGGGCTTCGCAGTGAGGGCATTTTTGTTTCCTCTTTTTTGTTGCTGTTGGTGTTTTAAGCTTGTGCATGTTCATAATCTGTGGGGGAAAAGAGTCAAAGAAGGAAACATTGAGGACTCGGGAAAGCAAGAAGTCAAATACAGGAAAGAACAAAGTATCCAAGAGGAAAAAGGTGAAGGTGTCAAGATGGAGAAGGAAAAATTATCCCTGGATGAGAGGGCAGCACCTTTGATCCAGAGACCTGAGAACAGCAGGGAAGGGCATTTGTGGGCTTGGGGCCAGGAAGCTGAAGGAATCCTCTTCTAGCCTAGGGAAAGATGTGCATGCCAGCAGGGGCTGAGATGGGGCAGTGGGGAGAGGGAATGGAGGAGCATGGTAACAGTGGAACGGCTGTTCCCTGAGGACGGAGATCATGCCCAGCCGAGCCCCCTGTGCAGCACAGCAGGAGACCTCACACCAGTCCTTGACCAATCGCATAACTCTCATATCTTCTTGGCTAGCCATCAGTTGCAGGTAAGCAGGAGGGGAGAGCAGACGGCTCTACGGGTTCACAGTTGGGCACTGGCAGAAAGTCAAGGGGAGAGGGACTGGCAGGGGCTACAGTGACCTTCAGAAGACATTTACGAGAAGAAAGGCATGTTGCAATATGTGTTGTAATGGGAATTGGCAAGACCTTTATACCACCAAGCATCTAAGGATGCAGTTTTGAATCATGTCAAGATAGCTTTACTTGGAGCTTTGTTTAAAGGTTTCCTAATCTTCTTCCCCACCCGCCTCTCTTTCAACACATAGTAGATAAATGCTAAATAGACAAATGTCCCAGTTAGCCTCAGTAACAGAGGAAACCCAAGCTGTAGGGTCATCTAAGACCCATGGAGGAAAAATGTGAAATGTCCACACGTACAGGTGGTATTCAGTCCCCGGCCGCACTGCATGTGGCCTGGGTCCCTGACGCCATTCCTCTCCAGGAATGGCAAGCTTGTCCTTTGGGGCTCTGCATCCTCGGAGCTGTATTCTTCCACATTCTTCTCCTTGCAGCAGTCTTTGTTCCCTTATCTGTCAAATAGGGCTCAGGACTTGAGGGGCTGGAGCCCTTTAAAATTCTAGCAGTTCGTGAGCCCTTCTCCTCCTTCAGCAGCTGCTCTGTAGCCATTACTTCTGCATCCTCCTAAGACACTATAGAAAGGGTACACCCAGCCCCAGAATGCTGGGTAACTCAGCCCTTCCTAGCTTCCAGATGGATGGCAAGCCCGGGACTGCCAGCAGGGGCATGGGCTGGGGACAGAAAACAAGAATGAAAAAGAACGGTGCCTTTTGGCCATCTTCCCAGAGTCTTGCACCTCGTCACCACAGTCTTATTAACCATTTGGTCCAAAATATTACCTTAAAAAATGTGTTGAAAGTAAGCCACTTTTTAAAAATCGTGCAACTGTCACTATGGAAAACAGTATGGCATTCCTCAAAATATTAAACACAGAATTACCACCTGATCCAGCAACTCAACTCCATTTCTAGGCATATATACAAAAGAACTGAAAGCAGGATCTCAAACAGATATTTGTATGCCCGTGTTCATGGTAGCATTGTTCACAACAGCCAAGAGGTAGAACCAAACCCAGTGTCCATCGATGGATGAACAGATAAGCAAATTGTGGTATAGACATGCAATGGAATATTATTCAGCCTTAAAAAGGAGGGTCATTCTGACACTTGTTACTACATGGATGAACCTTGAGGTCATTATGCTACCTGAAATAAGCCAGTCACAAAGGACAGATGCTGTTTCATTCCACTTTTATGAGATACCTAGAGTAATCCAATTCCTAGAGACAAAGTAGAATGGCGGTTGCCAGGGCCTGGGGGGAAGGGGGAAATGTGGAATTGTTGTTCAATAGGTACAAAGTTTCAGATTTTCAAGATGAAAAGACTTCTGTAGATGGATGGTGGTGACGATTGCACACCAATGTTCGATGAACTTAATGTCACTGAATAGTACACTTAAAAATGGTTAACAGGGTACATTTCGTGTTATGTGTATTTTACCACGATAAAAAAAAATTTTAATCACGCAAATGCTTCCTTCTCCTTCCCTATTCCAGGATCAGCAGCCACACTTCTGTCCCAAGGAGTGAAGCTGAGTAGAGAGCGCACCCTTTGCCTGGGACCTGATGAAAGATCCAAGCAGACAGGGGCCCCCTGCGGAACCGTGGACACCGAGCTGCCTCCTGTTCCAGCAGCAGCCTGGACCCCCGACTCTGGGTGCAGGGTCCTCACCGGTGTCCCGTGACAGCCGACACGCACTGCGCAGCCCGAGTCGACTGCTCCCACTCCGCGCTTCCCTCCTGGACCCCGCGCAGCTCTCCTGTGCAGAGGCCAGGCTACCTTCCCAGTCTCCATCAAAGACAGAAATTATCGAAATTCTGCCGCTACTCCTGACAGAAGCGAACGTGAGGGGCCTGTGGGCCTCCGACCCTGGAAGGAGCGCGCGGTGCCAGTGTTGGATGGGGACGCAGCGTCCAGCAGGAGGACGCAGCACGGAGGAGGGCGCGGCCGGCAGCGGGGCGCAGCGGCCAGGCTGTGCTGGGTCCCCTGAAGCGCTCCCCTGCTTGTTCCACGGCCGCCCCGCAGCGCCCTCTGCCGGCCCAGCCCAGAGCGCCGCTCCCCGGCACACAGCGCGGGCCGGGTGTGCGCGCCCCCGGGGCCCAGAAGCTCTCCCTGCCGGGCCTGGGACGCGCAAATGCGAAGCCCCACTCTCCGGAGGCGAGGGGCTCCGGCGGGTATTATTTTTTATCCCTCTTCAAAAGGCCAGGATGTGTTAGATATGGGCATCGCGTTTCTAGTGTTCCTCTGAATCGACCAGTGAATGGACTCATTTCCAGTAAACTTTCGCAGCAAAATGCGAAAGAGTGAGCCCGGCGGGAGACGAGAAGGGCGTTCACGACGAGGGCCCCAAAGGGGAGAGCTTGTGGTTTGAGGGGCTACGCCTACGGCGAAGGCCTGGCTTCTCTCGTCCCTAAAAAGTCCTTGTGCAAACAAGTCACTGACCACGGCGGAAAGGCTTGCCCGGCCGGCCTCTCTGCAGCCTGCACCGCGCACAAGGCGGAAGGCGAGAGGGCTCCAGACTCCGCCCTTCCCTCTTCCTCCCGCTCACAGCTCCGGGGACACCCGGGGCCAGGTCTGGCCCAGTGGACCTCGCCGGCTCACAGTGGTCACCAAGACGCTCGCGGCGCCCGAGTCCTGCTCACCCCCAGCTTCCGTCCGCTTTCTGACCCTGTCTCGCACGCCCTCATCCCCTAACCACCCCCGCACCCTGATGCCCTCCGTACCCTCACTCCTATAGTCCTGGCCTCACTGGGAGCTTCAGGCCACTAATCTCACCTCCGTCCCCGGCTCCTCCTGTCCTGCCCCAGCTGGAACTCCATGGCCCTTTCCTTAAAGCGCTGCCTAGCCCCTGGCTCAGCCCCTCACCCTTGCGTCCCTCCTGCTCTCCGCCTGCGCGCCGCCTCGCCTGGGCGGCTGGAGGTGTTGGGAGAGGGTGGCTTTGTGCATTATGACCCCGGCATCCTCAGGGGGACCCACGGCTGCTGGGAGCGAATCCCCCTGCAGCCCCGCACCTCCCACCCGCTCCACTCCTCAGCCTCCCAGCACCTCTAAGTATGACGGCCTTGCTTCTGTCGCCCTGAGAAGGCAGGGGGTCAGGGGATCTGCACAGGCCGCCTCCGACACCCTGCCCCCGTGTGCCATCTGCTGCCCCCGCGGCCCCTGGTCCTGCCTTAAGACCTTCCCAAGAGCTGTCTGGGCCAGGCCACCCCAGGCCGTCTACTCAGCCACCAGCCACGCCCTCACTTCCAACTTCCCCCTCCTCTAGGTGATTCCAGTGAAGGCCAAATCCAGTAGGATTTCTCCACCTTACCTTACAAAGGCCCCCTCAGGACCCCATACCTGTTTCCCCAGCAACCTCCCCCTTTCCCAGCTCCCGTTTCCACACAGCTCCTATTTCTCCTTCACACCCTGACACATTCACCTTTATCCAGCACTCCACCAAAACCACTCCGACATGGTCAGTCTCTTTTGCGCCTCGCCCTGCTACACCCTGAGGTACTGGCCACCGCTAAACACTCCCACCTTGCAATGCTTTCCCTCAGGAAGGTCTCAGCCTGCCCCTCGCTCCCCAGCCCCTCAAGCCTCCCTCGCAGCCCCTGTAGCCCAGGAGAGCCCACCTTCAGGCACAGTCCCTGGCCCTCTGGAGGCACACTCCTGCCCCAATGACTTCACCCACCCTCACTGTTTAAAGGCCACCTTTCCGCCCGTGAGTCACCAAGGAACAGCCCTGTCCCAGCTAGCTTCTCACACCAGCTCCACACTCGCCTTTCCTGTAGTCCACCAGACAGCTCCTCCCAAATGCCGAATCTTAAACTGAAAACACAAAGGGCAAACTCCTGATTCCCCCGCCCCAATAAAAAATAGTCCGCAGGCCGGGTGCGGGGGGCTCACGCCTGTAATCCCAGCACATTGGAAGGCCGAGGCAGGCGGATCACAAGGTCAACAGATAGAGACCATCCTCGCCAACATGGTGAAACCCCATCTCTACTAAAAATACAAAAATTAGCTAGGCTTAGTGGCGCGTGCCTGTAATCCCATCTACTCGGGAGGATGAGGCAGGAGAATCGCTTGAACCCAGTAGGCGGAGGTTGCAGTGAGCCGAGATTGTGCCACTGCACAAAGCAAGACTTCTGGGCTACAAAGCAAGACTCCTTCTCAAAAACAAAACAAAACAAGCAAAAGCAGTCCGCTGGGAACTTGCCTTTCTTTCTGTTGCTTAGATCCAAATCGCATTTGTCTTCAACTACCTGCTTTTCCTCCATCCAAACCCACTGTCAGCAAATCCTGCTGGACTTGCCTACAAGGAAAACCCAGAGAGCAGCCACTTCTCGTCACCTCCCTCACGCTCAGCCCAGGACACGCCACCACCATCATTCCTGGAATCATGTCGCGTCCTCCCTCTTCTTCTTACTTCTGCCCTTACCCACCCCTCCAGGAATCTAGTCACAACACAGCAGCCAGAACGGTCTTGTTAAAGCATTAAGTGAAAGTCATGTCACTTCTTTGTTGAAAATCCCTCAATGCCTTTCCATCCCGGAGTCCTAAGATGTCCCAAACGGGCCTCCTCTGCTGGGCACTTCCCCTCCTCCACCCACAGTGGCCCCCCAAACTCCCCAACTCAAGCCCTCCCCACAATGCCACCACCATCTCAGGGTCTCCACAGCACCATTCCCCTGCTTGGAATGCAGCCCCCAGGTCTCCCTGCTTGCTCCCTGATGCCTTCAGCTCTCTGCTCAGAGCTCCCTGCACAGCAGGCTCCTTCCGGCCACCTTATTTAAGACTGCAGCTCTCTCCCTCATCCCCACCCCTTCTTTTCCTCTTCCTCACTCTGGGTTTCCAAAGCCCTGGCCGCTTTCTCTCATTTGATGTGTCCTGACTTACTTATTGTCTTTCATCCCTCACTGAACATGTGCTTCAAGCAAGCAGGGATTTTTTTTTTTTAAGAGACAGGGCCCCACTCTGTTGCCCAGATTGAAGTGCAATGGCTTTTCATAGGTGTGATCATAGCCTGCAGCAGCTTCAACCTCCAGAATTCAAGCAATCCTCCCACCTCAGCTTACCCGGTAGGTGGGATGACAGGCACGTGCCACCACCGTGCCCGGCTGATTTTCTTCACTGCTAGATGCCCCTTGCTAAGACTATTGAGGAGCATCTAGTGGATCTTTGCCCACTAAATGCATGAAGGAATCCTATATCTGCCTTCTCTCCCCTCTTTCCTGCCATTTCCATCACATTTTACTCTCGCTCTGCTCCGTAAGGATTTCTCCAGGTGGAGCCTTTCCTGCCTCAGATTTTAGAGTCCATTTTGGGACTCACCGCCTCTAGTGGGTTTTGCTTTAATTTGGGCCACTGTAGACCATTTCTATTTATAAGAACACTCCCTTGTTCTCCCACTGCTGCTTTTTCATAATTGCCTACACTTGTGTTTAATCAAAGCTCTGGCCCCTTAACGCCCTCTGAGATGCAGGCTGAAATTGTTTAAACGTGTTTCTGCCTTCTACAGTAACTATTTGGGTCAGGGCATTTTGTGGTTCTAAGCACTGCTGGCTTGCTGACCTACCTGGACGTCTTCTGTGGCCCATCCACCTTTGTGAACTTGATTAACTGCCATGGAGCTGGTGGGATTCCATCAACGGGATGTTGAGGCTCCCCTAGAGGCATCTACATGTAATTATTTGAGTTGAAGGAAAGGCCTCCCCACGGAGAGATGAGTGAATCTTATACCTTACACCTTTCCTTCAGGGGGTTCAAGTAAGAGGCTGACCAGCAGAACGAGGCCCTCTCAGAAGGGAAGTAGGTGATCGACCACATGGGGTCCTCAGGGAGCACCCGCCTCGGCTAACAGGTGGCCAAGCTGAGCCCCGGGAAAAGCTGTGGCCTGCTGTTCTGTGTGTGCTCTAAAAGAGTTCCAGAAAGCTTTTCCTTTATTCTCCCATAACTGCTTCCTGACCCACCCATTCCTCCATCCTCTGGACTTTAGATTTATTCAGTCAGATCTGTAATAACAACAAGAGCTAAAATCATCCTGACATTTGCTGTATGCCAATATTGTTGTCAGAACTTTATAGAAATTAACTCATTTAGTTAGCTCATATCACCCCAATCAAGTAGTTACTATTGTTTTCCCAGTTTGAAGAGGAGGGAACTGAACCGCAGAGAAGTGAAGGCCTGCCTGTGGTCAAGCAGCTGCTAAGGGGCGTCCCTGAGACCACAGCTCACTCACCAGTGGGGAGCAAGAAAAACAGAGGGTGAGCACATCTGAGACCTGCCATGCTGGGCCTTTGGGAGTGTCTGTGAGTGTGTGTGCAGTCAGGAGTCACCTGGTGAGCTGGCCCGGGGCCCTCACATGAAAGCCCAACCAGCCACAGCCACAGTCGCCCTGCTATTCCTATCAAGACCTTGCATAACAATAAATTGTTCACATGCCAAGGCTAGAAAGGCAACAGACTCTGCAAAGCCAAGCTCTCATTGACCTTATAACCAGAGGGTCTAGCTTGTGCATATAGTAGGTTGCTTAATAAATATTTGTTGGAATAAAGACATTAGAAACATCAGAAGTCTCCTTTTGATTTTTTGATTCTGTATGTGCATGTATTTATGTATGCATGTTACAATGTATATCTGTAGGTACATGTATTATACATGTTTTCATGTATGTGTGTAATATACATACATATGCCTACATATACTGTATGTACAATATAGTATAAACATGTGTGTGTTGTCAGAAGTAGCCTTTTACAATCAAACTCTACTGAGGGACACATGATTTGCCTGGTAAAGGATTCCCAAACCAGTAGGAAGCCAGTTTTTTTTCCAGTCTTGAAAAAGAAATATAACTGGCATCAATCAGAATTGAGAAGAATAGTCCTTCTCAACAATATGTCATATTATTAGAGAGTAATCCTGAAAAGATCAGGCTACTACATATACCACACCTGTAGTTAAAATTCAGTTCTGTAAAACCCTGTCTTCTAAGTATACCATTTATGAAGTCAGAACATAAAAGATCTTAAAAATAAATCCTTCAGAAGGTTAAAAAAATCACCAACTTAAAAATAAACAATGAGACATTGATTTTGGAAAGACTCTAACAAGGATGTTGCAGAAAGTCCACAAACAGCACCAACCAAATTCGGGTTCAAGGCTGCACACCAATCGACAAGAACTGGTTGCACATGAAACACCCATCCCACTTTTACAAATCTGCATAGAGAAGCTTTAGAAAGCCACAGAGTGCACTCCATATTCCAGTCTGTAAAGGCTATGACTGATTAGCATCACTTTAATATTCAATATAGGTTTCTCACAAAGCCCAATATGTATTAGTCTGTTCTCACGCTGCTAAAGACACACCCAAGACTGCGCAATTTACAAAAGAGAGAGGTTTATTGGACTTACAATTCCACATGGCCTGTAGGCCTCACAATCATGGCAGAAGGTGAAAGGCATGTCTCACATGGCGGCAGACAAGAGAAGAGAGCTTGGGCAGGGAAACTCCCATTATTTTTTTTTTTTTATTATACTTTAGGTTTTAGGGTACATGTGCACAATGTGCAGGTTTGTTACATATGTATCCATGTGCCATGTTGATTTCCTGCACCCATTAACTCGTCATTTAGCATTAGGTATATCTCCTAATGCTGTCCCTCCCCCCTCCCCCCACCCAACAACAGTCCCCGGAATGTGATATTCCCCTTCCTGTGTCCATGAGTTCTCATTGTTCAATTCCCACCTATGAGTGAGAACATGCGGTGTTTGGTTTTTTGTCCTTGCGATAGTTTACTGAGAATGATGTTTTCCAGTTTCATCCATGTCCCTACAAAGGACACGAACTCATCATTTTTTATGGCTGCATAGTATTCCATGGTGTATATGTGCCACATTTTCTTAATCCAGTCTATCGTTGTTGGACATTTGGGTTGGTTCCAACTCTTTGCTATTGTGAATAGTGCCGCAATAAACATACATGTGCATGTGTCTTTATAGCAGCATGATTTATAGTCCTTTGGGTATATACCCAGTAATGGGATGGCTGGGTCAAATGGTATTTCTAGTTCTAGATCCCTGAGGAATCACCACACTGACTTCCACAATGGTTGAACTAGTTTACAGTCCCACCAACAGTGTAAAAGTGTTCCTATTTCTCCACATCCTCTCCAGCACCTGTTGTTTCCTGCTTTTTTAATGATGGCCATTCTAACTGGTGTGAGATGGTATCTCACTGTGGTTTTGATTTGCATTTCTCTGATGGCCAGTGATGATGAGCATTTCTTCATATGTTTTTTGGCTGCATACATGTCTTCTTTTGAGAAGTGTCTGTTCATGTCCTTTGCCCACTTTTTGATGGGGTTGTTTGTTTTTTTCTTGTAAATTTGTTTGAGTTCATTGTAGATTCTGGATATTAGCCCTTTGTCAGAGGAGTAGGTTGCAAAAATTTTCTCCCATTCTGTAGGTTCCCTGTTCACTCTGATGGTAGTTTCTTTTGCTGTGCAGAAGCTCTTTAGTTTAATTCGATCCCATTTGTCAATTTTGGCTTTTGTTGCCATTGCTTTTGGTGTTTTAGACATGAAGTCCTTGCCCACGCCTATGTCCTGAATGGTATTGCCTAGATTTTCTTGTAGGATTTTAATGGTTTTAGGTCTAACATTTAAGTCTTTAATCCATCTTGAATTAATTTTTGTATAAGGTGTAAGGAAGGGATCCAGTTTCAGCTTTCTACATATGGCTAGCCAGTTTTCCCAGCACCATTTATTAAATAGGGAATCCTTTCCCCATTTCTTGTTTTTGTCAGGTTTGTCAAAGATCAGATAGTTGTAGATATGCGGCATCATTTCTGAGGGCTCTGTTCTGTTCCATTGATCTATATCTCTGTTGTAGTACCAGTACCATGCTGTTTTGGTTACTGTAGACTTGTAGTATAGTTTGAAGTCAGGTAGTGTGATACCTCCAGCTTTGTTCTTTTGGCTTAGGATTGACTTGGCGATGCGGGCTCTTTTTTGGTTCCATATGAACTTTAAAGTAGTTTTTTCCAATTCTGTGAAGAAAGTCATTGGTAGCTTGATGGGGATGGCACTGAATCTATAAATTACTTTGGGCAGTATGGCCATTTTCACGATATTGATTCTTCCAACCCATGAGCATGGAATGTTCTTCCATTTGTTTGTATCCTCTTTTATTTCATTGAGCAGTGGTTTGTAGTTCTCCTTGAAGAGGTCCTTCACATCCCTTGTAAGTTGGATTCCTAGGTATTTTATTCTCTTTGAAGCAATTGTGAATGGGAGTTCACTCATGATTTGGCTCTCTGTTTGTCTGTGATTGGTGTACAAGAATGCTTGTGATTTTTGTACATTGATTTTGTATCCTGAGACTTTGCTGAAGTTGCTAATCAGCTTAAGGAGGTTTTGGGCTGAGACAATGGGATTTTCTAGATTTACAATCATGTCATCTGCAAACAGGGACAGTTTGACTTCCTCTTTTCCTAATTGAATACCCTTTATTTCCTTCTCCTGCCTGATTGCCCTGGCCAGAACTTCCAACACTATGTTGAATAGGAATGGTGAGAGAGGACATCCCTGTCTTGTGCCAGTTTTCAAAGGGAATGCTTCCAGTTTTTGCCCATTCAGTATGATATTGGTTGTGGGTTTGTCATAGATAGCTCTTATTATTTTGAGATACATCCCATCAATACCTAATTTATTGAGAGTTTTTAGCATGAAGCATTGTTGAATTTTGTCAAAGGCCTTTTCTGCATCTATTGAGATAATCATGTGGTTTTTGTCTTTGGTTCTGTTTACATGCTGGATTACATTTATTGATTTCCATATGTTGAACCAGCCTTGCATCCCAGGGATGAAGCCCACTTGATCATGGTGTATAAGTTTTTTGATGTGCTGCTGTATTCGGTTTGCCAGTATTTTATTGAGGATTTTTGCATCAATGTTCATCAAGGATATTGGTCTAAAATTCTCTTTTTTGGTTGTGTCTCTGCCCAGCTTTGGTATCTGGATGATGGTGGCCTCATAAAATGAGTTAGGGAGGTTTCCCTCTTTTTCTACTGATTGGAATAGTTTCAGAAGGAATGGTAGCAGTTCCTCCTTGTACCTCTGGTAGAATTCAGCTGTGAGTCCATCTGGTCCTGGACTCTTTTTGGTTGGTAAGCTATTGATTATTGCCACCATTTCAGAGCCTGTTATTGGTCGATTCAGAGATTCAACTTCTTCCTGGTTTAGTCTTGGGAGAGTGTATGTGTCCAGGAATTTATCCATTTCTTCTAGATTTTCTAGTTTATTTGCATAGAGGTGTTTGTGGTATTCTCTGATGGTAGTTTGTATTTCTGTGGGATCGGTGGTAATATCCCCTTTATCATTTTTTATTGCGTCTATTTGATTCTTCTCTCTTTTCTTCTTTATTAGTCTTGCTGGTGGTCTATCAATTTTGTTGATCTTTTCAAAAAACCAGCTCCTGGATTCATTCATTTTTTGAAGGGTTTTTTGTGTCTCTATTTCCTTCAGTTCTGCTCTGGTTTTAGTTATTTCTAGCCTTCTGCTAGCTTTTGAATGTGTTTGCTCTTGCTTTTCAAGTTCTTTTAATTGTGATGTTAGGGTGTCAATTTTGGATCTTTCCTGCTTTCTCTTGTGGGCATTTAGTGCTATAAATTTCCTTCTACACACTGCTTTGAACGTGTCCCAGAGATTCTGGCATGTTGTGTCTTTGTTCTCATTGGTTTCAAAGAACATCTTTATTTCTGCCTTCATTTCATTATGTACCCAGTAGTCATTCAGGAGCAGGTTGTTCAGTTTCCATGTAGTTGAGTGGTTTTGAGTGAGTTTCTTAATCCTGAGTTCTAGTTTGATTGCACTGTGGTCTGAGAGACAGTTTGTTATAATTTCTGTTCTTTTACATTTGCTGAGGAGAGCTTTACTTCCAACTATGTGGTCAATTTTCGAATAGGTGTGGTGTGGTGCTGAAAAAAATGTAAATTCTGTTGATTTGGGGTGGAGAGTTCTGTAGATGTCTATTAGGTCCACTTGGTGCAGAGCTGAGTTCAATTCCTGGGTATCCTTGTTAACTTTCTGTCTCATTGATCTGTCTAATGTTGACAGTGGGGTGTTAAAGTTTCCCATTATTATTGTGTGGGAGTCTAAGTCTCTTTGTAGGTCTCTAAGGACTTGCTTTATGAATCTGGGTGCTCCTGTATTGGGTGCATATATATTTAGGATAGTTAGCTCTTCTTGTTGAATTGATCCCTTGACCATTATGTAATGGCCTTGTCTCTTTTGATCTTTGTTGGTTTAAAGTCTGTTTTATCAGAGACTAGGATTGCAACCCCTGCCTTTTTTTGTTTTCCATTTGCTTGGTAGATCTTCCTCCATCCTTTTATTTTGAGCCTATGTGTGTCTCTGCACGTGAGATGGGTTTCCTGAATACAGCACACTGATGGGTCTTGACTGTTCATCCAATTTGCCAGTCTGTGTCTTTTAATTGGGGCATTTAGTCCATTTACATTTAAAGTTAATATTGTTATGTGTGAATTTGATCCTGTCATTATGATGTTAGCTGGTTATTTTGCTCATTAGTTGATGCAGTTTCTTCCTAGCCTCAATGATCTTTACAATTTGGCATGATTTTGCAGTGGCTGGTACAGGTTTTCCTTTCCATGTTTAGTGCTTCCTTCAGGAGCTCTTTTAGGGCAGGCCTGGTGTTGACAAAATCTCTCAGCACTTGCTTGTCTGTAAAGTCTTTTATTTCTCCTTCACTTATGAAGCTTAGTTTGGCTAGATATGAAATTCTGGGTTGAAAATTCTTTAAGAATGTTGAATGTTAGCCCCCACTCTCTTCTGGCTTGTACAGTTTCTGCCGAGAGATCCACTGTTAGTCTGATGGGCTTCCCTTTGTGGGTAACCCGACCTTTCTCTCTGGCTGCTCTTAGCATTTTTTCCTTCATTTAAACTTTGGTGAATCTGACAATTATGTGTCTTGAAGTTGCGCTTCTCAAGGAGTATCTTTGTGGCATTCTCTGTATTTCATGAATCTGAATGTTGGCCTGCCTTGCTAGATTGGGGAAGTTCTCCTGGATAATATCCTGCAGAGTGTTTTCCAACTTGGTTCCATTTTCCCTGTCACTTTTAGGTACACCAATCAGATGTAGATTTGGTCTTTTCACATAGTCCCTTATTTCTTGGAGGATTTGTTCGTTTCTTTTTATTCTTTTTTCTCTAAACTTCTCTTCTCACTTCATTTCATTCATTTCATCTTCCATCACTGATACCCTTTCTTCCAGTTGATCACATCAGTTCCTGAGGCTTCTGCATTCTTCACGTAGTTCTCGAGCCTTGACTTTCAGCTCCATCAGCTCCTTTAAGCACTTCTCTGTAGTGGTTATTCTAGTTACACATTCATCTAAATTTTTGTCTAAGTTTTTAACTTCTTTGCCTTTGGTTTCAATTTCCTCCTGTAGCTTGGAGTAGTTTGATCTTCTGAAGCCTTCTTCTCTCAACTCGTCAAAGTCATTCTCCGTCCAGCTTTGTTCCATTGCTGGTGAGGAACTGCGTTCCTTTGGAGGAGGAGAGGCGCTCTGCTTTTTAGAGTTTCCAGTTTTTCTGCTGTTTTCTCCCCATCTTTGTGGTTTTATCTACTTTTGGTCTTTGATGATGGTGATGTACAGATGGGTTTTTGGTGTGGATGTCCTTTCTGTTTGTTAGTTTTCCTTCTAATAGACAGGACCCTCAGCTGCAGGTCTGTTGGAGTTTGCTAGAGGTCCACTCCAGATGCTGTTTGCCTGGGTATCAGCAGCAGAGGCTGCAGAACAGTGGATTTTTGTGAACCGCGAATGCTGCTGTCTGATCGTTCCTCCAGAAGTTTTGTCTCAGAGGAGTACCCAGCTGTGTGAGGTGTCAGTCTGCCCCTACTTGGGGGTGCCTCCCAGTTATGCTGCTCAGGGGTCAGGAGTCAGGGACCCACTTGAGGAGGCAGTCTGCCCGTTCTCAGATCTCCAGCTGCATGCTGGGAGAACCACTACTCTCTTCAAAGCTATCAGACAGGGACATTTAAGTCTGCAGGGGTCACTGCTGTCTTTTTGTTTGTCTGTGCCCTGCCCCCAGAGGTGGAGCCTACAGGGGCAGGCAGGCCTCTTTGAGCTGTGGTGGGCTCCACCCAGTTCGAGCTTCCCAGCTGCTTTGTTTACCTAAGCAAGCCTGGGCAATGGTGGGCGCCCCTCCCCCAGCCTGGCTGCCGCCTTGCAGTTTGATCTCAGACTGCTGTGCTAGCAATCAGTGAGACTCTGTGGGCGTAGGACACTCTAAGCCAGGTGCGGGATATAATCTTCTGGTGTGCCGTTTTTTAAGCCTGTCGGAAAAGCGCAGTATTAGGGTGGGAGTGACCTGATTTTCCAGGTGCCGTCTGTCACCCCTTTCTTTGACTAGGAAAGGGAACTCCCTGACCCCTTGTGCTTCCTGGGTGAGGCAATGCCTTGCCCTGCTTCAGCTCATGCACAGTGCGATGCACCCACTGTCCTGCACCCACTGTCTGGCACTCCCTAGTGAGATGAACCCGGTACCTCAGATGGAAATGCAGAAATCACCCGTCTTCTGCATTGCTCATGCTGGGAGCTGTAGACCAGAGCTGTTCCTATTCGGCCATCTTGGCTCCCTCCTGACTCATTCTTGCTGAGTCATCCCATGGTGGAAGGTAAGAGGGCAGGAGAGGATGAGAGAGGGTAGGGGAAGGCAGAGAAAGCAGGGCAAACACCCTTTAGTAAGGAACCCACGCCTGTGATAACAAACCCACTCCCAAGATAATAGCGTCAATCCATTCATGAGGGCAGACCTTCCTAAAGGTCCCACCTCTTCATATTGTTAAAATGGCAATTAAATTTCAGCATGCATTTTGGAGAGACATTCAAACCATAGGTGGAAGTGAGCGAGGAATCCCTACCATGAGCCTCACCCTTCATCCAGGGCTCACCTGGTTGACTCCATTCATCCCAGCAGAACTCTGGGGAGTGGAGCCATGGTGAGTCCTGTCATGTCCCAACAGGCATAAGGAGAAAGGCACAGAAAGACTCCGAACCTAGGAGAATGCCAGGCCAAGTCAGCATGCTCTGGTTTCCCCGCCTCCTGGTTACCAGAGCTCCTTGGGCCATGCCAGCACTTGACAGCAGGCACTGGGACACCAGCCAAAACTCCTCAAAACCGCCTCCCTAAGTTGCACTTGTCAGCAATTAAAACATTTGTTAAAGAGTATTTAATCCTAGTGTTATAAAGTGCTATGGCAAACAGATTTGGCTTGATATTTTTAAAAGTTCTGCAAAATGGCTACTCCCAACTGTAATTCAATTATGTTACCATGGCTTTGAACAAAAACAGTAACTAAAAAGATCATATTTTGATGTACCAGGAAAAAATCATTTGGAACCACAAAGTCATCAATACTTTTTAAAAAATAAAAATAAAAAATAAAAAAAAATAACTCCAACTATAGAAAGGAGCCCCAGAAACCTCATTAGTCAAAGGACAAATACAACACACAGGATAGCAGAGGTCACGGTATTTACACCAAACTGTGGAAGAAACTGCGTTTTCTTGGGAGACCTTCAGCTCCTTTTACCTCCCTTTCTGTTCACCACATTTGGCAGGGTTTATCCCCTTGAATTAGGAGTAGTGTGAAAACCAGTGGTTATCGTAAATCCAGATCATAGACAGATATTTCCATCAGTCGAAATGTATGGTAAGTAGGATTTAATTTACATGAAAGGGTGTTTGCCAAATGTTAACAACTGGTGACCTGAGATGGTGCTGGGAGGGAGCAGGAATCGAAGTGCAAGGCTGAGGAAGACCCTCTATGAGGGCCAGGTCCTGTGAAGAGACGTGGCAGGCAGCATGGAAATGGGGACACAGAGTAGGCAGAGGAACATGGCTGTGAGCAGAGAACATGGCAGACGGAGGAAGATGGCAGTGAGCAGAGAACATGGTGGCTGGGCAGGGAAGATGGCGGCAAGCAGCGAACATGGTGGGCAGGAGGGGGCATGGTGGGCTTGGAAAACGTGGCATCAAGGATGGAGAACTTGGTGGTCAGGGAAGATGGTGGGTGGTGAATATGATGGGCAGAGAACAATGCAGTCCCCAGACAACCCTTCTCCTGCCTGGATTCTGACTGATGGTGCAGTCTCTGGGCATCGCTCCCTGCCTCCACTACACCCAGATAAGAAGATGAAAAGTTCATGCCAGCTGCCCAAAATGGAACACTGCCCCTTAGGTTTCCCTGAGGGCCACCCCTGCTTTCTTCTCTGCCTATGAGTTCCTAAGCATCAGCAGTATCATTGCATCCGCCATATACCTCTGGTTCTGCCCTCTGTCTTCATTTTGTTTGCTTGCTTATTGCTCTCAAATAAAGAATAAATGAGGACTAAATAATCTTTTAAAGAAGCCAAGTTGTGCCTTTTGTTCATGGTCCCCAAGTCATCTTAGGGCAGAGCTGTCTGATGGGAAGGGTACAAGTTAGACTCAACAGATTTTTTTAATGTTTACCCAACACACAGGAACTAGAATTCTAGAGGAAGGAAAAGACATGCAGAGATACAAAGTGAATCACGTTATGATGATCAGAGGCACCAGCAAAAAAGAACGCACAGCCCTCACCATCACATGAGGCTCAAATAACATCCTATGCCAACACATGAAGTAACTTCTGCAGGAATTATAAAGACAAAGTAGAATAAATGAGTGTCCTGGGATGTTTGATTGTACCTATTTTAATATACATTTATGACAGATTAAGTACATTAAAATGAAAATATAAGGAATCTAATAATATATAATGAGTCCTTGGTTCAGACTCTTTTGGAATAGTACTTGTGGGGCACATATAATAATAAATCATGATTTCAATTACAAAGAAAAAATGAAATGTCAACTCCAAATCCACCATAAAACTCGCTTCCCTGCTTAAAGAGAGTTGAAATGTGCTTCTGGAGACAGTAAAATGCAGGTCCCTGAGACCTGACCAACTGTGCCTGCATCCGGTTCTGGTCACTAACAGTGTGGCATTAGGCACCTCTCCCTGCCTTAGTTGTCATCTTCTGTAAAATATGGAAATGGTAATCTTGGCTTCAAAGTGTTACTGTAGAGATTACAAAATATACACATAAAATGCTTAGGAGAGTGCCCAAAAAATAGGAAACACATACTCAATATGAGTTGTTATGATTAATACTACCAAGAGTAATAATACTGCTACTGCTACTATTATTACTACTACCTGCTCCTGGGGCTTTAAAACAATATTTAAAAAGAAGCAATTCAAAGGAAGAAATGGTTAGTTTTGGATATTTGTAACTTCAAGGCCATAAGTGAGGATGCATCACAGAAAGGGAAGTGAAGAAATCTTACACTCACAAAATTACAGAGAATCATTCTCACCTCTGTATTACTCAGGACCTTTCCAGTATATGTAAGAGGAGGCCCAACACAGCCTGGCTTAAAAAAAAAATTAAAACACACAACCACTAAGTCTAAGAGTTAACATGGCTTCAGAATTGGTTAGCCCAGGGGCTCTCCAATAGCACAGAGTTCTACATTTCCTTCTTTCTTTCAGTGTCAGCTCCATCCCCTCATGACTGAAATTCAGTGGTGTGTAAAGATCACACTCCATGCTTCCTCATTCTTGCCTAGCAAGAGGTCTCACTGTTCCAACAAGCACTCTGCACCCCTCCCAAGAGAGTATGGCTAGAGGAAGAGTCTGCCAATCCAGTGAAGCCAACCAGCTCCATGGCAAGAACCGGGATGGGTCGTCGGCTTCATCCCAGATAGGAGAAGACAGAACACAGGAGAAATTCAAGAGAAAATGTGGATGAGAATAAGTGCTGAATAGTGCATCACAGGGTGGGCTGTCTCCCCGAGGAGGTTTTTCAGAATAAGAACACTGGATGGTTAATTGTGTCCACTACACACATCTTTGAGACAAATTCGCCACATTCAAGTGGGTCCAGTTCTGCCCAAAGGGTGATCAGTGAGTTATCCTGTGAGAAACCATCTGCTAATCTAATTAAATGTCTGACGATTACAACTAGCTTCTAATGTAGTCCCTTTCAGCCACGTTTCTGTGCTGGGTACCATGAAAACCCAGGTTCCACTGGGCTCAAGACGCAGATGCGGCCCAGAAGCCACAGACTCACTAAGATGGGGTCAGGAGGCGCAGTGCTGACCCAGCCCGGGCTGGGCTCCAACCATCCTACTTCCTCAAATAAGCAGTCCTGATTACATAAATTACACAGCTTACTAAATGTGTCCAAAATTCTGACAAAATTTTTTTTCCAAGTCTGGTTTATTTCCAAAGGTGAAAAGTCTAAATTATAAAATATTACAATGTCCCAATGAAAGTAAACAAAGGAGAATTAGGTGAAAAATCATGGAAGTTTATAAAAACCCCTTCACAGAATGAAGAATTCCCAAGACCATTTTGTCTGGTTTAAATTAATAACTTATGATTAAAACACCATTTGTACGAATCCTCCAGTTAATTCACATAATGAGAAAGGTCAAAGCATGACCAGTTGTGTGGTTGTGGCCCTGCTCACACTCTTCCATTTGGAATGAGCGGCTCTCCTAGCCTTTCCTGGAGGCTCTTAGCCATCAGCACAGGAGCATGTGCCCCTCTGAATCTCAGGAACCTTTAATTCCACTTCTTGCCTGGAGTGAAAATATCTATGGGCTCTGCCTGCACTTTTATCTCTAAAATTCAAAAAAAGTTAATAGCCACAAGATAAAAACAAGGAGTCAAAGATAGAGTGAGATGATAGTTCTTAACTGACAGGCAGAATCACTCAGAGAATCAGGGCTTAGAGAATATATTATTTTAACTCTGAAAGTATTTACTCTCTTGGAAAAAAATGAAAGGTCATAGCCATATCTGTTTACCTTTTCAAGCACTGCACTCAGTAGTGGTGCTTGGGGAAGAGTTTTACAGCTTCTCACATGTGTTTTCTGACATCTCTGCAGATCACAAGTTTACTCTGTTTCCACTCTAGTAACATGGTAATAATGTTCACAGATTTCCTTTTGTTGAACTATCCTTGCATTACTCACAAACCTTTCTTGGTCAGGATGCACTATCCTTGAGAGCACTGCTTGTTTGATTTGTTACCTTTTTTTCCTTCTTTAAAGAATGGAAGATAAGGTGGCTCACACCTGTAATCCCAGCATTTTGGGAGGCCAAGGCAGATGGATCACCTGAGGTCAAGAGTTCAAGACCAGCCTGGCCAACAAGGTGAAATCCTGTCTCTACTAAAAATACAAAAAATTAGCCAAGCATGGTGGTGGATGCCTACTCAGGTGTGTCACAGCTACTCAGGAGGCTGAGGCAGGAGAATCGCTTGAACCTAGGAGGTGGAGGTTGCAGTGAGCTGAGATGGCACCATTGCACTCAAGCCTAGGCAACAAAGCAAGACTCTGTCTCAAAAAAAAAATGGAAGATAAGATGTGCTAAAATTTTAACTGAGCTCTTTGCATCTTTGTTTCTGAGTAAGATAAACCTATACATTTTCCTTATCAAGCTAGGGTGGTTTCTTTCCCCAGTGTGAGATCAGAGTTATGTTCACCATTAGAAAAAGATAAAGACGGCTGGGCACTGTGGCTCACGCCTGTAATCCCAGCACTGTGGGAGGCCAAGGCAGGTGGATCACCTGGGGTCAGGAGTTGGAGACCAGCCTGGCCAACATGGTGAAACCCCATCTCTACTAAAGGTACAAAAGTTAGCCAGGCATGGTGGCAGGTGCTTGTAATCCCAACTACTCAGGAGGCTGAGGCAGGAGAATCACTTGAACCTGGGAGGCAGAGGTTGCAGTGAGCCAATGCACTCCAGCCTGGGCAACAAGAGAGAGACTCTGTCTCAAAAAAAAAAAAAAAAAAAAAAAAAAAGATAAAGACTGTTTCATCCTTTGCTGTGTTCTGGAATAGTTTAAAATGACAGAAGTTATCAGTTCCTTAAAAGATGGTGACTATTATTTAATAGGTAACTGTGGAAGGACTTGTGAGCAGTGTTTTAGCTATATAGGAGGAAATAGACAAGCACACACGAGGTGATTCGTACACTACACAGGATTGTCCATGCACAGGTCCTTGCTGTGTACCAAATGCCTGCTACCCACAGTGCAAGTGGCCATAATCCCGACTGGGTTCTCATAGGCTCATGGTTGCTTGTTAACATTGACATTCCCTCTTGGCTCATCACAACCTCCACCACACGGATGTGTGAAAAGAGGTAACAGGAGAACCCCAGAGCCCCAGTGATGAGGGAACGCCTCCATTACATGCCTGCCCCCTTGGCTCCAGAGCCCCAAAGCATGGTGGCTCCCTATCACAGAAATCTGAGCTCACACTGAGGCCAAGACTGGGACAAAGGACACGTGGAAAGAAGTAACGGTCTTAATATGTTGGTGCCAGATTATGAGTTTCTCTGGAGTCTGTCCTAAAGGAAATGGAAAATCACTGAAGGTGCAGCAACGGGAGGCAAGTTAACGGCAGGTTGGCAAGAGGGACAGCAGTAAGGAATTTAATTGAAAAAGATTAAAAGGTTTTCCAGGAATATGTGCCAAATATGACACTTTAGCAAGATGGGAGACTTCTGCAGACCGCCAGAAAGGGTTTCTGCTTAGACTTTAAATCCTTCCTCTAGATGTTGGATTTTACTATAAACCCCTTTTTAACATCTTTTCCATTTCTAGAATTCCCTAACCCTGTCATGCTGTGGTTGTTTTTTGTTCATCTTTCCACATGTTTCTGAAGAGGAATAGGTCATAGAATATTTACTGATTATATATAAGCCACAGAATATGTACACAATGTGAGCATAATAAAATTAACCATTCAAATGCACAATAAATGATTCAGTTCCAATCATCCCAGCTGCATAGTCATGTAGAAAATAATATCTTAATATTTCTTCCATTCTATGTGCCTAATTAAATGAAATTGGCCAAAATATTGTACTTGTTATGGTTGTCATGCTAAACCAAAAAGGTTTTAATGAAACAAAACAGCTAAAAGTAGAATGATGGTATGTGTTCTCTAACCCATTCCTTGAAAACATCTGCATCAAGGTGCCAAAGTGGTTTTCCAGTCTTGTGGGTCACAGTCTTCATCACGATTTAATCATAGCCACATTCATGATGGGTGGCATTTACGAAGTGTGAGGAGCTTTGTCGGGTGCCTGTCAGATGGGGCTTTCCTCAACAGCCCTGCAGAGTGGGTCTTAGTGAGCCCTCTTTGCACTGATAGAACCTGAAGAGCAGAGAGTTCTGTCTGTCACTTCAAGAAGCCGACTCACGGATCCTGGCCAGGAGCCCTGTTAAAACAATACACAAACTTTTTGAGATAATCTGTTAATGGAGGAAGTACCTACAGTTCCAACCCAGTCTTCAGTACTTGGGCGGGCTTGCCTCTCAATAATTCATTTCGTTATTTATTCATTCAACAAATATGTGCTAGGCACCTGCTGCATGCCAGATACTGCTCTAAGCACTTGGGGCACATCAATAAACAAAGCATGCCTGGCCTTGTGGAGCTTGCATTCTAGAAGGAAAAGCAGTCAGCACTAGATAATAAATAAGCAAATCCAATAGGATATTGGGGGATAAATGCTGCAGTGTAAGTAACATCATAGCACCAGGGGGTGGGGAGACAGGGTGCGACATGAAGGAGGGTAGAGATAGACCTCGGGGAGAAAAGGACATCTGGGCAAAAGCTGAGGAGAGTGTCTGAAGAGGAGTGTTCCAGACAGAAGTACCCAGCAGTGTGAATGTTCTCAGCAGGTGTGTGCCCAGTGCCCCAGAGGAATAGCAAGGAGAGCACTGGGGACAGACTGGAAAAGGCACAAACACAAAAGGTCAGAGACATACAGGGCCAGAGGGCAGAGGGCCTTGGCCATCAGTGAGCTGAGGGGCGTTGCGGGATTTTGAGCAATGGAGGGTGAGGAGCTCTCTGCTGGTTTGATGGCCACTGTGCTCGCTCTCTTGACAATAGCCTATAACAGGCCAAGGACTGAAGCAGTGAGAGCCATTGAGAAATTTTTGCAGTAACCCTTAGGAATGAGGTGGCAGAGTCTTGGGCCAGGTGACAGCAGAGGAAGAGGTAGGTGGTTGGATTCTGGACCTTTTTTTGAAGGTAGAGACAGCTGAGTTTCCTGATAAATGCTGAATATTTGATCAGATATCATAACCATATCTTCTTTTAACAGAACATATTCTGGGAAATCAACTTGCTGTGGAAATTACTTTCTTGAGCTGGTTTGTTGAGGATGTTTCAGTGAGAACCCAGGCCTGCTAGAGCAGGGACTGCAAGTTGAGGTTTTCAGAGTTTAGCAAGTTCTTGTCAAATGTCAGCATTACCCATCCAAGATTCATGAAGGAGTTCCTTTACACAGCGTTGAAAATCAGCTGGGATTTCAGACAGGGCTAAGACATTAGCAGATGCTCAAATTGTCACCAAAGGAGTTTTAAAATCTGGAAGCATTATTCTGCTAGGTCCGGGAATCAAAGTTGGTGCACAGACTAGGACCCTCAGAGCAGCAGAGATGCTGAAGCAAGAACGTAACGTTGAAGACAGGGCCACAGGTACTGCAGCTAGTCCTGGGACTGAGGGGGATCACTTCTACCAAGGCCTGCCCCCCCCACTTTCCAGACAGGGTGCTGTGCCCTGGAATAAGAGAGCTCATAACCACCTTCTCGCAGCCGCCGGGTCTTCCCATTAGGTCTCGGTCCTCGCTTGCTCTCTTCTTACTTCCAAACACACAAAAATACTGTGAGGGTTTGTAGCTGATGAAGTCTCAAAGGAGCAATCCAGGGCTTTGCACATTTTCCTGTAAAGGGCCAGACAGTAAATATTCTAGGCTCTGCGGCCACACGATGCCTGCAGCAGCTCCTCAAATCAAAGCAGCAGAGACAACACTGAACAAATGAGCACGCATGTGTCCAACAAAACTTCATTTACAAACCCTGGAATTTGAATTTTATGTGAGTTTTACCTTTCACAAAATATTTTTTTTTTCTCAGTCATTCAAAAATGTTAAAACCATTCTTACTTTGCTGGCCAAACAAAACCAGGCAATGGCCAATGTGAGCCCTGAACTAAACCGCGTGTTTTGAAAGGGCTCTGGTGCAGCCAGGCCGGCATGGAGCCCCCAGCTCATGCAAAACTCAGTGGTCTTTCTGCTGTGGCCTCAGCTTAGTAGTGACTCCAGTAAGTCCAGTGTGTGAAGCCTGGTCGCCGCTAACTCACAAAGGTGCAGCACAGGTCACCAGGCAACTCTGTTTCATGACACTTTACTGCCATCTGCTGGACAACTGTTGCAATACAATTACATACAGATTGCAGCCACCGTGAATTTGAAGAGTCCCCTTGTAGTTTTGTGATGCGTCATTTGTTCAATTTAAGCAGTGGCTCTGGGTTGGGGAAATATAGAAGGAAGAAGCAACTAATTCACAGGAGTCCCAGAAGTCATCATGCAAATGACACAAAGATCCCATCACTTTCTAGTTTGGGGAGGGGGCGCAAGGGGAAGGAAGTGGGGAAGAAAGACATCTTCCAACTGTTCCTGTCTAGTCTCTGCAGGCTTAGATTGGTGCTCTGCCTACATTGGAGGTGTTCTGCAAACCGGAGTCTTCCTCGCCAGAGTCCCATAAACCTGCCTCAGTCAGACGCTGGAGAGACAGAGAAGGGAAGAGTCCATCAGAGCCTCCTGATTCCAGCATCACACAGCGCGGGGTTCTATGAACTCTTGAGGAGAGCCAGGAGTGCTGCTAAGCTTTCCCAGGTGTGCGTGACCATGTGTGCCTTCATCTGTGTGTGACTTGGGCCAGCACCTGCCCTCCTCCTTCCTTGGTTTCTCTGCCCCCTCAATGGGGATAACACTCCTAGACGTTGCTGCCTCATAAAGACAGTGTGACCGTGGAACGAACACCCTTTGCACAGCATAATCAGGATCAGCAGTCCTGAAGCTGCAAGGCTGGAGAGAGAATAGGAGGTGAAAGAAAAGGGCGAGTTAGACCACAATTGTGGGGTGCAGTCGAGAAGCCACAGCACGCAAGAGATTGCCTGTGATGGGGCTCCAGGCTTCCAGGCCTGGCAACAGATCCCCAGGTTTCAAAATGAAAAAGGAAAAGAGCTACAGACCAAGACCAAGGGATACGTTCAAAGACTATGAGGTCCACTGTCTCTGATTTAAAACCAAAACATTTGCCATTTGCTCTAGGCAATCAGGGAAGAAAGATACAGGATGATCTGTTTGGCCCCGTCCCCAGGCTTCTGGACATTTCCAGGACTCTAGGCAAAGGTAGAAGCCAAGTCAAGAGTCCCACAGCAAAACAGGTGTGCCCAGGACCGGGAAAGACTCAGGAAGCCCATAGTACACATCAGCTGGAACTCAGGGGGGCCGGGACTCGAAGTGCCCTCTGTCTGGCCTGGGGGAACCTGGGGCGGGCGACATGATGTGCAAACCTCAGACCCAACTCTGGTAACACAAAGCTGTCCCAGGGAAAAGCGAGCAGATTCCAGTGTTGTGACAGCTCAGGCTCAGGATGAAGATGCCTGTGTGGGGACCATGGGTCCTCTGGGGGTGCAAGAGAGGTCTTTGTGGGGGAGGGCAGTGCATGGGGGTCTGGTGGCCCCTTCAGCTCCTTCTAGAACCCTTGGGAAAGAGACACTGCATGGGAAGGCTGAGTGTCATGACTCACCCAACCCCTTGTCCAACATGAAGTGATCACGCCCTTGATCAACTTTAAAAACTAGTTTACGGCTGGGCACAGTGGCTCACGCCTGTAGTCTCAGCACTTTGGGAGGCCAATGCGGAAGGATCGCTTGAGCCCAGGAGTTCAAGAACAGCCTGGGTAACACAGGGAGACTCTGTCGCCACAAAAAAATTTAAAAAAAATAGCCAGGCATACTGACACATGCTTGTGGTCCCAGCTACTCAGGAGGCTGAGGCAGAACGATCTCTGCAGCCCAGGAGTTCGAGGCTGCAGTGAGCTCGCTATGATGGCACCACTGCACTCCAGCCTGGGAGACAGAGTCTTGCTCTGTCTCTAAAGACTAAAAATACAAACTAGTTTCCATCTCCTCAGCCACACACCATGATTAAACTTCAGCACTAACACTTTCATGCAGGACAATGGTTGACATGCTTTAAGACTGCCTCCTTAGCGCACAGAGGGCAATGGCACAACACCATGGCCAATCAAGCCCAGGCCACGGTGGGATTCCACTCTTACCTGGATCTGGAAGGCAGAGTCCCCCTGGTCACTGGCCAGCACTGTTTAGAACTATCCAGGAGGCTCAAGGACTCATGGGCTCTCTTCCTCCCTTCCCTTCTCCCAGCTCCCATCTCCCTCCACACTTTTCCTGCTCACAGCCCCAGGGAGTCAGGTCCACAGGGCACAGCCCTGTGGTAAGCCCTGCTGTCCTAGGGAGCAGGCTCTGTCCCTCTGTGCTGCTCACCAAGCCACATGCACAAAACCCTGCCAGTCCCCCCAGCAGCCTGCCACGCTGCTGAGCCCAGGTGGTATCTTTTAGTGGAAATTTCCTGAAGACACAGGAAGAAGCCAAGGGAAAGGTAACAGAGAACTTAGCAGCAGGCTTTGCCTCTGTCTTAGAGTCCCTGAACTGACCCCCTGCCTGGCCCAGGAGGCCTGTGCATGGCAGAGGTGTGACCTGCCCACCAGCACTAGTCAGGATCAGGCCGTGCCTTGGCCCCCACGCTTCACTCTTGGGGGAAAGCTCTCAATTTGTTCAGTACTCACACATGAGGGGCTGTCTTTATGGGTTTGCCCAGATATCCCAGGCCCTCCCAAGTCCATGCCCTTCCCTAAGATTCTCCACTTCCCAGGATGGTGACAATAAAGGCCCATTCCCCTCAGGAGAAGCCCCATCTACTCAAGGTGTGGCCTTGGAGATGTGCCCTGACCATGCCCAGAGCACACAGACCCAGGTGCAGCCAGGACCACCCACACTGGCCTGCCTGTGCCCTCTGATGGCTCCTTCTGGCCCAAGGACCATCCCCTCCTCATTGAAACCCTGACTCAGGGATGCTCTGGGGAAAGGGGAGGTCACTGTGGAACCAGAAAATAAAGATACAACCCTAACTTCTCATCTAGAGAGTGCCATCCAGCTGTGAGACCAAAGATTGGAAAGGCAATGAAGTAGAGCGACCCCAGAGCTGGTGTAGTCCTCACCCGCAGCGCATGCAGATACATGGCACTGCAAGCTACAGGCACGGCTTCTCTATATCTAGAATTGTATATGTGTGTCCATGTGTGTCTGTGTCTCTCTGTGTACATCCATGTATGTGTGTCTGGGTCTGTGTGTGTGTCTGTGTGTCTCTGTGTGCATCCATGCGTGTCTGTGTCTGTCTGTGTGTGTGTCTCTGCATGTCTGTGTGTGCCTATGTGTGTCTATGTGTGTGTGCCCTCCAGGCTGGGTAGGGGCAGGAAGAGTTGGGAGAGGAAGCCTGAGACAGGCCCAGGCCCCAGGCCCTGCTCACTCCCCTCGGCTCCTTGGGCTGAGTGCAGTGGGCTTGAGGGTGGATGTGCAGTGGCCTCCTTCCCGAAGTCCAAGGGCCTTGGTCTAGGGCTGAGGTTGAAGGACAGCCTGGCTGGCACAATACCAAGACTCTCAGAGAGGCTGTGTCACCCGCCTCAGAGGTGCAGCTGGTCTGGGCGCATTTGGCACCCACAGCAGCCCCATCTTCCCTGAAAGGCTGAGGAGGGAGGGCAGCCAGAAGTTCCATGGGGACCCGGGTGGACTTGAAAGCTGGACAACCCAGGCGAATCTGATCGCTGGAGTCGGAGGTGGGGAGGCTGCAGTGAGCCATGATGGCTCCACTGCACTCCAGCCTGGTCAACAGAGCAGAGCCCTGTCTCTAAAAGAATTAATTAACATGACTGAGAAGTGACTAACTTCGCAGAATTCACCAAGAAGGAATCGATTGCTCTCTACCAAGCATGAAATAGGGGCTAGACTAGAATGATAGAACATAATGGGAGTTAGGTTTTTTTCGTGGGCGTCCAACTGGGAACTCTGCACCCACAGTCAGGCCTCCTGCCGCGTGCGAGTCCTCTGACACCCCCCTGCGCAACCCGGGCCCCTCCGGCCGCCCCGGGACGTGCGTGCTCCTCCTGCTCGCGGCCCACCCCACTCGCGGGGTGTCCTCCAGCCAGCGGGACCTGCCGTAGGACGGGAAGGGAAGGGAAGGGAAGAAGGCCGAGTCGCCTCCCCTTGGGTGTAATCTGTGCTGCTGACTTCAAAAGGATGTCTTCGGGTTGGAAGATTTCACTTGGAGCGAAAGTCAGTAAACGGCCCACGACACAAAGGTCAAAGCTCTCCAGGCCCTTCCAAAGGTTTCTCGTATGATGAAGCCCCGCAGTGGGGAGGGCCCCGGAGCGCACCCGCCTCGCCCCTGCTGGGAGCTTCCCACGCTCCGCGGAGGCCCGGGGCAGTCCCGGCCAGCGTTTCCATCCGCGAAAAACACCCACTAGGCAACGTCTAAGTAGCGCTTGGAAATCGCTAAGTGCGGGACCCTGGCTCGGGCGGGCGGACACCCGGACTCCCCGCGCGCACAGCAGCCCGGCCGGCCGAGCCTGGGCGCCGAGCCTGGGCCGGGCTCCACATGGCTCCCCTTGGCCCCAGGGATCTGTCGCCCCTGGGGTCCGCCGCGGCTGTCCTTTTGGCCCTCTGCTGGCGCATCGGCACAGTGGTTTTCTGAGGCAGGGGTCGGGTCCAGCCTGTGCTGCTTCTGAGCCGCAGGAAGTCGCTGGGACCAGCGTAAGGAGGAAACCCCAAAATCTCTAATTGGGCAGGAGAACCCCTGAGGAACCTTCCGAGAGGAGGGGCCGGAGCTGAAGCCGGCAAGCAGAGACGGAGAGAAATTTGACTTCGTCATAATCAGCACCAATACACACATACATAAATACTTGGAAAACCACCCAATGTTAAATTTCAAATTAGAAACGTCCTAAATGTCCAACAGCAGGGGAATGGCTAAGTAAAGTATAATACCTAGCTAGAACAGATGGTACCAGCCAGTCTAAAAGGAGGGTTCAGAGTTTGTTGTAATTTTGGAAATTATAATTAATACTCATTTAACTGAGGAGATAATTTTTATTAACTAACATGATCTCATTTATAGCTTTAAAATGCGCCTAAAAATAGCAATTTTCATTGTGATTTTATTTGTTTGATAGAATGGGTGACAATTCATATATGAATGAACATGTTACCCCAAGAAGACAACAAACAAGTTAGAGTAACCTTGTGCAAAAAAAAAAAAAAACAAAAAAACAAAAAAAAACAACAAAAAAAAAAACTCCATCTGCTTCTGAAGGAGGCGTGAGGTTGCCTGTGTGGTGCCTGCCTTCTTGGACGTGGTGCAGAAGAGCTGGGGCTCTGCCCCGCAGTGCCCACTTCCTCTGTAACAGGCAGAATGATGTCTGCTGAAGAAAGAGCTGTGGCCTGAGGAGAGGACAGCAGATTCGTGAAAGTAGAGCCCAGGGAGTGAAGGAGGGACGGGATGGGGGATGGTTAGGGGACAGGGAGTCCAGAATCAGAAGCGTGAACCCTGGGGCCCAGGCCACTTGGGCTGGTGATGCAGCCTCCCAGCTTGGCAGCAGGAGGTGAGTCCTTGACTATGGCCCCCATGAGTTCCCCTTCTCTCAGGAGGGTAGTAATGGTCCCTGCTGCTATGATTTGAATACTCCTCCCCTCAAAACTCATGTTGAAACCTAATCCTCAATATGGCAGTATTGAGAGGTGGGGCCTTTAAGAGGTGACTGGGTGATGAAGGTTCTGCCCTCTTGAATAGGTTAGTCCATTCCTGGATTAATGGATTAATGAAGGTGTTGATGAATTAATGGGTTATGCAGTAGGACTGGTGGCTTATAAAAAGGGAAAAGAGACTTGAGCTGGCATGCTCAGCCCCCTGCCATGTGATGCCCTGAACCACCTCTGGGCTCTGCAGAGTCCCCACCAGCAAAAAAAAAACCCTCACCAGATGCACCCACTCGACCTTGGACTTCCCAGCCCCCAGAACTGTGAGAAATACATTTCATTTCTTTATAAATTACCAGTTTCAGGTATTCTGTCATAAGCAACAGAAAACACACTAAGACCCCTGCTTCCTAGAGCTGTAGAGAGGGGCCCACACCAGCATCCACAGAGCACTAGGAAGAGGGCCTCCATGGCATAGGCACCCAGGAAATAAGTGTCCGCTGAACCTGTGGATTCACAGGTGCCTCTGATGGACTTCGGGATGGGCTGGTGGTGCAGTTAAAGACCCGTGGCTGCCTCTGCTGTGTTCGTGTTGTCCACATCTCTGCTGGGATGACAAACCTGCAGAGGCTCCATCTGCACAGGGTTTTGATGAAGCTGGAAATTCTCCCTCTCTCCTTGTACCTCTTTCTCAGACTTTCTTCAGGGCTTTTTATGGTTTTCTGAATTATTTTTGCATAAACACTATTTTAACAGCAAAGAATAAAAATTTTTAAGTGTAAACATTCACACTTCATCTCACTGCTCTCAAATTATCTTTTACATTTTCATATTTATCTCCTATCCCTTCTCATATTCAGACATAATTTGACATAGTGCTAATTATAGCATTAATTCATATTCTGTCTTTGCTGTTCAAAGGAGTTTGGGGTAGATTGGTGGAAAAGTCAGATTAAATGAACATGAAGCAAGGTAGCATCAAGCTGCCCCTCTGCAATCATAAGCACTAGATCTTTGGGAGGATCAACGAGTATTACATTCAGAATAGCCAGCTTCAAGAGCAAAGGCAAACCCAAATCAGCCATTTCTGAAAATATTATCCCAAGTGTATTATGTGTGTGTGTCAAAATTATGCAGTGGTTTCATGCAAATTGTTGAGTAGTGAATGAGAACATTGCCATTTAAAACAAACAAACAAAAAGCCCCAGATGAGTCCAAAACCACTTACTGGAAGGGATGAAGAATTAAAGAAAATCACTAAACTGCAGTAAGAGAGGATATATTACTAACAAGTCTGATAAACCAAGTGAACTAGATGCAACCCCTCTCTCTCTCTTTCTCGCTCTCTCTCTGTCTACACACACACACACACACACACACACACACACTCATCAGGAAAAGAGAATAAGTTAGCATCATTTTAAACCAGCATTTAAGATCACAAACTAAACAATAAAGAATAGAAACAGGTGGGAAAGTGGACAGAGGGAAACCAAAAATCATTAAAGACTTACGCTTCCATAAAGGGCAGACCAAGTTTTGTGTGTTTTTTGCCAATTGTAGATATATTTTAAATGAGACTGATACTGTTTTAGGATAACAACCATAGGATCAAAACTGGGCTGATTTCCTGGCTGACCCTTAGTAAGAGATGGAAGCAGATGGAATGTGGCTCACTCATCCAAAGACAGCAAACAGAGAAAGAAGACAGAAAGCTGGGCCTGCTCTGCGGGTGTCCACAATAGGCACTGCTAATGGGGCAGGGGCTCCCTCACCTCCCACGCTCCCCCCACACGGGTCCTCCCAGTCTTCCTCTTAATCATTTAGTAGATCTGCCACCTCCTTCTTCCCTTTCCATCACTCCACACCATCTGTGTGAACTTTTTCTGGATTTCTGGGTGGGCTCCTAAACGTTGATTTGTCTAAAATATAAAACTCGTTGTACAGAGTAGGTACCCAACAAATATAAAATGTGAGTATTTTGGTATATTCATTTTATTTACTTCAAGTTTCTTTCTATCTACATAAGTGTAATACTGTATATCAGCATGTTTCAGATTTTACTATGATGGTTCTGCTAGCTACAGTAAAGGAAGAAGGCTTTTATGTTTGTGTGCATGTGGCTGTCTTGCAAGGTGTATATGGGATATGCATTGTCCTTTAAAAACATACAATGATTCGCCTATGTATTTCCGATTAATTAGTTCTGTTTACTTAGTCATTTCCACTCTCAACTTCTATTAGTCTGCTCGGTTTGCCATAACAGAATACCATAAACTTTTTGAACGTGTCTTCAAGAACAGAAATTTATTTCTGACAGCTCTGGAGGCTGGAAGTTTGAGATCAGAGTGCTGGGCAATTTGGTTCCTGGTGAGGGCTCCCTTCCTGGCTTGTAGACAAACACCTTCTTGCTGTATCCTCACATGGCCTTCTTTTGATGAACATGCATCCCTTGTGCTATGGTGTGAGTGTTTGTGTCCCTGCCGACATTCAGTTTCATGTTGAAACTGAATTTCAACAGTATTAAGAGGTGGAGCTTCTAGGAGATGATTAGGCCATGAAGTCTCTGCCCTCATAAATGGGATCAGAAACCTTATAAAAGGGCTTAGAGAAACTAGTTCAGCCCTTTTTTGCCCTTCCGTCCCTTCTAGCATGTGAGGACACCTAGACGGTGCCATCTTGGAAGCAAAGAGTGGACCCTCACCACACACTAAACCTGCCTGGGCCTTGCTCTTGGACTTCCCAGCCCCCAGAACAGTGAGAAATAGGCTCTATTATTTATAAATTACCCAGCTTGTGGTATTTTTTATAGTAGCACAAATGGACTAAGAAAACTGCTATCTCTTCCTCTTCTTCTCAGGACATCAGTGCTGTGGCATTAGGTCCCTGTCCTCGTGGCCTCATTTAACCTTAATTACCTGTTCAAAGTCCTCATCTCAAAAATACAGTCACATTGGGGATTAGAGCTTCAACATGTGGATTTTGAGGGGACACAATTCAGTCCATATCACAATTTTTCTGGCCAATTGTAAGATGGTGCTTCTTGGCACACTTAGGGATGAATTAGATTGTGTGATTAGTTCTGGACAACAATTTGTGAGCTACTGTGATTTGAATATTTGACCCCTGAAAACCTCATGATGAAATTTGATCCCCAGTGTTGAAGGTGAGAGCCTAATAGAAGGTGTTTGGGTCATGAGGGTGGACCCCTCATAAATAGATTAGTGTCCAGGGGTGGGGCTGAGTAAGTTCCTGCAAAGAGCCTGCCATTTCCCCCTTGCCTCCTCTCTCAGCATGTGATCTCTACACACAGAGATCCCCTTCACCTTCTGCCATAAGGGGAAGCAGCCTGAGGCTCTCACCTAATGTTGGTGCCATGCTTCTGGTACAGCCTGCAGAACTGTGAGCCAAATAAACCTCTTTTCTTAGGCTGGGTGCAATGGCTCACACCTGTAATCCCAGCACTCTGGGAGGCTGAGACAGGAGGATCACTTGAGCCCAGAAGTTTGAGGTTATAGTAAGCTATAATTGCATCACTGTATTCCAGGCTGGGTGACACAGCAGGACCCTGTCATTCATAAATAAATCAATAAACAAACACAGAAATAAATAATTTTTTTAAACTCTTTTTTTTTATAAATTACCCAGCCTCAGGTATTCCTGTATAGCAACACTAAAAAGACTAAGATATGAGCAAATGTGATTTATGTCAATATTGGGCTGTGCACTTAATTGCCAGTATAAGATGTTCCAAATCTTTCTTATCTCTCTGCCATAGTAACTGGCACTGTAAAGATAGTGGCTGCTTTGTCAGCTTGGGTTGCTGAATGTCTACAGTGAGTAGAAGTCCCTGCAATAGGATAGCATGAGAATGAAATAGAGAAGAAATACACCTTTTTGACTTGTCACTAGGATTTTACTGTTTTTGCTGCAGCATTACCTAATCTACTTTCACTGATACAACTTCTTTGGTGGTAATTTTTAGTGGAGATGTAATTTAGACACACAAAAAAATGCAAAATGTTCATTTCAATGTTTTGGTAATTATATTACTCCTGTGCAATCACTGTAAACAAGAGATGGTGCATGTCCATTACCCCAAGTGTTTCAAGCTCTTTCCAACTAGTCCTCCCATCTTCTTCCATCCCAGAGAAACTATGCTCTGATGCTCTGATTTCTGTCATCATAGATGAATTTTTCTCTTCCTGAGCTTCATATAAATGGGATCATATTGTCTGTATTTGTGTCTTGCTTTTGTTCAATCCACATAATTTTTTTTGAGATTGATGTATATGTGCAAGTCAGGTGAGCATCCTTTTGTTGCTTGCTGACTACTATTCCATAGTATTAACATACCACAGTTTGTATATCCATTCTCCTACTGATGGACATTTGGTTGTTTTCCCTTTTGGGTTATTCGAATAAGGCTACATTCTTGTGCAAGTCTTTTTGTAGACATATGTTTTATTCCTGTTGGCAAACACCTAGGAGTGAAATTTCTGGACCATAGGGTAGATTATCTTGAAATTTATAAGAAACTAACAAAAGGTATCTAAAGTTCTCCAGCCATTTTATACTCCTTTCAGCAATGTTTGAGAGTTCAGTGTTATATACTCTTGCCTACATTTGGTTGTGTTGTCTTTTATAATTTTAGCTAGCCCAGACTGCTGTTAGCATTCAGTCCAGAAGCCCTCGGGAGAGAGGGCCTTTGCTTTCTTTCCCAAAACAGTCTTCCTTAACAAATGGTGCTCAAGCACTGATTATTCATATGGAAAAAATGAACTTTGACCTCTACGTCACTACATACACAAAAATTAAAATGGGTTATAGACATAAAAATAAAAGCTAGAACCATAAAGCATCTAGAGGATAACATACGAGGTTCTTAAAAAAAAAAAAAAAATTAGAATAGGCAAAGAGTTCTTAGGACACAGAAACATTAAATCATTAAAAAATGATAAATTTGACTTCATAAAAGTATTTCTCCCAAAGTACTTGAGTTATAATTAATTATATTTGAGCACCACCATGCCAGGTTAATTTTTATATTTTTAGTAGAGACGGGGGTTCCACCATGTTGGCCAGGCTGGTCTTGAACTCCTGACCTCAAGAGATCTGCTCACCTCACCTTCCCAAAGTGCTGGGATTACAGGCATGAGCCACTGTGTCTGGCTGATTTTCTTTGTATTTTCTAATGCTTTGATCCTTTTTATGTCGTAATGATTTACCATATTTTGTAAACATTTTAGACACCAGAAAGTCCCCAGGCAGGACCTGATGGCTCACACCTGTAATCCCAATACTTTGGAAGGCTGCAGTGGGAGAATCTCTTGAGCCCAGGAGTTTGAGATCAGCCTGAGCAACACAGTGAGATCCTGTCTCTACAAAAAAATTTACAAATTAGATGGTGTGGTGGTGCGTGCCTATAGTCCCAGCTACTCAGGAAGCTGAGGTGGGAGGGTGGCTTGAGCCCAGGAAGTCAAGACTGCAGTGAGCTATGATCTCCACTGCACTCCAGCCTGGGCAACAGAGTGAGACCCTGTCTCAAAGAAAGCCTCCAAAGTCAGAATCTCTCAACGAATTCTGTTTTGTATTTTTGTAATTTCTACCTACCTTTGCCAGCTTGACTTTAATAATGGTGAGTCAAATTGTCTAACATATTTTATCAAATTATTCCTAACTCTAAATCTTGTCTTCATGTCAAAAAGTAACAAAATTCATAAAGTTTCAAAAACATTATCCTTAATATTGATAATAATTTTTGTTAAATGCTGTTTATACATATTTTGCCAATTGCAGTTGACTAAACCATGCCCTTTTAATATTAATATTGATGTCAGTGCCTGTGATCCTATTTGGCAAAGGCTTTCTGGTTATTCTGCTGCTGCCCAATGCATATCCCATCATGAAAGCCTGGTGAGTTGGAAGGAACAAGGTACTTGAGTCAGACCGGGGTAGAATCCCACATCGACTGCTCACTGGTTGTGAGATCCTGGATATGTGTGGTAACCTTTCCAAACCATGGAGGGAAGAACAATGCCTACTACAAAGGATAAAATTATAGGTTCTATGCAGCAATGGCTACATACACACATCTGTGACCAAGAGCGACAGACGTGGACTGTTTCCAAGCCCATTTTTTAAATTATATTTATATTTGAGCATAGTGGTGCTCAAATATAAATATAATACCAAACCATCACTATGGTTTGGTATTTTTGAGACAGGTTGTCGCTCTGTTGCCCAGGGGAAGTGCAGTGGCACGATCTCAGCTCACTGTAGCTCCGCCTCCTGGGTTCAAGCAATTATCGTGCCTCAGCCTCCTGAGTAGCTGGGATTACAGGCGTGCACCACCATGCCCAGCTAAGTTTTGTATTTTTAGTAGAGACGAGGTTTCACCACGTTGGCCAGGCTAGTCTAGATCTCCTGCCCACATTGGCCTCCCAAAGTGCTGGGATTATAGGTGTGAGCCACCGTGCCCAGACATGAGCCGGTCTTTGGAAGCTTTTGTGTATTCACTATGGTTTGGAATTTATTGGGTGCCTAATATACACAATACTTGTATATTTTAGACAAGTCAACATTTAGAAGCCCATCCAGAAATCCAGAAAAAGTTCACGTAGACGGTGTGGAGTGATGGAGAGAGAAGAAGAAGGTGGCAGATCTACTAAATGATTAAGAGGAAAGCTGGAAGGACCCATGTAGGGGAATTGTGGGAGGTGAGGGAGCCCCTGCCCCATTGGCAGTGCCTACCATGGACACCTGCAGAGCAGGCCCAGCTTTTCATCTTCCTTATCTATTTACTGTCTTTGGATAAGGGAGCCACATTCTTGTTTGCTTCCATCTTTTACTAAGGTCAGCCAAGAAATCAGCCCAGTTTTGATCCTAGAGTTGTTATCCTAAAACAGTATCAGTCTCATTTAAAATATATCTAGGCCAGGCTCAGGGGCTCATGCTTGTAATCCAAGCACTTTGGGAGGCTGAGGTGGGCAGATCACCTGAGGTCAGGAGTTGGAGACCAGCCTGGCCAACATGGTGAAATCCCATCTCCACTTAAAAAAAAAAAAAAATACAAAAATTAGTTGGGCGTGGTGGCGGGTGCCTGTAATCCCAGCTACTTAGGAGGCTGAGGCAGGAGAAACATTTGAACCTGGGAGGCAGAGATTACAGTGAGCCAAGATCGCGCTATTGCACTCCAGCCTGGGTGACAGAGCAAGACTCCATCTAAAAATAATAATAAATAAATATACTGGCAATTAACACACAAAACTTGGTTTGCCCTTTATGGAAGTGTAAGTCTTTAATGATTTTTGGTTTCCCTCCGTCCACTTTCCCACTTGTTTCTATTCTTTATTATTTAGCTAATGATCTTAAACGCCGGTTTAAAATGATACCATCTTCTCTTCCATTACTTACGTGTGTGTGCGTGCGTATGTGTTTTGTATCCATTTCCTTGGCCCTTCCTGTTGGAGTTTAGTGATTTTCCTGAATTCCCCATTCCTTCAAGTAGCTTCAGGGCCACCACAAGCTTTCGACACCCTCCGTGAGCCTGGGGGTGCTGTCGAGTCACCTGGTCCACATGGCGTCTTCTGCTGGCCTCCCCAAAAAGGAGACTCTGAGACAGGCTTGGGGCTAGTCATTTGGGAAGCACTGTAAGCCACTGCGCAATGAGCCAGAACCGGAAGCTGTGCCACACACAGGTGCAAGAATGAGTGGGGTGCCACTGTGGCAAACGGGGTGCAATCCCACTGAGGCACTGTAAGAGAACATGAAACATGGCAGGACTGACTCGCGGAAAAGGGGGTGAGCTGGGATAGTCCTCCAGGAACTCCTAGTCCTTATCAGTGGAAAGTGCCTCCTGGAATCATTAAATCCCCAGCACCTGAAGCTGGGCACACCCACAGGGCAGGCAAATTCCTGTGGCCACTGAAAGGCCTCAAGCAGGGAGCTCAAGTTCTTGAGGTGGGGAGCCCTCGACATACGGGGACATTGGCCACCAAAGCACAAGGTGAGCTCAAGAGATGTGAGGGGCGCTACCAGCAACTGCTGCGTGCCATGTTTTATGAAGTGTCAGAGCATGAGGGGCTCTGCCAACTGAACGTGGCTGGGAACAGCTGCCTTATGGTGCCCTTCGCCAACATCACAGAACCTAGGCCATGAGAACGCCTTCCCAGGAGGACCTCCAGGTATGGACCAATGCCAGGGACCCAAAACTGAAGTAACAACTTCTCCTTCTGCTGTAGAAAAATTGCAGAAAAATATTGTCTCTAATTTTATTAGAAGTACTTCTAAATGTAAAATGTTTCCAATTAAGAAATTTGTATCACTCTAGGCATTTCTGAAAATGTTATTCAGAAAAATGTAGGAAAATACTTTTCAGCAACTCTTTTTATGAGTTAAAAGCAACTTATTTCAACTCCTAGTGCAATAAATTTTATTTTAAAGCATTAATAAACTGGCAAGTTCAGAATTAAATACTGGAACAGTTCTAAATCAAAGTTTACAAACATTTGAAATGCTAACAGACTGCAGTACTTTTTAATAGTTGGAACTTTTAAGTAGTTGGAAGGATTTCGGAAATAAAGAGGACAAAAGCACAGAAAAATGACGTGTTCACATGTGCACATTTACATATTTGCCATATATTTAAACTTTTTAAATGAAAAAAAAGTTCCAAAAATGCCACAGCATAAAACATTTTCACAGTTAACATCCATTTTTGCTCTGAAAACAGCAGTCTTTGATAATGTAAACATCAATTTAGCCTTCACCCTATAATTTATCTTTTCTCTTAAGTACATTTTGGGACTTCTGTTTCAGAAACTTAATAACCACAAGGCAAATTCAAGTGCCTGGAAAATACTCTGCACTTGATGCATCTGGTTCCCATAATGAAAAGATGCATCAATTCAGAGCAAACCTATCATAGAGCTGCGCCTTCAGAAAGATACCCCTGTTGCCAAAATACACCACCACCTCCCCTGGAATTACATAAATGTGTTTAGTGTTCATATGGAATTTTCTAAAAGAAAACAAGTCAATCAAGCTGTTTTGTAGTCCTAAAGAACTTAGGTCTTGGCAGAACACTGGAGACATTTTAAAAGCTCTGGACTTAAGACAGATTCATGAGTGACGGGTCAAGATCAAGGTCTTTACAGACAGTAGATGTACGTTGTTTAATCTCTATTGTTTGGAAGAAATCTAGTGCTCGTTATGTTCCCCTTCTTGTGTCCATATATGCACATATACCCTAGAACTTAAAGTATAATAAAAATATATTTAAAAAGAAATAAATTTAGAAAAAAAGAAAAGAAGAAATCTAGTGCTCGTTATAAACCCTCAATGCAAGTGAGATAACTTCAGGTCTTAAACTGACCATGGTTCTATTGGGTTCTTATAAATTAAAGATGTTGAAGTGCATTTGCTAAATTGAAAATGACACTTTACTAGTGACAGTCTCTTGTTTGTCTTGAGAAAAGGGTTATTTTTATCTTCAAGTGCAAAGACATGGTTTCAGATTCAACTTTTTTTATTGCTATTATACTTTAAGTTCTAGGGTACATATGCACAATGTACAGGTTTGTTACATAGGTATACATGTGCCATTTTGGTTTGCTGCACCCATTAACTCATCATTTACATTAGGTAGTTCTCCTAATGCTATCCCTCCCCCAGCTCCCCACCCCATGACAGGCCCTGGTGTGTGATGTTCCCCACCCTGTATCCAAGTATTCTCATTGTTGAGTTCCCACCTATGAATGAGAACATGTAATGTTTGGTTTTCTGTCCTTGTGATAGTTTTTTGAGAATGATGGTTTCCAGCTTCATCCATGTCCCTGCAAAGGATATAAAGTCATCCTTTTTATGGCTGCATAGTATTCCATGGTGTATATGTGCCACATTTTCTTAATCCAGTCTATCATTGATGGACATTGCGTTGGTTCCAAGTCTTTGCTATTGTGAATAGTGCCACAATAAACATACGTGTGCATGTGTCTTTATAGTAGAATGATTTATAATCCTCTGGGTGTATACCCAGTAATGGGATTGCTGGGTCAAATGGTATTTCTAGTTCTAGATCCTTGAGGAATTGCCACACTGTCTTCCACAATGGTTGAACTAGTTTACACTCCCACCAACAGTGTAAAAGTGTTCCTATTTCCCCACATCCTCTCCAGCATCAGATTCAACTTTTAAAGTCATTGCAAAAGTCAAGGCCACCTGCAAAGTTAGAGAAACAGTCCACAAGACTGCCTTCACTTTTTTTTTTTTTTTTTTTTTTTTTGAGACAGGGTCTAGCTCTGTCTACCCAGGCTGGAGTGCAGTGGCACAATCACAGCTTACTGCAGTCTCGACCTCCCAGGCTCAGGAAATTCTCTCACCTCAGCCTCCAGAGTAGCTGGGACTACAGGCACGCACCACCACATGCAGGTTTTTGTTTTTTTGTTGTTGTTTTTTTTTTTAGAGACAGTGTCCCACTATGTGGCCCAGGCTGGTCTCAAACTCCTAAGCTCAAGCAATCTTCCTGCCCTGGCCTGTCAGAGTACTGAGATTACAGGCATGAGCCACTGCACCCAGCCAAGACTGCCCTCACTTCTGACACCAACTGTCAATTTGGTGGGGAGGTTCCCAAAACCACTCTCAGATTCAATCATTTGCTAGGAAGACACAGAACTCACTGAGAGCTGTTGTCATTGTAGGTAGGGTTTATTACAGTGAAAGTCTAGATTAAAATTGGCCAAGGGCAGGGTGCAGGGAAAGTACTGCATGCAGTTCCCATTGTCCCCTCCCCATGGAGTGAGGAAGGCATGGCTTTCCCAGCATCGCTGTGTGACAGTAGGCATGCAGCCGTGCCACCCTGCAAAGCCACTCGAGCATTGGGTCTGGGGTGTCTGCTGGAGCTCCCTCACATGCATGTGACTGATTGTTCCCCTGGCAGATCTCAGCCTCCAGCCTCCTGCCCTCCCGAGGTTGACTGATTCCATGTGACCCCCAAATCCCCCACCCATAGCATGTCGTTACCACCTGAGTCCCATCCTGAGACTACCCAGTGGGGCAGCCCCACAGTAAATCACATCTAGACTACCCAGTGTGAGCCCAGGCCACTGGCAAATGAAGACAATCCTATTAAGCACTATACTCCAAGGGCTTGGAGATAGATCACCTGCCAGCAGCTGAGGACAAAGTCAGAGCTCTTTAGGGCAAGGTTAAACTCCTTACTACACAAATCAATTGTATGATTATTACAGTCATGTATTTTATATTTCAAGAAATGTGTTTGACTATTGTGAAATAGAGTTGAAGCCTTTCAAACCTTTAAAACCAACAACTATATGTTTTGCATATTTTAAACTAAAAGTTATGACATACTTTACTTTGGTGATAGCAAATGAAAATAAACTTAATTTTAAGTTTTGCTTGGGACAGAAAAAGAATAAGAAGGCAGGAAGCAAGAAGGGCAGATTGTTTGTGTGTCCCTACAGTTATCTTGCAGTTTACCATCATTACTACCAACAGATATTATTTTCTTCTTTAAAATGAGAAAATGCCACAGATTCAAAGAGATTATGGAGACACAACAATTGGGTGCAATGTAGGATCCTGGATTGGATCCTTGGAAAGAAAATGAACATTAGGGGGGAAACTAGTGAAACGCAAACAAGGTCAGCAGCTTACTATTAATTATTACCATGATGCCTTTGGGAAGCTGAGATGGGTGGATCACAAGGTCAGAAGTTCAAGACGAGCCTGGCTAACATAGTGAAACCCCACCTCTACTAAAAATACAAAAATTAGCTGAGCGTGGGAGCGGGTGCCTGTAATCCTAGCTACTTGAGAGGCTGAGGCAGGAGAATCACTTGACCTGGGAGGCAGAGGTAGCAGTGAGCCAAGATCACGCCACTGCACTCCAGCCTGGGAGACAAAGCAAGACTCTGTCTCAAAAAAAAAAAAATTAATTACCATGATGCATGGTACCAATGCTAATTTTCTGGTGTTATTATAATTCTGTGAGTTGTTAATATTAGGGGAAGGTGAGTGAAAAATATATGTGAACCCTCTGCATTGTTTTTGCAACTTTTCTGTAAGTCTAAAATCATTTCAAAATGAAAACTTAAAAGAAAAAAGTTTAAAATGATCTCTCTCTGCATATTCAAGGATTCTCAATCATTTTCATCTTTTTGGAGATCAACCAACTCTTTGATGAAAAGTAGGTACCTTCAGCGAATTCTTTGATGAAAAGTATGTACCATCTGTCCTAAAGAGCCTCAAGTCCACTTCATAGTTTGGATGGTTGCACCCCAAACCTTATGTTGAAATTTGATCCCCAGTGTTGGAAGTGGTGCCTAACAGGAAGTGTCTGGGTCATGAGGGCAGATCCTCATGAATAGATTCATGCTCTGAGCAAGTTCTCACTCTTTTAGTTCCCTTGAGAGCTCCCCCATGAGCTGGTTGTTAAAAGAGCCTGGCACCTCCTCTGTCTCTCTCGCTTCCTCTCTCACTGTGTGATCTCTACACACCACTCTCCTTCACCTCCCGCCATGAGCAGAAGCAGCCTGAGGCCTCCCTAGAAGCAGATGTTGGCACCAGTCTTCTTGTACAGCCTGCAGAACCATGAGCCAAATAACCCTCTTTTCTTTATAAACTACTCAACTTCAGGCATTCCTTTATAGCAACACTAAATGGACTAAGACATCCACTTTTGCCATTTCATCAGTTCACAGACCCACATGGAGCCCATCTGTGGGCCTCAGTGAAGATCCCTAGCTCCAGGGTCCACAGCTCAGGACTCAGGTGTGAGAGGAAGTAGCATCCAACAGTTGATCTGATGAGGAACACCTAGCTCCCACTTCAGCTAAGGGAGGAGACCACCCCTCATATTGTCTTATGCCCAATTTCTGCCTCCAAAGAAAAGAGAAGTGAAAACTAAAAAGCAGAAATGAAATCCACAGGCAGACAGCCAGGCGCCACACCCTGGGCCTGGTAGTTAAAGATCCACCCCTGACCTGATCGGGTTATGTTATCTATAGATTACAGACATTGTATGGAAAAGCACAGTGAAAATCCTTGTCCTGTTCTGTTCCGTTCTAATTACCAGTGCATGCAGCCCCCAGTCACGTATCCCCTACTTGCTCAATCAATCATGACCTTCTCACACGGACCCCGTTAGAGTTGTAAGCCCTTAAGAGGGACAGGAATTGCTCACTCGGGGAGCTCGGTTTTTGCGACGTGAGTCTTGCCGATGCTTCCTGCCAAATAAAGCCCTTCCTTCTTTAACTCGGTGTCTGAGGGGTTTTGTCTGCAGCTCATCCTGCTACACAGCCACATTCATGTCTTCAGCCTCTGGCCACGTGGGAGACCTTCCTACAAAATGGAAGACAGGAATGCAGGACTTCATGCTCCTCCATGACATTTCCTCAAAAGGTTCATTATGAAAGCACAGCACTCACACACACAATACAGGGCACATAGTCTTTGTGAGCTGAGGAGCACCATGAATACATCCTAAAGGGGTCCTGACTGCAGCCCCACTAAGTGTCACCAAACAGGGTAATCAGATCTGGGCATCAGAGTTTCTGCAGGAAATGTTGGCTTAGCCCACAGTGCTGAAAACAAATGCAAATTTGTATTAGGTATGGGTCATCTGCTCCACCCCACACTTTCCCTCCCACTTTCTGGCTTATAAGCAATTCCATCAAGAGGTTAAAGAAGGGCATAGCTGGCTAAATGGTACAAATGAAAGGCAAGACCCAAAATCTGCCCGAAGCCTGCAGAGATAGCTTCCATCAGTATGATTTTTATATGAATAGTTGTGGGAGTTATGAAGGGACAAGAGTAATGATGCACACACTAGGCTCATGAAGGCCAAAGTCTTCATATCCTGAGTTTATAAATCAGGTGCTAGTGAAATCAAACACAAGACACATTTGCTCAAAAGGACAAAGGCGGCTTCAGAGAAAAGGAACAGTTTGTCCAAGGAGAATCCATGATCACTTCCAGCCCTGAGAAATGGCTAGCACATCAGGAAATGCTTGGACAGCTCTGGCCCAGGTTCAACAACCTTTCCAAAGAATCACACTAAAGCACAGATCCCTTTATCCTGGGGGTCCAGCTGCCCAAGCTTGGCCACCAAGACGGAGGGGTCTGCAAGAAAGCTGACTTTCTCCCAAGTGCTCCATAATGGACAGAGTAAGAGGAGAATGTGGAGTGGACAGAAGGCTTGCACAGTGCAGTGAGTGTGCAGAGCACTGAGGAAGGAGGAACACAGCCAGTGGGGACTGAAGAGGCCTGCATTTCTGACAGGGACTGGAGTAGACACAGATGGTAAGCACGATGGAAAGTGTTCTGATCAACCCCCCAGCCCAGGAGGGTGGGCTCTCATTCTACCACTCTAGACCCAGGTGCAGTCATGTGCCACATTATAACCTTTCAGTCAACGATTGGCTATATATATAACGGTGGTCCCAGAAGATTATACTACCATATTTTTACTGTACCATTTCTATGTTTAGATACACAAATATTTGCCATTGTGTTACAACTGCATGCAGTATTCAGTACAGTCACTAGCGTGTGACTGTACTGAATACAGTCTAAACCACTGAGCCTAGTGTGTAATGGGAGGTACCATCTAGGTTTGTGTAAGTACATTCTATGATGTTCAAAGATGAAATCACCTAACGATGCGTTTCTCAGAAGGTGTCCCCATCACTAAGCACCAAATGACTGTGTTTGTTCAGAACTATGGCAGCAACTGAAGGCTTCAGCTTCCCTAGAGCTTCACAGTCTCATGGAAACTTCAAGGGCAGCCAATCCTTTCAAAGGAACTAAAAGTCCTTTCAAAGCCAATAATTCACTTCAGCAACCTGGACCCTAAGGCTTTCATTCCACAATTAGGATGCAATTATCTGATTATTTTTCCCCGAAGAAAAAATTCTAGAAGGAATATGTGCATTTTTAGGACTTTTGGTATGCACTGCCAAATGTCCTATCAGAGCAGTCATCTCAATTTACACACGGACAGACATGTCCACTTCCCCAGTCTCCTTTGCAATCTTTGCCATTTAGTACTTGGGAGGTAATTTTCATTTGTTTCAATTGGAAATTTTATAAAATGAATAATGAATGTATTTTCCTTTCATTTGTGTGTGTGTGAGTTGCTGTCCTTTGCCACATTTCTAGTGAACTGTCTTTTTCTTATTGATTTGTATGGTGTCTTTAAGTATGACAATTGCTAATATTTTCCCAGCTTGTCACATGTTAACTTCATTTAGTGGTGCTTTGGCCACACAGAAGTGCTGGATTTTAATCTTCTTCTTTATTGTTTCTGCCTTTGTTACATTGGTTAAGAAAGCCTTCCCTGGTGGAGCTTGCAGTGAGCCGAGATAGCGCCACTGCACTCCAGCCTGGGCGACTGAGTGAGACTCCATCTCAAAAAAAAAAAAAAAAGAAAGCCTTCCCTATGCCAAGATTATAAGAAGATTAATCCATGTGTTCTTCTGGGCCTTTGTGGCTCTGTGTCTCCCATTTTACATTAATCTATCTGGAGGTTCTCTTGGCATGGGAGTTAGGTAAACATTCAACTCCCCCCCCAACCAATGTCTAGCTCTTGTCATAACACCATTTATTGAATTATCTGCCCTTCCCCTAATATTCTGAAATGCCTGCAAAGTAAGGAAATTGTTCTTCGGCAATTTTTCTAATCTACACTGCCGACGATGATTTCCCTTTCACCCTCACCCCATACCCTCCCTTTTTTTGAGTATTTGCCTTAAGATGCAGGTGGTGGGTGAGGATGTGCCCCATTCTGCAGCCGGGCAGTCTGTCTATGGAGGCTGGGGTCACATCAACCCCAATCCTAACAGCTTTCTCCCCTGCTTTGGGCCCTTCAATGTGTCCACTTTCCTGAGACGCCTTAAGGGAGTTTATGCAGATTTATAAAAGCGACGGTGGTCTCCCCTCACAGCCACCTTTTCCCACCAATGCTTTGTCATGTACCTTCACGGCAGGATCTGAAACTTGTCCTAGTGTCCACAGCCGGCCTTGACCTCAACAGAACCTATGTACCCTTGTGCGAAGCAGCGGACGCAGCCTTAGGCCTCTGAGCCTTGGCCTTTGCTGTGTGCCGCCCTCCACCCCTTTCTCTCTCAGACTTGGGAGGAGCGAGGGGAGGAGCCACCTGGGGCAGTTCAGGAGTGGGGAGCTTCAGGACAGTTTGCACCACACACTCTAGGACTTAGCTGTGCAACACCCCTGACCCCCATGTGAGGAAGGTGGTGTTTGTTTTCACCACTAGACTGTCAGCCCCTCCCTAGGAGCACGGAGTGTGTCTTGCTCACATTCGTGTCGCCAGTGTCAGCACTTAAAATGGGTTCAACGGATAAGTGTTGAATGAAATTCAGAAATGATGTGCAATAGTAAAAGCTAACATTTAGGAACCAACTTATTACTCACACGACACCTTTGCATAGTGAGTGAAATTAAGTTGTTTGGTTTAACATATGTGTGGCTTTGGGGTAGAGGACAAGAACATAGCAAGAGGAAGCATTCTTTATTAGTCCTTCACGAAAGAGGATGGACAGACACGTCTACGGAGAGGGGCTCCAGAGGCAGGGACCCAGAGAGACGCTCTGCCAGGCGCAGAAGAGCTCCAGGATGTGGCCCTGATCCTGGAAAAGTGCGTTTAAAGGAGGCTTAAGGCATATCAGACAGCCTGGCCAACATGGTAAAACCCTGGTCTCTACTAAAAATACAAAAAAATTAGCCAGGCATGGTGGCACAGACCTGTAGTCCCAGCTACTTGGGAGGCTGGGGCAGGAGAATCACTTGAGCCCAGAAGGCGGAGGTTGCAGTGAGGCGAGATCGTGCCACTGCACTCCAGCCTGGGAGACAGAGTGAAGAAAAAAAAAACAGACATTATTAGAGAGGCTTTATCTCGTACGTGTTCAAAAGCAATCATGCTCCTCCCAGTATCTCAGGAAGACTGGACTGCCTGTGTTCCTGTTGCTCTTCACAGAAGCTCCATGAAAGCGGGCTTCGCCTTTGTTCATGCAGCGAGCGGCTCAACACATGAACTCGAGGCTTTATCAACGGATTTCTTCCCAAAACTTCGTTTCCTTCCGCGACGCCCTGCAAGAACCCTGGATTCCTGAGTCCCTGGCTCAGCGTCTGCTACCCCGATGCTGTCAATCAGATCCTGCTAATCTGAGCGGCCGTGGCTCCGTCCCGGCTCCGCGTCCGCTGACAGGTCAGCGCTGTGGGTCGCCGGATTACCAGTCCAAACGGGACGGCTTGAGGTCTCCGCGCCCCCGGGACCCGCGGAGCCCGAGCGCAGGGCGCGCCAGAGAACTACATTTCCCACAGTGCTCTTGGGGAGCCGGGGCCGCCGAGATCCACGGCCCGGCGGGGGGGCTCGCGCGGGGACTCCTGGGAGTTGTAGTCCGTTCCGCCGGCGCCGGCGCTGGCGCTGCTGCGGGCTCGGCGCCGGCCTTTGTCTGCGGGCACGCGCCGCTGCGGTGAGTGAGGCCGCCGGCCGGGTCAGAGCGCCGGGACAAGGCGGGGCTGCGCCATCAGGCCGCTGTCCCGGGCCCTCCGTGTGGCCGCCTTATGCCAGCGGCCGCCACGAAAATGAGCAGGCCTGGCCGGCCCGGGCCCCGAGGGTGGCCGGCCGCGAGCGGAGAGGTCGGCGGTCCGCAGAGCAGGGTCCAGTGGACCGGAGAGCGGGGTGCCGAGGTTCAGGACGCAGGGCGGGCCCGGGGCCCGAGGCGGGAGGGCAGCGTCTGCGGAAAGGAGCAGGGACCATGGGGTCACGGCGTGGGAGGGGGAGGCCGCGGCAGGCTCCCCGGGCCTCCGTGCGGGCTTCAGCGAGTGCGGGAAGCCGGTGCCGGCCTTCCGGGGTGGGAGGAGAGGCAGCCCCTGCGGGGGAGAGTAGGAAGCCAGGCAGTGTGTGGGAAACCACGCTACCCATAAGCTCCTACACCTGAAACTGGCCCCAGGACATTCTCCAGACCGCCAAGTGTACCCCTCTTCTCATCCGCCCTCCAGAGGACGCCGGATTTTAGATCTTAAGTCTGCTGGTCTCGTCAGATACCCCTCCTGTTTGGTTCTTTCCTTCTCATTGTCCTATCTGATAGGACAGTGTTAGTAATCTGTTTAGTAAGTGGGGAAACAGAGTCAGGGCTGCTGGGTTACTTGCCCAAGGTCATATCCTGGGGGAGCCACAGCAAGAAGCCAAGACTCTCACGGACTAATTCTAAGCTTTTCCCAAAGGATATAATAGCCTTTCTAATAGGAAAATCAATGTTTTTAATTATAAAGCCACTTTTACAAAATCTTGGGAAAACTGCTTCCTCAGACCTGTGATCTAGGGAGAAAAATAGGACAATTTCTCCCTTACTAATCACGGAGGTCCCTGATAGGCGGCGGAGTTGTAACTTGAAGACCTCACAGCAGGTGGAGAGGCAGAGCTGTGAATTCTACTCTAATTTCTGGAATCCCCAGCGACAGAGTCCAACCCCAGGCAGCAGGCGCCATGTACTCCAGGGACTTTTAATGTGTGTGCAGCTGTTGAGCAAGAATACCTTGAACTTCCAAATGATGTGCCGGCACGCTGGTAGGGAATTCCTTTGTAGCTTGTGTTCCAAGTTGGAAGTGAGTCCTCCAAATAAAAATGTAAATGCCTTTCCTGGTCATCACAGCATGTAGCAGAATGTGCAGTTGTCAAGAAGAACCAGGTGCTTAGGTTGACAAAACAAATAATGGTAGCATCATACTATTATTTCATTAAATAAGAAAGCCAGCATTTTGATAGGACATATTAGAGGGAAACAAGGAATATGCATTGAACCACTGCATTTCTTAAAAGTAGGAATTCAGTAATTAGGATCCTGAAGTAAGAAGAAATTTTTTTTAAAAAAATAGATCATGTGGGCCAGGTGTAGTGGCTCATGCCTACAATTTCAGCATTTTAGGAGGCCGAGGCAGGAGGATCACTTCAGGCCAGGAGTTGGAGACCAGCCTGGGCAGGATAATGAGACCCAATCTCTACAAAAAAAAATTTTAAATAATGTTTAAAAATTAGCCAGGGTTGGTGGTGCTTACCTGTAGTCCTAGCTATTTGGGAGGCTGAAGTGGGAGGATCCGTTGAGTCCAGGAGTTCAAAGTCACAGCAAGCTATGCTTGAGCCACTGTACTCCAGCCTGGGCAACAGAGCAAAACCTTGACTCAGAATTTAAAAAAAAATTAAAAAATAATTTAGAGCACATACAAGAGGATTCCTAGGATCTGGAAGAGTAATTCAGTCTGGTCAAACTCTCTTCCTTTCTGTTCAATTTTATAAGCATTCTGACCAGCTCTTTAGTGATCAGGAACTAGACAACTGTCTAATGTAAGAGCATACACTTTGGATCCAGAAAGTCTTGGATTTGAACCTTTGCTCCACCTTGACTTCTTATTTTCTGTGGGTTTTTGGGCAAGTTACTTAACCTAGTTGGAGTGCCTTGGGCTTGGAGTCCAGAGTAGGTCTTTCTTTTCCAAGAATTGACAAGTGTTTACACTTGGTCAGAACTGGTATTCTTGTATCTTCAAGAGCAAGAGAAAGGTGAGTCTGGGTCTGGAGCCTCCTAAGAATTGTTCAGTGGTAACAAATGGACTCTCTTGTTAAGTCTTTGTAACTACAGATAACTGGAGAGCCGATTGGTTCCAACCAATTGTGAAGGCTGAAATGTTGTTTTTTTAAATTCTGAATTCCTCTGGGGTTTGGAGGGAAGAAAGTAGTAGGTGGTTAGGTGGGGAACCAAAATGGAAGATCCCAGTTACACACCAAGACCAAAGTGTAAACAGGAGTGACTATTAACTTGGGATTGGCAGGAAGAGATATATGTTTATGTGTTCTCTGCTTTCCCACATCCTGCTTCCTCCTAGACTCATTTGTGTGTGGTCCTGGTACCTTTGGGCCCATTTTGCAGTGACATTTTAGTAACTGACATTATGTCAAGCAATCTAGGTTTCTTACATTCATTTATGTCTCAACAACTGTTGACTTTTTCCTTCTCACGTATCAATTATTCTGCCCTTTCCTGTTTGTTTCTGTTTGTTTTTCTCCCTCAGGTGCTCAGGAACAGCCCATGGAAGAATCATATGAAGAGGTGGTGACTGAGGTCGTAAGCAGGAGTGGACATGTTTGGATTTCCAACAGCTACCCTGCTGGACTGTCATGGAAGATATGCCCAGAATGTAGCGTTCTTCAGTGAGTGAGTCAGTTGATGGCTGGATGCGCTCAGCTCACAGATATTCAGTGTCCCTGTTCTCAGCACTGGTCGGCAGTCTGAGGAAGCAGAGGAGACCTTGCTTTGGTAGAGCTCGCTGTTCCTAGGGTTATAAGAAAAGCCTGTGAGCTGGAGTTAGAAGTAATAGTAGAAACAGAGCAAGAGAACCATCTTGATATGGAGGTAGTGTTGAAGTAGTCTCTGAGAATGAATGAGCAGCTTAAATCTCAGCACTGTCTCTGAATAAGGCAAGGGAACAAGGAGAAAATTACCCTGGAGTGACACCAAGAAAACTGTTAATGGTGATGAATGGACCCATATTTAAAGTGCACCGGGAGGCTCAGATGCAGGGCAGTATTAGGAAAAAAAAAGTCAATATCTGCATAGAGAATAACTTCCAAACCAAAATTGATTTCAGTTTTGCCATAGCTTAGTAGACTGAAAATAGCAAGGATTTTAATGGGAAAAATTCCTTGGATCAGATTCTATAATTGCCATGGCTACATCTGCAGTATCAGACAGATTATTTAACTTCCTTAAGCTCCAGGTTCGTCTGTAAAATGGGACAATAAGTTCTATCTTGTAGGGTTGCAGGGATTAGCAATGATAGATGTAAAGTACCCAGGATTGTGCTACATATTTTCTGAGGTCATGGTGCTTATTCTGTTGTCAGAACAGACTGGAGAGAGGTGGATTTCTGAAGAAGCAAATGCAGCTTCAGTTTTAGGACCCCTCACTTGCATTGGTCTCTCCAAGACCCTGTGCTTAATTTTATACATTTTCTTAAAAGGGTGCCTCTAAAATGGGAAAGTTTTAGGCCTTATACAGCCTGGATCCACACCTGTTTTGGAGTCAGATAAAAGTTGGGTATGGGGCTCTGTGTGATTCTGTATAGTTTTCTAAATTTTCTGAGCCTGTTTTCTGACCTGTAAAATAGAGAAAACCATGTTTATCTTACAAGGTTATTTGTTGGTCTAAATTAAATTTAGAGGCCTCACACTGCTATGGAGAATGCCTATTTGAGTCTGCTCTAACTTACCTAGCTCTGTGACCTTTGACAGTCTCCCTTTGCTCCCATTATCTGTATCAATCTCATGGCATTGTTTTCAGGATTGCATTGTCTATGCAAAGAATAAGGCCTGGCACATCATAAGCACTCAAAGTATTATGTTTCTTTTTCCCTATTCTAACTCAGCATTATTGGTGCTTCTTACATGACTTCCCTCTCATTTTCTCAGATGTGATGACTGAAGCCCACCACAAATATGACCACTCTGAGGCTACAGGATCCTCAAGCTGGGATATCCAAAATTCTTTCAGAAGAGAGAAGCTGGAACAAAAATCCCCAGATTCGAAGACACTACAGGAAGATTCACCTGGAGTGAGACAAAGGGTCTATGAGTGCCAGGAGTGTGGAAAATCCTTCCGGCAAAAAGGTAGTCTAACATTACATGAGAGAATCCACACTGGTCAAAAGCCTTTTGAGTGCACCCACTGTGGAAAAAGCTTCAGGGCCAAAGGCAATCTTGTTACACATCAGCGGATACACACGGGAGAGAAGCCTTATCAGTGCAAGGAGTGTGGGAAAAGCTTCAGTCAACGAGGTAGCCTCGCTGTCCATGAGAGACTCCACACTGGACAGAAACCCTATGAGTGTGCTATTTGTCAGAGAAGCTTCAGGAATCAGAGTAACCTTGCTGTTCACAGGAGAGTTCACAGTGGTGAGAAGCCCTATAGATGTGATCAGTGTGGAAAAGCCTTCAGTCAGAAAGGAAGCTTAATTGTTCACATCAGAGTCCACACGGGCCTGAAGCCCTATGCCTGTACCCAGTGCAGGAAGAGTTTCCACACCAGGGGGAATTGCATCCTGCATGGCAAAATCCACACAGGAGAGACACCCTATCTGTGCGGCCAATGTGGAAAAAGCTTCACCCAGAGAGGGAGTCTGGCCGTGCACCAGCGAAGCTGCTCACAGAGGCTCACCCTTTGACCACTCTCTTGAAGAGAAGTTCTCTTTATGAATTAAGAGTACAAAATCCTCTGAGATGAAGCAACCTATCCAGTTCTATGGAATGAATGGAGAATCTTTCAGAAAGACCATCGGGTAGGGCAAACTGACTTTTCTCCTTTCCCCCAAAAGAATATGAAAAATAAATGTCTTGTTTATTATCATTATCATGTATGTTTTATAATTTCTGTCACTCTATTTTGACCTGATTTTTAAAGGTACCCCCATTAATCTGGTGCCACACTAGAGGTTGTTCTGTGTATACCCGATACAGATTTTAAATTTATAGTTGACACCATCAGACTTTTATAAATGTAAAAAAATCAGCCCCTCATCAATCCCAAGTTATTTTTCTTCCCTACGTATTCAGATTAATCTTGTTTTGCCTTCAAAACCACTGGGCAAAATCCATGGGGCAAATCTAGTTACCTTTATAATCTTCTTGTTGAACATTTCATTACCTGGATGATACCCCCAATAACCTATTGTAACTAACCACTCATGTCTGTAGCAAGGGGCCTAGCCTTTTATTACAAAAGAAAATTTCTTTCCAAGCCTGCAGAGCTTTAGTTTGTGCACTGAGACATACTTCAGTCCTCCACTTCTAACTAGGATAGAGATAATTCACCTATAACCAAAGAGCAAACAACTACTGTCTGTGCAATTTTTTAAAATCTTTAACCCATTTCTCTGCATCTACTAAAGGGACTCCTACATTTTCAGAGACCTTCACTCCCTCTTTGGTAACAGGAGCAATATCTTGGGGTTGGGTTATCTAGAAAGGATATAAGTGTTCTTATTACCAAACCCAGACTTGTAGTTTGTAGTCAATAATGAACTTCCACTTTCAAACAATACTATCCTCTTCCTCCTGCACACAGACAAAGAAATTTGGAATTCTAACCCATCCTTTTTTCTGACCTCCAGGGGATGAGATTTGAAGAAGGCTGCAGAGGAGAAATTGGTTTTGAGGGGAAGTTTCCATTTCCATTTTTTAAAATCTTAGCCATCTCTATAATTTTTCATGCTGAGCATTTATGTAAGTGAAATGATGGATGATAGAGATTTTGGTTTTCTTGGTAAGACACCATTCCATCCTTTCTAGTGGATCCTATAAACCAGTGGTCCCCAACCTTTTTGGCACCAGGGACCAGTTTCATAAAGACAATTTTCCCACAGACAGAGGGGGAAGGTGGGGGGATGGTTTTGGGACGACCCAAGCACATTACATTTATTGTGCACTTTATTATTATTACATTGTAGTATATAATGAAACAATTATAAGGTACTCACCATAAGGTAGAATCAGTGGGAGTCCTGAGCTTGTTTTCCTGCTACTAGACAGTCCCATCTAGAGGTGATGGGAGACAGTGACAGATCATAAGGCATTAGATTCTCATAAGGAGTGCACAACCTAGATCCGTTGCATGCACAGTTCACAATGGGGTTCACACTCCTATGAGAATCAAATGCTGCCACTATCTGACAGGAGGCAGAGCTCAGGTAGTAATGTGAGCGGTGGGCAGCAGCTGTAAATACAGATGAAGCTTCGCTTGCTCTCCCACCACTCACCTCCTGCTGTGTGCCCCAGTTCCTAACAGGCCATGGACTGGTACTGATCCATGGCCCCAGGGTTGGGAACCCCCTGCTATAAATTATTGCTTCCTTAATCCCAAAAAGCTTGTAATAGTAAATCTTTACCATGTAGAGAGGTAAATTTCAAAGGTCTTTGAGCACTGAAATAATTTAGAAACACTGGATTTTAATAATACAAAAATATTCCAAAGATACCACGATAACATTTGAAGCCGTATACAAGAATGTTCATATCTTCATTTATAATAGCCACACACTAGAAATGTCCAACAATGGGTGAGAGATAAAGCAACTGTAGTATATCCATACAGTGAAATACAACTCAGCAATAAAAAAGAACATACAAGTGATACATCAACAATACAGATGAATCTGAAAGTTTCACGTTGAGTTGAAGAAGCCAAATACACAAACAGTATAGTTCCATTTATGTGCCTTCACAGAACAGGAAAAACTATGTGTGAGGATTGACTTCAAAGGCACGCAAGGGAAGTTTACAGAGTGAAAACAATGTTCTATACCTGACGTCAGGCAGTTGATGCAGGGGTCTAAACAATTACCAAAATTCATTGAACTCGATGCTTAAGATCCGTGCATTTTATTATATGTAAGATACACTTCAGTAACCATGAAGCAGTATAAATGTATTGCCCACAAGCTCTTTGACACTCATCCCATGAAGAGATGGGGGGCTATGTCACCACCACTTGAATCTGGACAGGCTTGTGACTGCTTCAAACAATAGAACACAACAGAAGTGATACTACATCAAGTATAGTTCTGAAAAGCCCTTAAAAAGTCTGAAAAATTTCTGCCTTGTTCACTTGAGACACTTCCTCTCAGGTGAAACCAGCCCATGTAAAAAGTCCAGTTATCTTGAAATCACTATCATGGACATATGCATATAAATGCTCCAGCCGACAGTTTCAGCTGAGCTCCCAACAGCCCGCCAGCCATGTGTGAGGGTCATTGTAGGTTTCCAGCCCAGTAGAACCTTCACATGACTGCAGCCCCAGCTGACATCTGGCCAAAACTGCATGACAGACTCCAAAATGAGACTGCCTCACCTAATTCCTGACAAACAAAATCATAAGAAAAATGAAACATTATGGGTGGATACCACTAAATTTTCAGGTAATCTGTTATGCAGCAATAATAGAATAACTTAAGTACTTTTTAAGGATAAGCCATTGTAAAATTTATATATAGGCAAAATCTGAGGCCAGGCACGATGGCTCATGCCTGTAATCCCAGCACTTTGGGAGGCCAGGGTGAGCAGATCACCTGAGGTTGGGAGTTCAAGACCAGCCTGACCAACATGGAGAAACCCTGTCTCTATTAAAAATATAAAATTAGCCAGGCATGGTGGCGCATGCCAATAATCCCAGCTACTTGGGAGGCTGAGGCAGGAGAGTCACTTGAACCCAGGAGGCAGAGGTTGCAGTGAGCTGAGATTACGCCACTGCACTCCAGCCTGGGCAACAAGAACAAAAACTCTCTCAAAGAAAAAAGAAAAAGAAAAAGAAAAAGCTGGGGAAGCAGCTTGATATTACCTCACTGGCTAAATCAAAACAGGAAATTATGGTTTATGATTCACCAGAAAGCTTAAGGTTTAAAAATAAACATTCTCTTTGACAAAATAAGAGGCATGGTATAGGTTAGTTAACTGAGATCTAATCCAAGGTATAAAATGAAGAAGTAGATGCTGGACTCCAGCAGTACTGCACTATAAGAAATGTAAAAATATATGCCTATATGTATACTTATACTTTCAGAACCTCAAAAATATATGTGTGTATATATAGATAGATATAAAGAGCTATATAGATATATATAATCTTAAAAGCATAGCTCTGCAAAAAGGAATGAGTAAATAACAAAGAGTAAAGAGGTCAGAAAATATATCATTGGCCATTGGTGATCAACTAAACCTTTAGACCCCCTCCCCTCCCTGTGGTAGGGGGTTGCTGAAAGTTCCAATCCCCTAATCCTACTTTGGTCTTTATGGTGAGCAGCCCCATCCTGAAGCTACCTTGGGGCCCCTGGCCATAGTCATCTCATTAGCATAAAAAAGACACTCTTATCACTCAGGAGATTTCAAGAGAGTTAGAAGCTATTATGTCAGGAAATGGAGACAAAAACCAAATATATAGGCCAGGGTACGGTGGTTTATGTCTGTAATCCCAGCACTTTGGGAGACTGACGTGGGTGGATCACTTGAGATCAGGAGTTCGAGGCCAGTCTAGCCAACATGGTGAAACCCCATCTCTACTAAAAATACAAAAATTAGACAGGAGTGGTGGTGGACACCTGTAATCTCAGCTACTTGGGACTCTGAGACAGGAGAACCACTTGAATCCGGGAGACGGAGGCTGCAGTGAGCCAAGATTGTGCCACTGCACTCCAGCCTGGGTGACAGACTGAGACTCTGTCTCAAAAAAATAAATAAAAATTAAAATTAAAATATATATATAATGCAATATCACAGGTCCCAAATACATAAAGCAAAAATTGAGAGAACAAAGGAAATACAGACACCACCAAAATCCCATAGTTAGAGATGTTGACACCCCTCTCAACAGCTGGTAAAATTAGGGGAAAAAAAACAGTAAGGATATGGAAGATTTTAATAGCACTATCAACCAACTTGATGCCATTGGTATTTGTAGGACATTACACACATCAAAAGCAGCATACACATTCCTTTCAAGTGCACATGAAACCTTCACCAAAATAGACCATATGCTGGGCCACAAAACAAGTCTCAATCAATTTAAAACATTTGAATTGTACAGAGTATATTCTTTGGCCACTACAGCATTAAATTAGTAATCAGTAATAATAAAATATCTAGAAAATTCCCCCAATTGTTTGGAAATTAAACTGTACACTTCTAAATCACTTATAGTTCAAAGAATAAGTCACAAAGAAAATTGGAAAATATTTGGAACTGAATGATAACACATGTCAAAATCTGAGGGCTGCAGTTAAAGCAGCTCTTTAGGGGAATTGTGTAGCTTTAAAATGCCTGGATTAGAAAAGAAAAAACATAAAATCACTGATCTGTTACCCACTTGAGAAGCTAGAAAAAGAGTTAATCAAAACCAAAGTAAGAAGATATTTGTTCATAATAGAATAGATCAATGAAACTGAATATCAGCAAAGCAGAAGTTAGCTCTTTGAAAAGGTTAATAAAACTGATAAACTCATACCAAGGCTAATCAAAAAAAAAAAACACAAATTACAAATATCAGGAATAAAAGAAAGGACATCACAACAAATTACAAAGATATTAAAGGAATAATGAAAGCATACTATGAACAATGTTATGTCAATAAGTTCAACAACAAAAATGAAGTTTACAAAGTCTTTAAAAGACACAACTTGCCAAAATGACACAAGAAGAAACAAAAAATCAGCTGGGTGCAGTGGGTCACACCTGTAATCCTAGCACTTTGAGAGACCAAGACAGGAAGATCGCCTAAGGCCAGGCATTTAAAATCAGCCTGGGCAACATACTGAGACCCTGTCTCCACCAAAAAAAAAAAAAAGAAAAGAAAAGAAATAGAAAATCCAAGTATCCCTATATCTAATAAAGAAATTCAAATACCTTCACATAAAGAAAACTGCAGGCCAAAATGGCTTCATTGATAAAACGTAAAACATAAAAAAAAAAGTATTCCTACACATTTTTCAGAAAATAAAAGAGAATATGCCGCAAGTCATTGTATAAAATCAGTATTACTTTGACTCTAGAACCAAAGATATCATAAGAAAAGAAAATTATACATCAGCATCCCTCATGAACATTGACACAAAAATACTTAATATTTTAGCAAATCTAATCAAACAATATATAAAATACATAATACATCATGATAAAGTGTAGTTTGTAAAATTAATATGCCTTGCAAGTCTAAAATTTTTCCCCATCCCAGCACCATATTTTATGTCCAAGTAAATACCCGAATCTGTTTCATCTACCTGGAATTTCGATAATTAAGAAAATGTATATATGTAGGGGTGTGTGTATGTGTGTCTGTACAGCTGATCTTCATTATTTATAGATTCTATTCTTACAAATATACCTACTTGCTAAGTTTTATTTGTAACCCCCAAATCAATTCACTGTGCTTTTGTGGTCAGTCACTCACAGACACGCAGAGGACAGTGAGAAATTTGAGTCATGCAACATGCACACTCCCAGCTAAGGTCAAACAAAGTATTATTCTGTCTTCTTGTTTCAATTCTCATATTATAAACAAGTGGCCTTTTCACAATATATTTAGTGCTATGTTTTTCACAGGTTTGTGCTTTTTGTTGATGATTTTGCTGTTTAAAATGACTTCAAATGTAGTGCTGAAGTGCTCTCTGCTGTTCCTAAGCTGTGATGTGCCTTGTGGAGGGAGAAAACACATGTGTTACATAAACTTCGTTCAGGGATGAGTTATACTCCTCTTGGCAATGAGTTTAAAGTAAATGAATCAACAATATATATTGAATTAGGTTTCTTTAAACAGAAACATTCATAAAACAAGGTTATATGTTGATCAGATTATTAAAATGTTGTGACCAGAAGCTTGTAGGAACCTAACCCTGTATTTCTCCTAGGAACAATGGTTCCATATTTGCTAATCAATGTTCACAGAGACTTTACAGAACATAACTACTGTGAATAATGAGAATCAACTATCTATGTATATATAATACATACATCTGTATATATTTATGTATCTATATATGTATATATAATACATATATCTGTATAAATGTTCATATATTTGTATAATATGTATAACACATAAAATATATTTAAAACAAATCATAAAATATCAAAATGTTAAATTAAAATTTTAGGCTAAAGTTCCTAATGTATGGGTACATTAAGAATGAGTAAACATATTCCACTGAAGTGCAGAATTTTGCTCTGGTAAAATGAGAATCTAGCTTCCCACTGACTTTCATTGTAAAATATTAATGTGTCTGTAAGGTGGGACTGACCCCCATACAATAAAAATTATACACCAGAAAACCAGAAATATTTGATATTAGTTTGTAGAAAAATGATTTTTAAATGAGAACTAACATTTTTGAAATGTTTAGGCTTTGCTAGGTGCTGAGCTAAGCTTTATATCCTTGGCTCTTACAGCAAACTTGGGTAAGTGCTAACTATAATTCAGGAAACTAAAGTCTAGAGGGGTTAACAAACTTACACAAGGTCATGCAGGTAGTGAATAAAAAAGAATCAAATGGAAATTTTAGAACTGGAAAATAAATTTAAAACTCACTAGATGGCTCAATAGGAGCAAGGAATCAATACATTTGAAAGTAGAATAATAGAAATTACCCAATCTGAATGAGAGAGAAAATAGACTAAAAAGAAATGAACAGATTATCAGGGACCTGTGAGACAATAACAAAAGAGATAACATTGGTACCACTGTTGTTTTAGAAGAGAAAATAAAGTAAGGCTGAGAAAGTATTTGAAAAAAATAACGGCTGAAAATTGCCCAAATTTGGTGAAAGCCACAAACTTCCAGATTCAAGAAGCAGAGCAAACTTTAAACATGATAAACCCAAAGAAACACACAGCAAGACACATCGTTATCAAACTTCGTTAAATCAATCATGATGAAAAAATCTTGAAAGCAGCTAGAGAGAAACAAAACATAATCTATAGCAGATGAATGATTTGAGTAACAATGGATATGTCACTAGAAATTACGGGGACCAGAAGGAATTGGTACACATTTTTCAAAGAGAAGAACTCTCAACCCTAAATTTTATATCCGTGAAAATATATCATTCAAGAACAAAGGGGAAGGAGGGACTCCTCCCTAACTCATTCTATGAGGCCAGCATCATCCTGATACCAAAACCTGGCAGAGACACAACAAAAAAAGAAAACGTCAGGCCAACATCCTTGATGAACATCAATGCAAAAATCCTCAACAAAATAGGCTTTATCTCTGGGATGCAAGGTTGGTTGATCCAACATATGCAAATCAATAAATGTAATTCATCACATCAACAGAACTAAAGACAAAAACCACATGATCATCTATAGATGCAGAAAAGGCTTTTGATAAAATGCAACATCCCTTCATATTAAAAATTCTCAATAACCTGGGTATGGAAGGAACATACCTCAAAATAATAAGAGCCATCTATGACAAGCCCACAGCCTGAATGGGGAAAAGCTGGAAGCATTCCCCTTGAAAAACAGCACAAGACAGGGATGCCCTCTCTCACCACTCCTATTCAACATAATATTGAAAGTCCTGGCCAGAGAAATCAGGCAAGAGAAAGAAATAAAAGGCATCCAAATAGGAAGAGAGGAAGTCAAACTCTCCCTGTTTGCTGACAATTGAACCTATATCTAGAAAACCCCATAGTCTCAGCCTAAAAGCTCCTTAAGCTGATAAACAACTTCAGCAAAGTCTCAGGATGCAAAATCAATATGCAAAAATCGCTAACATTCCTTTACACCAACAACAGTCAAGCTGAGGGCCAAATCAGGAATACAGTCCCATTCACAATTGCCACAAAATAAAATAAAATACCTAGGAATACAGCTAACCAGGGAGGTGAAAGATCTTTCTCTACAAGAAGAGCTATAAAACACTGTTCAAAGAAATCAGAGATGACACAAACAAATGGAAAAATATTCCATGCTCATGAATAGGAAGACTCAATATCATTAAAATGGCCATATTGCCCAAAGCAATTTACAGATTCAATGCTATTCCTATTAAACTACCCTTGACATTTTTCACAGAACTAGAAAAAACTATTTTAAAATTCATATGGAACCAAAAAAGAGCCTGAAGAGCCAAGGCAATCCTAAGCAAAAAGAACAAAGCTGGAGGCATCATGCTACCTAACTTCTAACTATACTACAAGGCTACAGTAACCAAAACAGCATGGTACTGGTACAAAAACAGACAGACCAATAGAACAGAATAGAGAAGCCAGAAATAAGGCCACCCACCTACAACTATCTAATCTTCAACAAACTTGATGAAAACAAGCAATGAGGAAAGGATTCTCTATTCAATAAATGGTGCTGGGATAACTGGCTAGCCATATGCAGAAAATTGAATCTGAATCCCTTCCTTATACTATATACAAAAATTAAATCAAGATGGATTAAAGACTTAAATGTAAAACCCGAAGCTATAATAACCCTGGAAGACAACCTAGGCAATACCATTCTGGACATAGAAACGAGCAAAGATTTCATGATAAAGACACCAAAAGCAATTGCAGAAAAAGCAAAAATTGACAAATGGCATCTAATTAAACTAAAGAGCTTCTGTACAGCAAAGGAAACTATCAATAGAGTGAACAGACAGCCTATAGAATGGGAAAAAATTTTTGCAAACTATGCACCAGACAAAAGTCTAATATCCAGCATCTATCAGGAACTTAAACAAATTTACAAGAGAAAAACAAACAACCCATTAAAAGGTGGGCAAACGGATGGGGCACAGTGGCTCATGTCTGTAATCCCAGCGCTTTGGGAGGCTGAGGCAGATGGATCACTTGAGGTCAGGAGTTCAAGACTAGCCTGGCCATCTCTCCTAAGAATAGAAAAATTAGCCAGGCATGGTGGCATGCACCTGTAATCCCAGCTACTCAGGAGGCTGAGGCAGGAGAATCACTTGAACCTGAGAAGCAGAGGTTGCAGTGAGCCAAGCTCATGCCACTGCACTGCCAGGGCAATAGAGTGAGGCTCTGTCTCAAAAAAAAAAAAAAAAGAAAAAGTGGACAATGGACATGACAGACACTTTTCAAAAGAAGACATACATGGGGCCAACAATCACACTTTTTAAAAACTCAACATCACTGATCATTAGAGAAATGCAAATCAAAACCACAATGAGATACCATCTCACGCCACTCAGAATGGCTATTATTAATAAGTCAAAATGTAACAGATGCTGGTGAAGGTGTAGATAGAAAAAAGGAATGCTTTTACACTGTTGTTGGGAGTGTAAATTATTTCAAACATTGTGGAAGACAATATCATGATTCCTCAAAGACCTATAAACGGAAATACCATTTGACCCAGCAATCCCATTACTAGGTATACATCCAAAGGAATATAAGTCATTCCATTATAAAGACACATGCACACATATGTTCACTGCAGCACTACTCACAATAGTAAAGACATAGACTCAACCTAAATGTTCATCAGTGATAGACTGGATAAAGAAAATGTGGTACATATACACCATGGAATACTATGCAGCCATAAAAAAGAATGAGATCACATCCTTTGCAGGAACACGGATGGAGCTGGAGACTGTTATCCTTAGCAAACTAATGCAGGAACAGAAAACCAAATGCTGCATGTTGTCACTTATAAGTGGGAGCTAAATGATGAGAACACATGGACACATAGAGGAGAATGACACACACTGGGGCCTATTGGAGGTTGGGAGCAGGGAGAGGTTCAGGAAAAATAGCTAATGGGTACTAGGCTCAATACTTGAGTGATGAAATAATCTGTACAACAAATCCCCATCACACTATTTTACCTTTATAACAAACCTGCACATGTACCCCAAACTTAAAAGTTAATTTTTTTAAGTATGAAAAGGAACATGAAGGAGAAATCAATCATTTCTTTCAGATGAAAGAAAACCAACAGAATTTGTCAACAGCAGACAAATTAATGGCTAAAAAGTTCTTCAAGCAGAAAAAAATGATAAAACAAGGAAACTTGAAGCATGAGAAAATAAGAAATAAAAACAGAAAGAGGCCAGGTCCGGTGGCTCATGCCTGTAATCCCACCACTTTGGGAGGCCGAGCTGGGTGGATCACCTGAGGTCAGGAGTTCGAGACCAGCCTGGCCAAAATGGTGAAACCCCGTCTCTACTAAAAATACAAAAATTAGCCAGGTGTGGTGGTGTGTGCCTGTAATCCCAGCTACTCGGGAGGCTGAGATAGGAGAATCGCTTGAACCCAGGAGGCAGAGGCTACAGTGAGCTGAGATCACGCCACTGCACTTCAGCCTGGGCAATAGAGCAAGACTCTATCTCAAAAAAAAATTAGCCTGGCATGGTGGCAGACGCCTGTAATCCCAGCTACTCAGGAGGCTGAGGCAGGAGAATCACTTGAACTTGGAAGGCAAAGGTTGCAGTGAGCCAAGATCGCGCCACTGTACTCCAGCCTGGGCAACAGACTGAGACTGTCTCAAAAAACAAAACAAATAAAAAAAAACAGAAAGAGTAGAAATATGGGTAGATATAATAGATTATCCTTCACTTAAGTTTTCTAAACTATGTTAGGCTTCTGAAGCAATAACTATAACACTGATGTGGTTCTCAATGTGTGCAGAGGAAACATTCAGAGCAATTTCACTATAAAATAGTGACGAAGGGAGCTTGGAGGTACACATATGGTTTATTTCCTTAACAGGATCAAACCACACATAATGATCTACATCAAGCGGGTCTAGTCTTTTGGCTTTCCTGGGCCATATTGGAAGAAGAATTGCCTTGGGCCACACACAAAATACACTAACATTAACAATAGCTAAAGAGCTTTAAAAAAAAATCGCCAAAAAGAAAATCTCATAATGTTTTAGGAAAGTTTATGAATTTGTGTTGGGCCGCATTCAAAGCTATCTGGGCCATATGCGGCATGGGCCATGGGCCATGGGTTGGACAAGCTTGATCTACACATTTACTTTTTCCCCTTAAAATATTCTGATTTTCTACATTACTTCATCTAGATCTGCCTGGATTGTTAATTGACAATTATGAGCTGTATGTCAGGAAATGAGGACAAAGATTAAATATATATATTTCACAATATCACAGGTTATAATTCATTTACAAGTTTCTCTGTTGATTTATTAGCTTATAAGTGTTTACTATCACAAACGATGCTGCAGGGAACATCTTTATGCATATCTTTTCATGTAACTGTGAACAGTTAAACATAAAATACATTCCTAGAAGTAGAATTGCTAGATTAAATTATATACACTTTAATGGTTCTTGTTGTTGTTGTTGTTTTGAGACAGGGTCTCACTCTGTCGCCCAGGCTGGAGTGTAGTGGTGCGATCACAGCTCACCGCAGCCTCAACCTCCCAGGCTCAAGCGATCCTCTCACCTCAGCCTTCCAAATACCTGGGACCCCAGGCATGCACCACCACACCCAGCTATTTTTGTATATTTTGTAGAGACAGGGTCTCCCTATGTTGCTCAAGCTGGTCTCGAACTCCTGGACTTAACCCATCCTCCCACCTCGGCCTTCCAAAGTGCTGAGATTGCAGGTGTGCGCCACCGTGCCTGGCCCTTTAATTGTTTCATATTAAAATTTTTTCTATTTAAAAAATTATTTCCAGAGCTCCTTAGGCTTGAAAGTGTGGATTAAACATTAACAGACTTTTTTTTACCAAACTATCCAACCTCATAATCAAATTTTCCCAGGAAATAAAAGGTGGTGACAAGTAAAATCCAGAAGAGAACCACTGGATCTCCTCTGCCACAGGGTAGAAATTTTAGCTTAAACAGTCAGGGAGCACTGTTCCTGAGAGTTCTTAGGGGTTAGGGTCACAGATAGAAACAGAGAATTCAGAAAGGGAGGGAAATAAACACAAGGTGGGACAAAATTCAGAAGCAGCGGCTGCGACCGTTCAGCACTGTGAATATGACTTCCATCAACCCCAAAGAGGCTCTGAGACCAAACACAAACTGGGCCGACACTTTTGCTAAAGTCCATAAACATCAACACGCAACTTACTCCACTGTTCCGTAGTTTACATGTGTTGTGTTATATATGTTTGTGTATATAAAATATTAAATATATTATTAAATATAATGTTTAAAAGGTGAACTGTTAAAAGCAAGGATTACATAGTGTTTATCTTCTGGAGGGGTGCTCATAATTTTCTTTTTTTTTTTATAGTCCAGAGGTCTTCTACTTTATTTTTTTTTAACACCGATTATGCCATGAATCAATCCATAGGGAAGAGGTTCCAGCAGCTCAAGCTCCTTCCCATTTGTTCTCACACAGTGCGCTTCGCTGGGCAGAGCAGACGGGCGCTTCCGTTGAACCCAGGTACCTTTCTCTTTGGCTTCCTTCTTTTTCTGATCATTTTCCTTCACAAGTTTCAGGAAGCTAGCTCAGCTCTCAGAGCACTTAATGTGCTCAATACCCTCATGAATTCTCTTGGCAAGAATCTGCCCTTAACTTGTGTGTTTACAATGCCAACAGCCTGCTGGGTAACACTGTAGACTCTTCGAGTTCTGCCATGATAACACTTGTGGGGCATTCCTTCTTGAACAGTGCCCATTCCTTTAATGTCTACAATATCATCTTTCTTATAGATTCACATATACATGACCAAAGGAACAACTCCATGCTTCCTAAAAGACCTAGAAGACATCTACCAGGAGCCCCTCCTCTTTCCCTTTGTGTTTGTCATTTTGTCGAATTGCCGGAAGACGGTGGTTCTGGCCAAAAGGGCCATAATAAATTTTTATTTTCTTGTTTCTGTGTTTTTCTACAATAAACATACATTATTTTTGTAACCAAAAATGACCAACAACATACATTAATTTTCTCTTTAATATACTTTATCTGATTTTCCCATTAAAGCTAAACATGCTCCTTACCACTTCCAAAGAAAAAGTTATACTAAAAAAAGCCAATAATCTCCCTACTCCAAAAACCCAAGTGTTACATCACTCCAAATAACATCACTCCAAAGTTACACCCACACACACACACACACACACACACACACCCCACAGTATACTGGTCATCTGTATTTCTATATACTATTTGATATATATACTTACACAAACCATGGAATTTGAACATATTTTCTTATTTCATTCTTTTTAAACAAAAAAGGACCACCCTATACACATTGTTTGGAAGTTTAGTTTTTCTTTTTTCATTAATAAACATATCTATCTTTACATTCTAGTAACATATTACTGCAAACTTAGCAGGTTGAATAACACAAATATATTATCTCACAATTTTGCGTGGTTCTGAAGTTCAGGAGGGGCCAAGCTGGGAACTCTGCTCAGTGTCTCACCAGCCTGAAATCAGGGTGCCAGCCAAGCCGTGTCCATCTGGTCTCAACTAGAGAAGATCCCTCCTCAGCCCATTCAGATGGTGGCACAATGCATTTCCCGATGGCTGTAGTACTAAGGGTCCCAGCTTCTTACTATTAGCTGAAGTTTGCCCTGAGGTCCTGCAGGCCACTTAAACTTCTCTGCCGCCACATGGCAGTTTGCCTCTTTAAGTCCAACAGAAGAGAATTTATCTTCCAAGTCTGCTAAGAGTCTCCAGAGTCTTATATAACATAACAACCATACAAGTGGCGTCCCATCACCTCTGCCATATTCTATCAGAGGCAAATCTGGTTATTCCCACAAAGGGAGAGGTTACACAAGGGCGTGACTCATTGAGGGTAACTTTAGTGTGTTACTTTTCTAAGGATTCTATAATAAAGTACAACAAACCAGGTGGCTTAAATAACAGAAATTTATTATCTGGCAGTTCTGGAGGCTAGAAGTCCAAAATCGAGGCCATGCTCCCTCTGAAACTGTAGGGAGAGCCCCTGTTTGCCTGTCCCTAGCTCTGGTGGTTTGCTGTCAACCCTTGGTGCTCTTGGCTTGCAGCTGCAGGACTTCACTTTCCGCCTGTGCCATCACATGGCCTTCTCCCATGTGTCTGTGTCTCTACATTTCTCCACCTCTTATATGGACACCAGTCACATTGGATTAAAGGCCCACCCTATGCCACTATGATGTCATCCTAACTAATTACATCTGCAAAGACCCTATTTCCAAACAGGACATGGTCTGAGGTACTGGCAGTTAGGACTTCAACATATCTTTTTGGAGGACAGAATTGAACCCGTAACACTTGGGGTGTATCCTCCACGGTATCAAAAACATTCTTCTGCAGAAATACATATAAATCCAACCTAGTGATTCCTGAGGACATGAGCATCACCTGGGAACTTACAGGAAATGCAAATCCTCAGGCTCTATCCCAGACCTACTGACCCAGAAACTGCGAAGATAGGTGAGAAGGGAGGGAGAGACAGCACACTGTGTTTTAACAAGCCTGCAGCCCATTCTTCTTACCAGCTGCACAGTTTGACTCTCAACCCTACCAGATTCTCTAGGCAGACCCAAAACTCCCTTCAGGGCAATAAAAGAGCAGGAAGAAAATTCCAAGCAGCAGGTAGCCTGGATTACCCTACTCCTTACACAGGGCATTCAGACAGTGCATTATCTGTCCTCCTTTTCCATGCCGAGTTCCTCATTGCTAGGGCTTCCATTTAAGAATCAATGCCACAGAAGACTAGAAAAGTCAACAAGGATGAATAAATACATGATTTCTTACCTAATTTTGACATCAAGTTACAGGAAGGAGCACAGACAAGTCAACCATGCCAAAAGGCCCCACACATGCAAACTCAAAGGAACACTTCCATCTTCCCTTTTATCGTGGGCACAGGTCTCTCCCAAAGTCCCTTCCACACCATCCACCAAGTCCAGTTCACCAGATCACCTGCATCCCTGCCCTGATTTTGTTTACTTTACTTGCATCTGGGGTCGTTATGATGTCGTTGCCATAGGGTCAGGGACTTAGTGACAACAGAATGTACAATCCAGCCATGACCAAGACTTGTGTTTCTGCAGTGCTGAATCTCACCTTACTCTTAGAGAGCCTCATTCCTTTGATTAAAGAATGCAAATCACTCCACAATTCTGCTTGCTTTCTAATTTCTATCTCTTCCCAGTAATTCTGGCCAGCCTGCCTAGTTTTTCCTGATTTTACTGATTATACTCCTTTTATGTTTTCAGGCCACTAACCTCCCTAGCTTTGCCATAGTATGAGATGGTGACTGTAATCAACACATCTCATTCAACACAAGCTACAGATGTGATGGAAAAACTTGTTTTACTATTACCATAACCTTTCAGGAAGTTTCTTGGGGTTTTGCCTATATAAACATCTCATATAATCCTGACTATAGCCTGTTGTGACCCTTCTCTGCTTACTTCAAGGCAATAGTCTCTCCCTCCCTCTTAACTCCAACGTTGAGTCTCTTGCCTTAAAGCTATTGTACACATTATTCCTCTTTGCAGCAGTCATCTATCACCTGGGCTGCTCCTTGAAGATTTTAGTTCCTGTATCATTATCACTCACTCCAGCTCTACTGTCATCACACTTGGAGTGCTTATAAATGACTCATCACTTTTCCTCCTTACTTCCAATGAAGTTCCTCTCCAAAAGACCAGAGCCACTCACCTCCATCCATGATCATATTTGCAACTTTTGCATTATCAATCTAACAATGGTCTCAACTTTAATCATCTCATTTTCTGATTATCAACTCCTGTCTTTGCATCTCACTTCCTCTAGTGAACTAAAGCCAATAAATTGTCAGCTGCATCAAATAATTCATGGATCCTGCTACTCTCCCACTACTCTTCATCCTTCCTTACCAGCTTACATTATATGGTCCCTCTTTTAATCACCTACTTGCAAACACCCTCAACTCCCATACCTTGCTATTATTTTTAAAAACAGTTTTATCAAGGCATAATTCACATACAATAACACTCACTTATTTTAGGTGTACGATTCAATTATTTTTAGAAAATGTGCAGAGCTGAGCAACTAACATTGCAATCTATCATTAGAACATTTGCACTACACCATTAACAAACTTCATTTCCATTTACAATCATACCTTATTGCTACCCTCTGCTCCACGGGACCATAAATCTAGTATCTATTTCTATAGACTTGCCTTTTCTGGACATTTCATATAAAAGGAATTCTACAATATATGGCTTATTTTATTTAGTATAATGTTTTTGAGGTCCATCCATATAGTAACACATATCGGTACTTTATTCCTTTTATTGTTGAGTAATATTTCATTGTATGAATATAGCAGATATTGTTTATCCAATCATAAGTTGATGGACATTTTGATTGTTTCCAGTTTTTGGCTATTTTGAAAAATGACGGCTGGATGCGGTGGGTCACGCCTGTAATCCTAGCACTTTGGGAGGCCGAGGTAGGTCGATCACCTGAGGTCAGGAATTCAAGACCAGTCTGGCCAACATGCTGAAACCCTGTCTCAAATAAAAATACAAAAATTAGCCAGGCATGATAGTGCATGCTTGTAATCCCAGCTACTCGGGAGGCTGAGGCAGGAGAATCACTTGAACCTGGGGGCAGAGGTTGCAGTGAGCCGAGATCGCGCCACTGCACTCCAGCCTGAGTGACACAGCAAGACTCCACCTCAAAAAAAAAAAAAAAGAAAGAAAAATGATGCTATGAATATTTACATGTAAGTTTTTATGTGGACATATATTTTAATTTTCTTGGGTATATCTCAGAGTGTAATCACTGGGTCATATGGTAAAACTCTATTTAGCATTTTAAGAAACTGGAAAACTGTTGTCAAAATGGCATTTTACATTTCCACGAACAATGTATGAGGGCTCCAGTTTCTTCACATTCTCCCCTGTATTTGTCCATCCTGTGTTGCTATAAAGCAAGTTTGTCCAACCCGCAGCCCAACACAAATTCATAAACTTTCTTAAAACATTATAAGAATTTTGCAATTTTTTTTTTTTAGCTCATCAGCTATCATTAGCCTTAGGGTATTTTATGTGGGGCCCAAGACAATTCTTCCAATGTGGCCCAGGGAAGCCAAATGATTGGACACCCCTGCTAAAAAGGAATACCCAAGCTGGGTAATCTGTAAAGAAAAGAGGTTTATTTGGCTCACAATTCTGCAGGCTGTACAAGCATGGTACCAGCATCTGCTCAGCTTCTGGTGAGGCCTTAAGAAGCTTACAATCATGGCAGAAGGTGAGAGGGCACCAGCACATCACATGGTGAGAAAGAGAGTGGGGTGGCAGTGGGGGAGGTCCCAGACTCTTTTAAACAATTAGATCTCAAGGTAACTCATTACCACAGGGAGTGCACCAAGCCATTCATGAGGGATCCACTCCTGTGACCCAAATACCTCCCACCAGGCCCCACCTCCAACACTGGAGACCACATTTCAACATGATAATTGGAAGGAACAAATATCCAAATTATACCATCCCCCAACACTTGCTAGTGGATTTTTATTACAGACAACATTCCCTGAGGCATAAAGCATCGGTGGCATCTCATTGTGTTTTAATTTACAGTTCTCTAATATATAATGATGTTTTCATGTGCTTATTGAACTTTCTTTTTTTTTTGAGACAGAGTCTCACTCTGTCAGCAGGCTGGAGTGCTGTGGTGCGATCTCAGCTCACTGCAACCTCCACCTCCTGGGTTCAAGCGATTCTCCTGCCTCAGCCTCCCGAGTAGCTGGGACTACCACACCTAGCTAATTTTTGTATTTTTAGTAGAGATGGGGTTTCACCATGTTGGCCAGGCTGGTCTCAAACTCCTGACCTCATGATCTGCCCGCCCCATCCTCCCAAAGTGCTGGGATTACAAGCGTGAGCCACCACACCCGGCCTCTTTTTTTTTTTTTTATTTATTTATTTTTTTAGACGGAATCTTGCTCTGTTGCCCAAGCTGGAGTACAATGGCGCCATCTCGGCTCACTGCAACCTCTACCTCCCAGGTTCAAGCAATTCTCCTGCCTCAGCCTCCCAAGGAACTGGGATTACAGGTGCATGCCTATTTCAAGTAAAACTATGATCAAATAAATGTGCATGCCTTTTCTATTAATCTGCCTTTTGTCAGTGATTTTCAGCAAATTTTCAGAGGGCAATGGGGAAGCTTTCCCTTTGTTTTTACATACCAAACCAAATTTATAGTTATATCTCTTATATTTAGGTCAATTATCTTTCTTGATTTTTATGTATGATGAGAAATGACTAAACTTATTTTTTTTTACATGAGGATATCTAATTATTCCCACACCATTTGTTGAAAAACCTATCCTTTCTCCGCATTGAATTACCTTGTCACATCTGTCAAAAATCCATTGATAATGGGCTCAGGTGATCCTCCCATCTCAGCCTCCCAAGTAGCTGGGACTACAGAGATCACTTGAACCCATTAAAAAACAAAATCCAATGATGGTGGGCACAGTGGCTCACATCTGTAATCCCAGCACTTTGAGAGGTTGAGGCAAGAGGATTGCTTGAGCCCAGGAGTTCGAGACCATGCCCAGCTAATTTGAACTTTCATATACAGTCATGCACCATGACATTTCAGTCAATGACAGACTGCATATACAACAATGGTCCCATAAGATTATAATACTGAAAGGCTGGTATGGTGGCTCATGCCTGTAATCCCAGCACTTTGGGAGGCCGAGGCGAGCAGATTACAACGTCAGGCATTCAAGACCAGCCTGGCCAACACAGTGAAACCCCATCTCTACTAAAAATACAAATTAGATAGATAGATAGATGATTGATAGATAGATAGATAGATAGATAGATAGATAGATAGATAGATGATAGATAGATAGATAGACAGATAGATTAGCTGGGTGTGGTGGTGGGCACCTGTAGTCCCAACTACTTGGGAGGCTAAGGCAGGAGAATTGCTTGAACCCAGGAGGCAGAGGTTGCAGTGAGCTGAGATCGCGCCACTGCACTCCAGCCTGGGTGACAGAGTGAGACTCCATCTCAAAAAAAAAAGATTATAATACTGTATCTTTACTGTACTTTTTCTATGTTTAGATACACAAACACTTACCATTGTGTTACAATTGCCTGCAGTATTCACTATAATAGCATGCTGTATAGGTCTGTAGCCTAGGAGTAATAGGCCACCATATAGCCTAGGTATGTAGCAGGATATACCATCTTGGTTTGTATAAGTACACTCAATGATGTTCACACCATGAAATTGCCTAATAATGCATTTCTCAGAACCTCTCCTCATCACTAAGTGACAAATGACTGTGTTTTCTTTGGTTAAATGTCAATGCATATATTTTTTAGACAAATTTATTCAGATATATTTCACATACCATATGATTCGCCCATTTCAAGTGTACAATACAAGGCTTTTCGTATATTCAGAAATGTAAATCACCACACCACATCACTACTAAGTCAATTTTAAAACATTTCATCACCCAAAAAAGAAACCCAGTACCTGTACCCACTACCAATCACTCCCCATCCTGCCATCCTCCATTCCCCAATTCTTGGCAACCACCAGTCTACCTGCTGTCTCTACCTATTTACTTCTTGGGGATATTTCATATAAATTCAGTTATACAATATGTGGTCTTTTGTGACTGACTTCTTTCATTTAGCATAATGTTTTCAAAGTAAACCCATGTTGTAGCATGTATAAGTATTTTATTTTGTTTTATTGCTGAACAATATTCCATTGCTATGGATGGACCACATTTTATTTCTCCATTCACCAATTAGTGGACATTTGGATTGTTTTTACTTTGCAGCTGTTAGAATAATGCCTCTATGAACATCTGTGTACAAGTTTGGGGGCAGGGGAAAGTTTTCATTTCTCTTTGATGTATACCTGGGAGTGGAAATTCTGAGTCATATGGTAACTGTACGTTATACCTTTTTAAACTACCAGGCTATTCTCCAAACTGGAAGGACCATTTTACATTCTCACTAAATGTATGGGAGCTCCAATTCCTCTACATCCTCACCAACACTTCTATGATCTATCTTTATGGTTACAGCATCCTGGTAGGTGTGAAGTGCATCTCATTGTGCTTTTGACTGGCATTTCCCTGACAGCTACTGATGCTGAGCGTCTTGTCATGTGCTTATTAGCAATTTGCATATCTTCTTTGGAGAAATGCCTGTTCAGATCTTTGGCTCATTGTTATGGGCTGAATTGTGTCCCCTAAGATTCATATAACGAAGTCATAATATCCAATATCTCAGAATGTGACTCTATTTGGAGACAGGATCTTTAAAGAGATGGTTAAGTAAAATGAGGTCATTCAGGTGGACCCTAATCCAATGACTGGTGTCCATATAAGAAGAGGAGACGAGGACACAGACACACTCAGAGGGAAGGCCGTGTGAAGACACAGGGAGAAGATGCTATCCACAAACCAAGGAGAGGGGCCTCAGGAGAAACCAATCCTGCCAACAGGTAGATCTCAGACTTGTACCTTCCAGAATTATGAGAAAATACATTTTTGTTGTTTAAGCCAGTCTATGGCACGTTGTTATGCAGCCCTAACCAACTAATACAACTACTAATACAACTACTCTTAAAATGTCTTTGGGGTGGGCCAGGTGCGGTGGCTCACACCTGTTATCCCAGCACTTTGGGAGGCCGAGGCAGGTGGATCACGAGGTTGCAAGACCAGCCTGGCCAAGACGGCGAAGCCCCATCTCTACTAAAAATACAAAAATTAGACAGGCGTAGTGGCAGGTGCCTGTAATCCCAGCTACTCAGGAGGCCGAGGCAGAGAACTGCTTGAACCTGGGAGGCAGAGGTTGCAGTGAGCCAAAATTGCACCTCTGAACTCCAGCGTGGGTGACAGAGCAAGACTCTGTTTCAAAAAGAAAATGTCTTTGGGGGTTTATTATCATTTTAAGACAGGGTCTGGCTCTGTCAGAGCCAGGCTGGAGTACAGTGGTGAGAACATGGCTCACTGAAACCTTGACCTCCTGGGCTCAAGCAATCCTCTCACCTCACCTTTCTGAGTAGCTGGGACTATAAGTCCCTGCCACCACACCCCACACCTGGCTAATTTTTTTTCTTTCTTTAATTTCTATTTATTTATTTTTGTAGAGATGGTGGGGTGGGGGTCTCATTATGTTGCCTAGTCTGGTCTCAAACTCCTGGACTTAAGCCATCCTTCCAAAGTGCTGGGATTACAGGCATCAGCCATCGCTCCCAGCAAAATGTCTTTTTATTACTGAGTTGTAAGAGTTCTTTATATATTCAAGATACAAGTCCCTTATCAGATAAATGATTTGCAAGTATTTTCTGACATTCTATGGGCCATCTTTTCACTTCCTTGATCATGCAAATCTTTTAACTATTTTTAAATTATCTGTCTAGTTTAATAATAATAATAATTGGGGCCAGGCACAGTGGCTCACACCTGTAATCCCAGCACTTTGGGAGACTGAGGCGGGTGGATCACCTGAGGTCAGGAGTTTGAGACCAGCCTGGCCAATATGGCGAAACCCCGTCTTTACTAAAAATACAAAAATTAGCCAAGCGTGGTGGCACACGCCTGTAATCCCAGCTACTCAGGAGCCTGAGGCAGGAGAATCGCTTGAACCTGTAAGACGGAAGTTGCAGTGAGGTGAGATTTCGCCACTGCACTCCAGCCTGGGTGACACAGCAAGACTCTCTCAAAAAAAAAAATATATATATATATATAATAATAATAGTAATAATTGGGTTGTTAGAGTTATTTATATATTATTGGATACAATTCCATATTAAATGTATGATTTGTAAATATTTTCTCCTGGTCTGTGACTTTCTAAATGGTGTCTTTTGAAATGCAAGTGATTTTAATTTTAATAAAGTCTAATTTATCAATCTCTTTTTTTCTTTATCACTTTTACTTTTGATGCCATATCTAAGAATTGATTGTCTTGTAGGGTCTCAGAAAATGATACCCAAAAATGAAGGCCACAGAAGCAGCTCTGACTTTCTCTTAACCTTTCTGCCTCTGGCCCCCCATTCTTCCCTTAGGCTAGCCATAGAAATTAGAATCCCTCTTCCCCAGCAAGTCATAGAAACCAGAACCCCTTTTCTCCAAAGCCAGCAATAGAACCTAAAAATATGTCTCTAACTTTCCCATATCTTTCTGTGTAAAAACAGCCCATAAAAAAATTATCAGACCTACCTTGTTTAACTGTATGTCCTAAGACCCCCATTCCAGAGAGGGCCCTGCCTCAGAGCCAGAAGGAAGGAATGCATGTTTAGAGAGGCCACGAACAATCTAGACAGACAGGCCCTGCTGGGTTTCCCCTTTCCCCATTCAGTCTATCAGTATCGGATCACACCCTTCTCATCCCATCAGATTTCTACATGGCTGTACATATTTTATTGAACCTGGGCATAAAAATGGGCCCTATCCCCTGTATCTTTGAGTCTTCCTTCTGAAGGCTATTTCAAGTAAAACTATGATCAAATAAATGTGCATGCCTTTTCTATTAACCTGCCTTTTGTCAGTGATTTTCAGCAAACTTTCAGAGGGCAATGGGGAAGTTTTCCCTTCACCTCTACATCCCAAACCAAATTTAGAGTTATACCTCTTATATTTAGGTCAATGATCTTTCTTGATTTTTATATATGATGGGAAATGACTAAATTTATATTTTTTACATGAGGATATCTAATTATTCCAGCACCATCTGTTGAAAAACCTATCCTTTCTCCACATTGAATTACCTTGGCACATCTGTCAAAAATCCATTGATAATGGGCTCAGGTGATCCTCCCGTCTCAGCCTCCCAAGTAGCTGGGACTACAGAGATCACTTGAGCCCATTAAAAAACAAAATCCAATGATGGTGGATGCAGTGGCTCACACCTGTAATCCCAGCACTTTGAGAGGTTGAGGCAAGAGGATTGCTTGAGCCCAGGAGTTCAAGACTAGCCTGATCAACATAGGGAGACTCCATTTCTACAAAAATATTTTAAAATTAGCCGGTGTTGTGTCGCACATCTGTAGTCCCACCTACTCAGGAGGCTGAGGTGGGAGGATCGTTTGAGCCTGCGAGGTTGAGGCTACAGTGAGCCATGATCTTACCACTGCACTCCAGCCTGGGCAAAAGAGTGAGACCCTGTCTGAAAAAAAAAATCCACTGACCAAAAACATAAGGGTTTATTTCTAGAATCTCTATTCTGTTTGATGGGTCTATATGTCTACTTTTATGCTATGACCACACTGTCTTGATTAATGTAGTAGCTGTGACACTGCAAAATACATAATATATAAATCATTTCCTAGCATACAACTCCTAAAACCCTTAGAAACACCAAAGCGATGTCTTATTGTATGTTAATGCATTGACAGCCCCCCAGGTAGCTTCAGGATGGGGCTGTCACCATAAAGACAAAGGGAGGATTACAGGGTTGAGACTTTCAGGCCCACCTCCTCTGGAGAGGGTTGAGGGGCTGAAGGTTATGTTGGTCACCAATGGCCAATGGTTTAAACAATCATGCCTATGTAATGAAGCCTCCATAATAACCTAAAGGACAGGGTTCAGAGAGCTTCCAGATAGCAAAACCTATGGAGGTTCTGGTGGGTGGCACACTCCAGGAGGGTATGAAAGCTCCATACCCCTTCCCACATGCCTCACTGTAGGCACCTCCTCATCACTTTCCTTTGTAATATTCTTAAGAATAAACCAGTAAATGTAAGTAGGTGTTTCCCTGAGTTCTGTGACCCATTCTAGCACATTGTGTGGTGACAGCAGTTATGTAAATGGAACCCAAAGAGGTGATTGTGGGGGCCCCAACTTGAAGCTGGTGGGTCAGAAGTTCTGGTGGCCAGGGCTTACCTCCAGAATGCCTCCAGATGCACCTAGCATCTGAGAGGGTGTAGGCAGTCTTATAGGGCTGAGCCCTCAACCTGTGGGATCTGACACTATCTGTCAGACAGGAAAAATCCCCACACATTTGGTCACAGAAGTCTTCTGTGTTGATTGTCGTCATGGTGTGAGAGCAGATGGAAAAGTTTGTTTTTTCCCCTTAGTAGTTGTATAGTAAGCTCTGAAACTAGGATGAATTTTGTTCTTTGTTATTTTTCAAGATTGTTTTGACCATTCTCAATTCTTCTTTTAGTATAAATTGCAGAATCAGTTTGTCAATTGTTCAGAACAACCCTGCTGCAAATGTGATAGGTGCTGCATTGAACCTATAGATCAGTTTGAAGAGTTTTGCAATCTTAAAATATTGAGCTTCAACTCCATTAATGTAGAGTGTCCCTGCATTTATTTAGATTTTTAAAAATTTCTTTCTGGAATGGTTGTAGTTTTCAGTGTACAAGTCTCACACTTATTTCGTTAAATTTATCTCAAATATTTTATTGTTGCTATGGTTTGAATTTGTTCCCCCAAAATCATGTGTTGGAAATTTATTCCCAATGCAAGTTTGGGGAGGTGGGGCCTAATGAGAGATGATAAGGCCATGTGGGTACAGTGAATGGATTAATGCTGTTAGCATGGCAGTGGGTTTGTTATAAAAGGAGGGAATTCAACCCCTTTTACTTTCACTTTCACTTTCTCTCTCTCTCACCCTCTCACCTTCCACCATGGGATGACATAGCGAGAAGTTCCTCACTAGATGCCAGAAACGTAATACTGGACTTCCCACCTTCCAGAACTGTGAGCTGCAGTTTATCAATATTTTTCTGCACAGATTATGGTTTTTGTGTTATGTCGGAGAATTCTGTACCTAACCCAGATCATGAAGATTTTCTCCTATGTTTGCTTCTAAAATTTTTACAGGTTTGTGCTCTACTTTCAGGTCTATAATCCTTTCTGAGTTAATCTATGTGTAAAGTGTGAAGTATAGGTCAAAGATCATTTTTAATACATGTCTAAATGCTCCAATACCATTTGTTGAAAAGGCAATGCTTTCCCTATTGTTTTTGCACCCACGTTTAAAATTTTTTAACTAGTCATATTTCTGTGGGTCCATTCTTGACTATTTTGTTCCACTGATGTATACTTCTATACCTCCACCAATACCATAGTCTTGATTACTGTATCTTTAGAGTCTTAAATTGTGTAAAGTGAGTCAAAGTTTTTTCTAGTTTTGTGAAAACTTGTTTTAGCTATTCCAGTTCCTTTGCCTTGGATAACACTTTAGAATCCACTTATCTACATCTACAAAACAATCCTTCCAGGATTTTGACTGATATTTTGTTAAATCTGAAGATCAATTTATGGAGAACTGACATCTTGGCTATGGTGAATCTTCCCATCCATGAATATGACATGTCTCTCCATTTATTTAGGTCTTTTATTACTTTCATCAGCATTTTATAGTTCTCAGTGTACAGGTCCTATGCATGTTTTGATTTATACCTAAGGATTTCATTATTTTATGAATTATTGCAAATGACACTTTTTAATCTCAGCTTTCAATTGTACATTGCTAGTGTGTAGAAACAATTTTTGTATGTGGCCTTGGATCCTATAATCTTGCTAAACTCACTTATTAGTTATTGGATTTTGTTTTTTTGTTGTTTTTTCTCTTTTTGAAACAGAGTCTTGCTCTGTGGCCCAAGCTGGAGTGCAGTGGCGCAATCTCAGACCACTGCAACCTCCACCTTCTGGGTTCAAGCAATTCTCCTGCCTCAGCCTCCCAAGTAGCTGGGATTACAGGCATGCACTTAAATGCCTGGCTAATTTTTGTAATTTTATCCAGATGCAGTTTCACCATGTTGCCCAGGCTAGTCTGAACTCCCAGCCTCATGTGATCCACCTGCCTCGCCCAAAGTGCTGGGATTACAGGCGTTGAGCCACCATGCCTGGCCAGGTTTTTGCTTTTTATAGCTTCCTTTGTATGTTCTACATATTCAATCATGTCCTTTGTAAACAGACAGTTACAGTCTTTTCTTTACAATCTGTATGCTTTTTATCTCCTTTTCTTGATTTATTGCACTGGCCAGGATTGCCAGTCCTATGTTAAATAAGGGTAGTGACAGCAGATATCCTAACCTTGTTTTCACCTTATAGGGAAAATATTCAGTCTTTCACCATTAAGTATGAGATTAACTGTAGGTTTTTCATAGTTGGCCTCTATGCAGTTGAGGAACTTCCCTTCTACTAGCTTGCCAAGAGCTTGTATCATGAATGGATATTGTATATTGTCAAATGCTTTTTCTGCATCAGTTGGTATGATCAGGTGGTTTTTCCTCTTTGGCCTTTAATCTTCTTTAATGTAGATTACATTGATTGATTTCCAAACACTGAACTAGCTGTAATCCCATTTGATCATGATTCTATATTATTAATTCTATATATTGCTGGATTTTATTTGCTAATATTCTATTCAAGATTTTTGCTTCTATGCTCATAAGGAATATTGGTCAGCTTTCTTTTATTGTCCTGTCTTGTCCCATTTTGAATAAACACCCTATTCTTTTAAATGAAAACTTCTTAAATGAAATACATTACCAAAAATCCCATAATTATCATTACCATTTTGAAATATTTTATTCATTTTCACATGTTAAAGTAGGTTTCCTCAATAAGACAAGCCAATACCCAGGCTTTGTTCATGGTGTTTGACAACGGGTAAAATCACTGGCCCCTCTTGAGCCTTGTGCACACGATATAGATGATGGTGGAGCATGTTCTTTTGAGATCTTTAATCAATTCTGTAAAAGACCTCTCTCATATATATATATGAGAGAAATTTTTTTATTTTATATTTTTATGCAGAAATTATAATTTTATATTTTTAAAAAATATATGAAAAATATATGTATATACATGTGTACATATATATGTGTGTGTACATATATACATACTATACATTTTAAAAAAAAAACAGAAATGAGTATCACTAACACAGCACCAGCTAACATTTACCTTGCACTTTGCATTTGGTATTCAGCTAACCACTTTATAAAATTACCTCCTTTAATAAAACTAGTTCTTTTTTATCTGAACATGGTAGACAATTCAACAGGCTACATAACTAGCCAGTAGTTTCACAAAGTATATTAAGAGGTAAGCTGCATCTTGCACCCTGACTCCAAAGATTATACTTCTAAGTTGCTGCCATAAGCTTTCAGATACTGTCCTGTAACCTATTTCTTCATCCAACATATCCACTTTATCCTTTTTAATGGTTGTATCATATTCCATGATAGATCATATTTTCCAAAATTATTGCAATAATATATTCCATCAAATATAATTTTCTGACAATGTGACTCTGATACTCCTCCGAAGAAGTACGGTCTATGTTCCCTCCCCTTTGAGTTTGGACAGGCTTGACTATGGAGAAAGAGACACTGAGTTTTTTGTTGTTGTTATTGTTTGTTTGTTTGTTTGTTTGAGACAAGGTCTCACTCCAGTTGCCCAGACTGGAGTGCAGTGGTGCAATCTTGGTTCACTGTAACCTCTGCCTCCCAGGCTCAAGCAATCCTCCCACCTCAGCCTCCCCAGCACTGTAGGCACGTGCCACAGACCTGACTAATTTTTTTTTTTTTTTGAGACGGAGTCTCGCTCTGTCACCCAGGCTGGAGTGCAGTGGCGCGATCTCGGCTCACCGCAAGCTCTGCCTCCCGGGTTCACGCCATTCTCCTGCCTCAGCCTCTCCGAGTAGCTGGGACTACAGGCGCCCGCCACCACGCCCGGCTAATTTTTTTGTATTTTTAGTAGAGACGGGGTTTCACCATGGTCTCGATCTCCTGACCTCGTGATCCGCCCGCCTCGGCCTCCCAAAGTGCTGGGATTACAAACGTGAGCCACCGTGCCCGGCCTGGCTAATTTTTTTGTATTTTTTTGTAGAGACATGGTTTCACCAAGTTGCCCAAACTGATCTTGAACTCCTGGCCCCAAGCAATCCACCCACCTCAGCCTCCAAAGTGCTGGGATTACAGGTATGAGCCACCACACCCAGCCGAAATGCTGTTATTTCTGATGCTAGATCACAACAGGCAATAACAGTTTCTCTGCCTGACTCTTCAGAACCCAGGCACCAAGCTGAGGAGGCCTATGCAGCCACATAAAAAGATCACATGTAGGTGTTCATATGCAACCACCCTAGCTGAGGTCCCAGCCAACAGCATCAACCACCCAATTTGTGATGGAGCCTTCAGCTGTGTTGTCTGATAGAAACATGCGAACCAGACACGTAGGCCACATATGTAAATTTAAATTTTCTAGTAGTCACATTAAAATTTTAATACATTGAGTTTAACCTATTTAAAATATAATCAATATAAAAACCATTAAGATAGTTTAGTTTCTTTTTTTATACAAAGTCTTCGAAATCTGATGCACATTTTATACTTACAGTCCTATTTTCAATCAACACACTAGTCTCCATTCAGACTGGCCTCACTTCAACTGCTCAGTAGCCACTTGTGGCTATCATAGTGTGGCCGCTTCAAATGACCCCACTGACCAACTGTCGATTCCAACCTTGAGTTTTCCCAACTGAAACCCCAGACATCATGGAGTTACAAAGCTGTTCCTGCTGTGCCCTTTCTGAATCCTTGACTCACAAAATCTGTGAACATAAATACTGGCAACTAAGTGTGTGATGGTTCATTATACATCTGTAGTAACTGGGATGCTAGCCTATGAAAGTTTCATAACTTATTTAAACATTTCCCTACTTAGATGTTTCTCCCACCTCTTTCCAGGATATTAGTATAACCAATGATGATGAGCAATGCAAGCTCTGTAAGTTAGTCAAATTATTTCCTTAAATGTTTGAGGGTGGCATTTCTGGGTCAATGAGAACATACATTTAGATTTACATTCATGTTGCCAAACTGTTATCCAAAGCAGCTTAACCAGTTCTTACCAACAATCATCTATTTGTGTGCAACCGTGCTTCTTTTGATTAAATCTGGCCCTTTTCAATCATGAATTGAATACTTAGATCCTTTCTTTTCTATTTTATAACATTCCTAAGTTTGCTTTATTGCTTTTACATTTTGAACTATATCCATGATATATTTTTATCATAAAATATTCAGGCAATGCATTGACTATACAAAAGAAGTACTATACCATTATTCTTTACTTTGGGTCTTTTTCAACTTAATGTCATAGACAGCTTTGCCTGTCAGCTCATAAAAGTCTAACTCGGCCGGGCGTGGTGGCTCACGCTTGTAATCCCAGCACTTTGGGAGGCCGAGGCGGGCGGATCACGAGGTCAGGAGATCGAGACCACGGTGAAACCCCGTCTCTACTAAAAAAAAATACAAAAAAATTAGCCGGGCGTGGTGGCGGGCGCCTGTAGTCCCAGCTACTCGGAGAGGCTGAGGCAGGAGAATGGCGTGAACCCGGGAGGCGGAGCTTGCAGTGAGCTGAGATTGCGCCACTGCACTCCAGCCTGGGTGACAGAGCGAGACTCCGTCTCAAAAAAAAAAAAAAAAAAAAGTCTAACTCACCAAATGTTAATTAATTAAAGGACCGTCTTTTAATTAAATGTTGAGTGACTACATGGTAGTCCAAAGATTGCATGTATCTTAAACATTCCTCTGATGACAGATATCACAGTGACTCCACCTCTTCATTACTACAATGCTGTAAAGACCACCTTTACTTTTAAGTAGAAATGTTAGGTCAAAGGGTCAAAGTTGGTAGGCATAATCATTTATATTTCTTTTTCTGACAACTGTACATTCATATCCAAGACCATTTATCCACTGGAATTTTTATATTTATGTATTTTAAGGACTCTCTAAATATTCTAAGTGTTATCTGTTAAATATGATGATGGTAATATTTTCTCCAAGTCCAGCCCTTTGTATTTTAATACTACAAAGCCTCTAGTTGCAGAAACTAAAAGCTTTTAGTTTTCTGTGTGGCATTTGTCTTATTTTTATGACTTCTAAGTTTTCCTATATAGGAAGATAACTATACTAAGTTACAGAAGATACATGAATGATGCTTGATTAAATATTTCATTTTAAAGAACTCAGCCAAAGTCAAAATTTCACTTCATCATACCAATATAGGTCGAGTATCCCTTGTCTGAAATGCGTGAGGCCAGAAGTATTTAGGATTTCAGACTTTTTTGGACTTTACAATATTTGCATGCACATAATAAGGAATCTTGGGGATGCATTTTAACTGCAACCCATCACATAAGGTCTGGTGTAGAATTTTGCACCTGTTGGTCCTCAGAAAAGTTTTGGATTTTGGAGCACTTCAGATTTCAGATTTTCCAATTATGGATGCTCAACCTATACTACATCCTCATCAAAGATAACTGCTGTTAGCTGAGTGTGGTGGTACGTGCCTGTAGCCCCAGCTACTCCAGAGACTGAAGTGGGAAGGTTTTTCAAGCCCAAGTTCAAAACTACAGTGAGCTATGATCACATGGCACTCCAGCCTGGGTGACAGAGTAAGAGCTAGTTTCTTTAAAAAAAAAAAACAGAGAGAGAGAGAGATAACTGTTGTTAAGATTGGTCTTTATCTTTCCAGGTCTTTCTGAATGCATATAATATAGATTTCCTGAAACTTGCTTCTTTAACAAGCGTATATCGAGTATATTATCATGGGTATATTTCTACTGTTGCATTTTTTTACTTAGAGATGGAGTCTTGCTATGTTGCCCAGGCTGGAGTGCAGTGGCTATTCACATGCACAATCATAGTGCATTACAGAGTCAAACTCCTGGGCTTAAGCAATCCTTCTGTCTCAGCCTCCCAAGTAACTGGGACTACAGGCATATGCCACCATGCCTGGCTTTCTACAGTATTTACAGCTCCACCTCATTCTTTTCAATTAGCACACAGTATGCTATAACTACTTCCATACTGACATACATTTAGTTTCTTCAAATGTTTCACTAGTAGAACCCCACAATGAATATCCTCACAAGTGATATGTTCTCTCAGAAGTACACAGAGTATTTCTGTTAAATGCGTAATTTATTTAATGTCTCCTCTATGATGGTCAGAAGGAATAAACTACTCTGCACAATTTGCCACACTAACTACATCTCATGGCTCTTTCTTTATTATGAATTTTCATATGTTGTTTAAGGGCTGAACTTCGGGGAAAAGCTTTCCCACATTCATTACATTTAAAAGGTTTTTCCCCAGTATGGAGTCTCTGATGTTCAACAAGGCCTGAGCTGTGCCGAAAGGCTTTCCCACATTTCCTACAATGATAGGGTTTTTCTCCAGTATGAATTCTCTGATGTCCAGTAAGGGTTGAGCTCTTTGTAAAGGCCTTCCCACAGTCATGACACTGATACGGTTTATTTCCACTGTGAGTTTTCTGATGACCAGCAAAGGATGAGCTATACCTGAAGGATTTTCCACATTTACTGCAGTGATAGGGTTTCTCCCCAGTATGCATTCTTTGGTGACTAATAAGAGTTGAGCTCTTCCTAAAGGCTTTTCCACATTCATTACACTGATATGGCTTCTCACCAGTATGGATTTTCTGATGTTCCAACACAGTAGAGTTATCCCTGAAAGCTCTCCCACACTTGTTACATTTAAAAGGCTTCTCTCCACTATGTATTCTTTCGTGACGAGTAAGGGCTGCATTCTGAGCGAAGGCTTTCCCACAGTCCTTACATTTGTAGGGTTTCTGGCCAGTATGAATTCTCTGATGACTTAAAAGGATTGAGTTCTTTCTGAAAGTTTTTCCACATTCAATGCATTTGTGGGGTTTCTCCCTAGAATGAATTCTCTGATGGTTGATAAACGTTGAGTGCTTCTTCAGGAACTTCCCACATTCAATACATCTATAAGGCTGTTTGCCTGCATGAACCTTATGGTGATTTAACAGGGATGAACTGTTCATAAAGGCGATCCCACATTCTTTACATTTATGTGGTTTCTCGCTGGTGTGATTTCTCTGGTGGCTAATAAAGGACGAATTGTATTTGAAGACTTTCCCACATTCCTTGCACTTATAGTTCTTCTCTGTGGAGCTTCTGCCCTCCCAGCCCAGGCCTTTTTCCATCATGACACTTTTCATTCGCCCTCCCAGAACGGATCCTTCAGAAGTGCTTTGCTTTAGGGCTGACATCTTTGTTTCAAACCAGTAATCCTGGACTGAAAGAAAATTTTAAAAATTCAAATGTTCTTTATGTTGAAATGCTGAAAGTGAGAGTTGTGCAAGGACTTGAATAATGTTCTATTCTACATAACTAAAGGTTATGAAAAATTATTACTGTGTCCCACTTGTGATTCTTGCTGAGAAAAGATGGCCACACTAAGGGCAGGAAAAGGAAGTATGATTTTAAAGAAAAGAAAAGAATCTGTACTATAAACATTGCATTTAAAGAATGCAGTGAGCGTCTAAGAAGTTGCCAAGTTAGGAAGACAACACAGGAAACAGCTAAAAAAGAAAAAAGACAATGTGAGAATAAATACAAAATTGAGGAGAAAGCCCAGAGTCACAAAGCAAGCTATAATCACTACTAGGGCAGATTTCTGCAGGTGGTATATTTGAGAACATTATGATGTCACCAAGAACTTGAGAAAAATATTTCTCTGTGAGGAGTTAAGAGTGAACCAATATTTAATCACTCAGTGGAAAAAAGAAAACAGAAAAAATATTCAAGGAACAAAAATAGTTCTCAGGCCAGTAAGATTTTACTATAAACTAAATTTTTAACATATCTAAAAAACAACATACCTATGCCAGGCGCGGTGGCTCATGCCTGTAATCCCAGCACTTTGGGAGGCCAAGACGGGTGGATTACTTGAGGTCAGGAGTTCGAGACCAGCCTGGCCAACATGGCAAAACCCTATCTCTACTAAAAATGCAAAAACTAGCCAGGCATGGTGGCACATGCCTTTAATCCCAGCTACTCGGGAGGCTGAGGCAGGAGAATCGCTTGAACCCGGGAGGCAGAAGTTGCAGTGAGCTGAGATCATGCCACTGCACTCCAGCCTAGGTGACAGAGCAAGACTCTGTCTCAAAAAACAAAAAAAAATTACCAATCAATGGGTGTACTATGTGAATTTTCTCTAGCTTTTTACAAAGTACAGACACAAGACCTAAGACAGACAGAGCAAAATGATTCAGACAAAAACATTCTGAAAAACTAATAGAGCCAAACTTGTAGTAAAATTAACAATCACCAACCAATTATTTTACTAAATGCACTTTTCTTATAAACATAAGTTGTATCTATCTATACCTAAAGATATATACACATACATATATTTATATGTATTTATACTTAGTAGTCTGGGGAGAAATTCCATACAACGGATATTAGAGCTAAGACTTATTTTTTCAAGGAAATGCAAGTTGAAGGTGAAGCCCAGTCAGAAACAGCCCAGATTCTTCCAATGGCCTTTGATGGGATATGTGTTTAATGTATTATGATCAAACTAGAGAAAATTTCAAGATACTGATTGTAAAGCTGGCAACGTGAAGACACATATGGGCACTTGTTCTATGAAAAAGGTGGTCTTACAAAGCAGTGAGGAAGAGGAGGCTCTGCATTAGTACATTTTAGGAGAAAAAAATATATAAACCCTACCTCATATGATGCACAAAAATCCATTCTAAGAGGATGGTAAATGTAAACATAAAAACCAAATAATAAAGCTTCTAGAAATTAACACAGAAGAATATCTTCATGATCTCGGGAAAAGAAAAAATATTAAAATCACAAAAATAATAATTGTTAATATATAATTTAAAATAAACATTTTAAACAAAGCATGACACAAAAAAGCACTGACAAAAAAGAAAGGGATTGATTAACTGGAAGAACTGGGCTGGGCACGGTGGCTCACGCCTGTAATCCCAGCACTTTGGGAGGCTGAGACAGGAGGATGGCTTGAGGCCAGGAGGTCCAGACCCACCACCTGGGCAACATAGCAAGTCTCCATCTCTACAAAAAAAAACATGTTTTTAATTAACTGAGCATGGTGGCATGTGTCTAGAGTCCCAGCTACTCAGGAAGCTGAGATAGGACTGCTTGAGCCCAGAAAAAGGAAGAACTGCTACTCATCAAGACCATTAACAGTCAGTAACAACAGAGAGAGGGATGGTACAATACATGTAATCAGTAACAGGCTCTTCAAATAGTTACCCAATCAGAGATGCTCTACAGGGACCAATAAATATTCTAAAAGGTCTTTTTTTTTTGATACGGAGTCTCACTCTGTCACCGAGGCTGAGTGCAGTGGCGCAATCTCAGCTCACTGCAACCTCCACCTCCCAGGTTCGAGCGATTCTCCTGTCTTAGCTCCCCGAGTAGCTGGGACTACAAGTGCGTGCCACCACACCCAGCTAATTTTTTGTATTTTTAGTAGAGACAGGGCTTTACCATGTTGGCCAGGCTGGTCTCGAACTCCTGACGTCAGGTGATCCGCCCACCTCAGCCTCCCAAAGTGCTGGGATTACAGGCGTGAGCCACCGTGCCCAGCCCTAAAATGTCTTTAACCTCATTAGATATAGAGACATGGATATGAAAACCACAATGAGTCACACAGAACATCCACCAGAATGACTAACTTCACAGGACTGACCACAGGAAGTGCTAGCCAGGACATGGAACAAGGAGTGCTCTCACACACTGATAAAGGAGTATAACTGGGTACAAAACTCTGGAAGATTATCTGACATTATATTCTAAAGCTGAATACATGCCCAACAGAAATGTAGCCACATAGGAACCAAAAAATAAAGTATAAGAATGTTTACAGCACTTGTAATAGCCAAAAGCTGGAAAATGCCATATATGCATCTGAATATAAGAGAGAAACTACAGTAGAGTCACACAATGAGTCACTCTAGAACAGTGATTTTCCAAGCATGGGCTCCAGCCCCACAGCACCAGCATCAGCATGCCTGAGAACCTGCTGAATAAAGAACTCTGCAGGGGGCCCTGCAACTGTACTGCAGCATGCATTCTGAGGCATGCTACAGTTTTCAGAAGCATTGATCCACAGCAAAGAAATAACTAAAAATGAATTTGAAAAAATGTTACGCATAAGCCAGACCAAAAATTATATGTACGATATGATACCATTCACATAAAGTTAAAAATAGGCAAAAATAAACTATAGTGTTAGTTCAAGGGGAGGAGAATGGATAATAATTGGGAGGAATTATGATGTGATTTACTCGGGTATTGCCAAAGTTCTATTTTTTAACCTAAGTTTTGGTTACATGGGTACAGAGTTTTAAAATACTAATTTAGGCTGTATACATATTTTATCAGCTTTTCTATATATGTGTGTTAACTTTTTTAAAGCTTTAAGAAAGAAGAGTCTAGCTTATCAATCTCTTAGTACTTCAATCACAGAAATCAAAACACAAATTGCAAAATATCTAAAATATGATAATGAAAGCTCTACATATTGTTACCTACTGAATATAACTAAAACATTACATAGACAAAGTTTAAGGCTTTAAATAGTTATATTACATCAATAAGAAAGAAGAAAAATCAATGAATGAATAACTAAAATGTTTAGGAGAAAATAAATAAACCCAAGGAAAGCAAAAGGGAAAAGGAACTTAAGATTCAAAACACAGAAAACAGTAACACTAATAAATACATCCAAATACTCTTCTTCAAAAAAATAAAACAGAGCTAACAAAGGGGAAATAGGAAAATATAGGAAACAGGAAAAAGACAAAGTAAGAAATCAGGGAAAAGTAACCAAAGATGCGGAGAATATTACTAAAAGAGTTATAAAAAGCTACTTTGTTCAACACAAGTAACTTATGACCTTGAATTACTGGATGCTTTTTAGGAAATTATAAATTACTAAAACTGTTTCCTAAAGAGAGAAAATCTATTTGGACAAGTCACTATTGACAACACTGTCAAAAAAAGTACCCCCAATTCCTCCCCTCTGCTCCCCATCACAATAAATAAGCAAAAACGGGACAAAGGACCCAAACCTTTAGGGAACAGCTATCATGTGAGTTAAACTAGACTAAAGGATAAAAATATGAAAGACCAAAAAAAGTTTTATGAAAGTATTACAAAATTAAAATAAAAGCCCAATGAAAATGGGCAGATGAAAAAGAAAATGTAAATACATTTAAGTATCAGTGAAAAACTTAAATAACAGATTCGCAAACAGAATCATCCACTGTCATATTCAGAGAATGATATAATGTGTCATGGCCAAGATAATTGAGAATAAAATCTACCACAGAAAAAGATCAAAATGGAAAAGTCAGATATTTCCATAGATCTTGAAAAGGCGTTTAATAAAATTCAGCAATCATGCTTGATTTAAAAAACTAAAATTTCTTAAAAAAACATGTGAATGAAATACTTCCTTTAAATAACAATGTATGTGTATCCCAACTCAACAGGCAGCTCAAATGAGAAGGCCAGACACAATGCAAAGATGCAAAGACAAGAATATCCATCATTACCTTTGTTAATATAAAGTTGATATAAAACAAACTTTTTTAAAAAAAATCTGTGATATATATGATATACAATTAATTTCCTGAATGTATAAAGAACCCTTCACACTGACAATAAAAAGACCAACAATCTAACAGTAAAATGGGCAAAGGGCTGAACAGGCAGTTCTCAGGAAAGATAAATACAAGGGTTGCTGAAAATGTTGAAACATGCTAAATCACACTCCTGATAAGAGAAAGGCAAATTAAAATTACAGTAAAATACTTTCACCTCTCAGATTGGCAAGGATCAAAGCATGTAAGACACTGTTGACAAGCTATTAAGAGTGGCACTCATATGTTGTCATTAGGAGTATAAACATGTATTATCTTTATTAATAGTGGAAATACCCACCAAATTTAGTGGATTTAAAAATTTTAACCTTTAACAATTCTTATAGGAATTTATTCTATAGATTTACTTGTACACAAGAGAATTGATGTGTATGAGGATAATCACTGCAACACTGTTCAGAGTTATTATGTCCACTAAAGAGAACTGATTACATAAATTATAGGACATCCATAAAGTGGAACACTATGCAGGCATCAAAAAGAAAGATAAGCTGGCACGCTGACGCACGCCTGTAATCCCAGTACTTCGGGAAACTGAGGCAAGAGGACTGCTTGAGGTCACGAGTTCCAGACCAGCCTGGGCAAAATAGCGAGATCTCATCTCTACAAAAAAAATTTTAAGAATAAATAAATAAAATTAAAAATAAAAAAATTTAGCCAGGTGTGGTAGCATGCTGCTGTGGTCCCAGCTACTCAGGAGGCTGAGGCAGAAGGATTGCTTGAGCCAGGAGGTCAAGGTTGCAGTGATCCATGATCATGCCACTGTACTTCAGCCTAGGAAACAGTGAGACTCTGTCTCCAAAAGAAAGAAAGAAAGAGAGAGAGGAGAGAGAGAGAGAAGCTCTAAACAATATAGTTACGTTAAATGATTTCTAAGACATAAATGCCAAAGTAACAGGCAAAAGAGCATGCTACCATGTGTTTAAAGAATTCATGGATACTCTCACAGAGTATACATCACATCTGCAAATCTCCACAAGAAACTGACACAGGGATGCCTCTGGGGAGGGGAACTGAGTGATGAGAAAGGTATGTGAAGGAGACTGCATACCATTTGAACCATCTGAATGTGGTACCACAAGCATGTCTAACAACTAACAGAAAGGGAAATATACACACACACAAAAAAAAAAAAAACATAAAATACTGACTGGTTGTGAAGTCTTTGTAGAAAGATTTACTAGTCCTCTAAGCAGATGAAAGAAATATTAGGGGAAACATTGCTTGTTTTCATTACATCCAAGTTTTAAACATTCTATTTCAAATAACAACCAAAATTAAAACAGAAAGAACAAAGAATAAAGAAGACTGAGTGACTTTTGTTACTATATAAAGAATCTACACAAGAATTTAGGGGGGAAATGTTAAACATAGTAAGAATTAAAGGAATTACTTCAAAAGCATCCCACCCACAACCAGCAAAGACCTAGGTTAAGCAAGACTATGTATTACTGGTATTTTACATGAAATACAGTTATAAACATTCTCCTGAAGATGATGGAGGCAAAATGACAATTAGAGTTTTAGAAGAAGAAATACTGGCAGGATAAATATTTTAGGTGAGAGAAATATTCAGGCTTAGAGATTTAGAAATGAACTATGGCACAGAGAAAGTGACACACAGAAACGTATACAAAGTACACACAGAAAAAAATGAGAGCCAAGAGCAAAGGACAGTAGAAAAGAGAAATAAAAGGAGATCCATAAGAAAAGGAAAGAAAACGCTTCCCCAACAATATGTTTGCCAAAAATCGCAATTACCTGAGAGCTAAAAAACCATGCTTATGTTTGGAATCTGTGACTACCACCAGGAAGTGGTATATAGTGAGTTAGCAAGCTTCCATGAGAGAGAGTGGGTAAAAAATCGAAAATGAACATGGGCCAGGCGTGGTGGCTCACATCGGTAATACCAGCACTTTTTGAGAGGCCAAGGTGGAAGGACCACTTGAGGCCAGGAGTTCGAGACCAGCCGTGACTAATATAGCGAGACTCCATCTCTACATAAAATAAAAATTTAAAAATTAGCCAAGCATTGTGGTGGACGCCTATAGTCCCAGCTACTCCTACTCAGGGGCCTGAGGCAGGAGGATGGCTTGAGTCCAGAGTTTGAGGTTGCAGTGAGCTACGATTACATTCCAGCCTGGGCGACAGGGCGAGACTCTGTCTCAAAAAATATAAAAGAAAGAAAGAAAATGGACCAGAAGTAGAAAGAAACAAAAGATAGCCTGGTGAAAAGATAGCCTAGAAAGAGAGAGAGAAAAATCACATAAAGAGCTTGAGGATTTCAGAAGGCTGGGAGATAGCACAGATGGGCCTGAGGCCCTCAGGAAGGCAGCAGCCCTCCCAAGTGCAGAAAGACTGGGGAGAAAAGTGGCCAGCCACTTGACAGGAGGATGACATCAAAAGAGGAAACCAGTGCCTTTCTGCACCAACAGGGCACTCAAAGATGAGCTTTCCACTCAGGAGCCCCCGTACTGTTCTGTGTGCTCAGCTGCTGCTGGGATGTTCCCCACCCACTCACCTGCATGTGTGCCTGATGGAGCCTCTCGCACCTCAGTCCAGGGCTCTGCCCCTTGCTCCAACTGAGTAATTAGTTTTGGTTTGGAAGAGAGAAGCCCTGTTCATAAAGAAAAAGGATCTTAGAGGAAGAAAACAAAAATGAATGAAAAGGAATGCAATGGCGGTTACAAGCACAAGCAGTCACCCCAGACCTCGGTGTCAACTTGAGCATCTGCAACGAGCATGGACAGGTCAGAGAGGCCTAGAGGGTGGCACCCAGGATGTCCAACTCATGGAGTAAAGCAAATGGAGGGGGCAAAGTCAACTAGAAAACCAGGTCCTCCTGGAGGACGAGAAACTCCTATTTTGGGAGGCAGATGAATCATGACACAGAAACGTTCCAGAACTGGGCTAGTTGGCACCACAAAGCTACCCATCTTAACTCTGTATGGCTCTGCCCTTTCTTGAGAGGTGTAAGGGGCATAAACTCCAGCCTCTAAGCCCATACTTGAGAAAAACAAAACAAAAAGCACATCATTTAAGATGTTTTCAGTACCCCAAACCATTCACCCTGTGAAAACACAGTTCCCAGTAGACCAATCCTGAGTCAAGGAGAAAGCCATCCTCACCCACAGACACCAGATTCCCATAGTTTTCCAGCATCACATCCCTGTACAGGGCCCGCTGAGCAGCATCCAGGTGTCTCCACTCAATCCAGGTAAAGGCCACGGCCACATCCCCAAATGTCAGCGGTCCCTGCAAAACCAAACCCAATTCTGCTCATTCGGGAACCCCTGAGGGAGGCATCCCAAGAGAAGGAAGCAAGGTGGTCAAAGCCAGCTTCTGACAGTTCCAACAGTGCTCATGGAAACCAACAAGTAAAAGCTAAGGACTGAGGGGATGTGCGACTCCTCCCTTGAGCGGGTTCTTCCTGCATGCCTGTCCTGCTCCCTCCTCCAGGCCTGGCCTCTGCTCACCCCACCCTTCATGTCACCTCATCAAAAAGGTCTTCTCTTTCTCCACCCCATCCTCTGCCACTCTGTCTTGAAATCCACTTCACTTTTCTTCACAGGATTTCTCACCACCGGGCAGGAGAGGTTTGCACTGACTGTCAGCATCCTCTCTAATGTGAGCTCCAGGGGGACAGTGTGGGTCACTGCTGCCTCCCAGCCAAAAACACTGCCTGACACAGAAGTGTTCAGGCTTTATTCAATCAACAAATGAGCAGAAACTTTGAAAAGACATGGAAAGTGATTAGCTTTATCCGAGAATTTACAGGGAGTATGATCTGACTCTGGGGCAGAATATTTTTAAAAAAGAAAAAAAAATTGCTTTTCATAACAGTAACAACTTACTATATACCAGCCACGGTGCTAAACCCTGAGATATATATCATCTCTCTAAATTTCTGCCGTAACTATATAAAGTAAAATCTATTTTGTAGCTAAAGACACAAAGGTTCAGAGAGTTGGAAGAACTTGCTCAAGGTCCCAGGGCTGGTTGAAGGTACAGTATAAAAGGAAACTATAAAAAGTGGTAATGAAACAAAAACAAATTGGAGTGGCTATGAAATATTTAAAGAAAAAATGAGTAAGCCTAAAAAAATGAAAAAGGTGTTTCAAATGAAATTACTTGACTTGTTAGAGCAGTAGAAACGTAGGTTATCTTTAATTTTTTTAATTTTATTTGCATAATAGATACTCAAATGTTTACCACTTCCTTTCAAAATACCAACTATTTAATCAGCTTCTCAAAATCCTTCAAAACCTAGTTTTCTCCAGGATAAAAGCAAACTCCAGTCTGGGATTCTAGACCATGAATGTTTCCAACTTTCTCAGACCAGTTTGTTCATGGTCCCGCCATAATGACTTCATTCAAGCAGCGCTTTCCCCTAGTATCCTCTGCGATTATGCAAATCTCATTTATTCTTCAGGAAAAACTAAGGCGCCCACTACTCCACCCCTCCCACCCTACCACACACTAAAGGTCAAGAGAACGCTGCTATCACCCTATGTCTTTGTGGCCTACGTCTTTATATGCTAACGTGTATTTTTTTTGTCTGCCAGTTTGCAAAGCACTTTTCTGTTTCTAGCACTCTAGAAAACATGGGTAGCAATAATCTACTTGATGAATGACTAATGGGTAGAGAGGACGGAAATCGCGGGACCCATCCAAGATTGGTTCGGGTAGCTTGGTCCACACACAGGGCAGGGCATTGTCTGGGCAAGAGGCATAAACCCCACCTCGCTGGGGTTTCTCAAGAAATGGAAAAATCAAACTTGCCTGGATCTGGGCTCTTGGGGCCATCTGTCTCCTGAACTGTTCTCCAGGCAAGGGCAGAGAATCCTGCGTAAGTCAATCTGGGAAAGAAGAGAGGAAATACGAGGAAGTCCCTCTGTGCCCTAGCCTAGCTAGAATCTGCCCTCTGAACCAGGACCCCGCCCGCCCGTTCCCTCCACAGGTGGGCAGACAGGTCCAGGTGGGTACGCTCGGGAAGAAAGGAAAGGGAACGGCTGCTGGAATCCGGCCTGTACTGCAGCCAGCTCCACGCCAAGCACTTTTGGCAGCACCGGGGGACGGCCTTGTCAGTGGCCCAATCTGTCGGCCGGGGCGCAAGGCTGGAGCGCTCTGTGACGCACCAGCCTCGAGCGGTCGCTCCACACGGTGCAGCCACTGCGGGTGGGCACTGCCCACCGCCGCCTTCCCCTCCCACCCCGGCTAGCCTCTCGACCCGCCCCTGGGAAAGGCGGGGAGCACCCGCCAGGGGCCCGAGGCTTCAGGGACCCAGCCTGACCGCGGCCGCTCACGAACCGAACCGAGCCGGCAGGGCTGCGGAGCTGCACGCCCAGAGAGACAGCGACCACACCACGCTGCTTCAACAGTAGCGCCCAGCCAGGGGCTGGTGCAGCGCTCGCACCACGCGGAGACAGGCTGGACTGGAAGCGGAAGTGGCTGCGGCCGCGGAGGCCTCTGGGAAACGTAGTCTGGGCCGCTTGGGAGTCTTAGGGGCTCCATCCGCAGAGCAGGTTGGCATCACCCGGGAATGTTTGAAAAGTGAAGGTGCGGGAAGTGGAGAGCGGCTGATCGCAGTCGGGAGGTGGTACATTATGACTGACATGCAAAATCTGGTAGAAAAATTGGACAGGGCAGTGGGCCGCCTGGAGGCAGTATCCCATACCTCTGACATGCACCGTGGATATGGAGATAGTCCTTCAAAAGCAGGAGCAGCTCCATATGCACAGGCATTTGACTCGCTGCTTGCCTGCCCTGTGGCGGAGCACTTGAAGATCAGTAAAGAGATTGGGGGAGACATGCAGAAAGATGTGGAGATGGTCCACACAGGTTCGAAGTTGGAGTGAGCTCTCTTGGTTACAGCTTCTCAGTGTCAACAGCCGGCAGGTAATAAGCTTTCCAATTTGTTGGCACCTATCTCAGAGCAGATCAAAGAAGTGATAACCTTTTGGGAGAAGAACCGAGGCAGCAAGTTGATTAATCAGCTGTCAGCTGTCAGCGAAAGTATCCAGGCCCTAGGCTGGGTGGCTATGGCTCCCAATCCTGGCCCTTATGTGAAAGAAATGAATCATGCTGCCGTGTTTTATACAAACTGAGTCCTTAAAGAGTACAAAGATGTGGATAAGAAGCATGTAGACTGAGTCAAAGCTTATTTAAGTATATGCACAGAGCTGCAGGCTTACATTAATGAGTTCCATACCACCAGACTGCCTGGAGCAAAACGGGGCCTGTGACAAAAGAACTGAGTGGACTGCCATCTGGACCCTCTGCTGCATCAGCTACTCCTCCCCCACCATCAAGCCTCCCTCCTCCACTAGTCTCTGTCAGTTCAGGCTCAGATGAGTCCGCTTCCCTCTCAGCACTGTTTGCGCAGGTTAATCAGCGGGAGAGCATCACATGCCCTGAAACATGTATCTGATGACATGAAGACTCACAAGAACCCTACCCTGAAGGCTCAGAGTGGTCCAGTACTCAGTGGCCCCAAGCCATTCTCTGCACCTAAACCCCAAACCAGCCACAAAGAAGGAGCTAGCTGTACTTGAACTGGAGGGCAGGAAGTGGAGAGTGGAAAATCAGGAAAATGTTTCCAACCTGGTGATTGATGACAGAGCTGAAACAGGCAGCTTACATATACAAGTGTGTCAACACGATGTTGCAAATCAAGGGCAAAATTAACTCCATTACAGTAGATAATTGTAAGAAACTTGGTCTGGTATTCGATGATATGGTGGGCATTGTGGAGATAATCAACAGTAGGGATGTCAAAGTTCAGGTAATGAGTAAAGTGCCAACCATTTCCATCAACAAAACAGATGGCTGCCATGCTTACCTGAGCAAGAATTCCCTGGATTGTGAAATAGTCAGTGCCAAATCTTCTGAGATGAACGTCCTCATTCCTACAGAAGGCGGTGACTTTAATGAATTCCCAGTTCCTGAGCAGTTCAAGACCCTCTGGAATGGGCAGAAGTTGGTCACCACAGTGACAGAAATTGCTGGATAAGCGAAGTGCCACTGGGTTCTTTGCCCTCCCTTCACACCATGGGATAAATCTGTATCAAAATGGTTCTTTTCCAGATTTCCTCTACCTTTCTGCTCTTAAAACTGCTTCTCTGCTCTGAAAAGCACAGCTACCTGCCTTCACTGAAATATACCTCAGGCTGAGATTTGCGGTGGGATAGCAGGTCAGTTGATCTTCTGCAGGAAGGTGCAGCTTTTCCATATCAGCTCAATCATGCCACCAGTCCATTCTTAAGGAACTGCTGACCAGGGCTAATGATGCATTTTAGCTTTGAGCTTTTGGGGGTTATTCTACCAACAAACAGTCCATTGGAAAGAAAACAGTCCCAGGAATTAACAGATCAGAATGTTCATACTGGTTAATCTTTTCTAACAATGAGCATGAAGGTAGCAGAAGCTGGTGTGTTTCCAGATGGTTCTTCTAACCAAACTAATTTTTCACTATTGACAAGTGAGGCAAGGATTGCACTGGACCAAAGGCTGAGGCTTGGCCATCTAGCATTCCACGCAAAATTGTTTCCTATAAGCATTCCTTTTATTCACTATTCTATCCTGGGTCTGCCTCAACCATGAGATAGGAGAGTCTCCGGTACTAGCTGCTGTAGCAGTGTCCTTCATCCAGGGCAGTTAAAGGAGTATTCGATGCTTTCTTTCTCTGGGATCCCTGCTCAGCACCTTCCTACAGAGATGAAAAAAAGAAAAAAAAAGAAAAAACACACCATTCCAAGGAGTCTGGGATTCCTGAATCCTCCTTCTCTGCTAGGTGCCTGTCACCTGTCTTCACTGCCTCCTTTTCCCTGTCATGCTCACCAGCTTATGGCTTCTGTCCAAGCACCTGAACGGGGGACCAAAACCTCCACTGCAAGCTGCGTTTAGGTCTTGATTTATGTAAGAATCTTGCACAGCACTGCTAATGTAAATTTCAGTTTTTTCCCCCTAGGACAAACACTTACCAAAATATGCAACTTTTTTGGTGGGAAGAGAGATTGTCCTGTGATTTCTACCCATTTCCTGAGGCCTGTGGAAATAAATCTTTATGTACTTAAAGTTATACAGAAAATAGAATAACATAAATACCAAAAAAAAAAAAAAGCAAAGTGAAGGTGCCTGGGTCCCAGCCTCAGAGATTCTGAATTAATTGCCCTAAGTGTGGTCCTGGCATTGGGATTTTTTAAAGCCCCCAAGTGGTTCTAATGTACTGCTTAAGTTGACACCTGCCACCAGAAACTGATAAGAAAAGTATGAGAGACATATTTTATGTGACTTTGGATAGCTATTTGTTTCCAAATAATCCTGTTTTTATTTCATACAAATAAAAAGCATGTTAGAAAAGTACATCACCTAAAACACTAAAAACATTATTTCCTCACCATTTGCTGACATAGAAAATGAAAGCAGGTTGAATCTGTTTTAACAAATGTATTATTTTCTGGAAAAAAAATATGTTTCTATTTATTAACTCCAGGAATTTGAAAGCTAAGGGAGGAAAATGTATCTCTCTCATTCAATTAGGGCCCTAAGAAAATTCCTCAGGATGGTGCGTTCATTTACCAATTTACCAATGATTGACCAAAGACCCACTGTGTGCTACTCACTTCTGGATGCTAAGGATAGAACAGCTGACAAGTGTCCCTCCTAGACTAAAGTGGAGTCAGGCTCCTTTGCATCCTCCTTTCAACTATGCCTTGTCTCGGCCTGGTGAGCCAAGTTTTAGCCAAGAATCCTACAAAGCCACTTTATCAAGAATCATGGCCAGGCATGGTGGTTCACACCTGTAATCCTAGGACTTTGGGAGACTGAGGCGGGCGGATTGCCTGAGCTCAGGAGTTCAAGACCAGCCTGGGCAACACAGTGAAACCCCGTCTCTACTAAAATACAAAAGAAATTAGCTAGGCGTGGAATATGCGCCTGTAGTTCCAGCTACTCGGGAGGCTGAGGCAGGAGAATTGCTTGAACCTGCGAGGCGGAGGTTGCAGTGAGCTGAGATCGCACCACTGCACTCCATCCTAGGTGACAGAGTGAGACTCTACAAAAAATAAAAGAATCCCACTTTTTCCATCCCACTTTTTCCATCCCACTTTTTCCAGCAAGGGCACCTAGGGACCAGTCTTTCCTTACTTTGGGGGTTGGATCCAGAATCTGCATTTATTTGTATATGGCTAACATTTGCTGAGTCCAGAGGACATGCAGAGCCTTTTACATACATCATTGCACTGAGCCCTGACCACCAAAGAAGGTACAATTATTATTCTCATTTTGCAGATGAAGAAATTGGCTCAGAGAACGTAACTTGTCTTTGGTCCCTCACCTAGTAAATAGCAGAGCTGGGTACCAACAGTCACTGTTGGATCCCAAAGCAAAGTTGCCCCCATTGGCTTTCCATCATTCCTCGACTGTCTGAACTCCTTGCCTAACCTGTGGGGCCCTCCACCCTTTCCTGCCTGCTTTGCCATCCTCACTTCTCCCTTGGCCAACCCTGCTTATGTGGCTCTGCCCCAGCGGCTTCCTTAGCCCCTTGCTCACCAAGCTTCACACCACCTAGGGAGCTGGACCCATGCAGGAGCTGCCCTGGGCTCTTCCTTCTGCTTGCCTAACTTGGGCCCCCACTCTTGTCCTGGCCAACTCCTCTCCATCCTTCCTATCTGAACTAAAATATCAATTTCACTTCTGTGGCCCAAGACTAAGAGACATCCTCTTTTAGTACACTCCACTGTAAGTGCTCCTGTGTGGGGCTTGAACAAAGTGTCAATTGCCAGTGGATAGATGTAGGCAGAGCCTGCAGGAGTTACATCGATCATTTGAAAAGAACGTTATTTACTGATAATAGAGATTAAGGACTCAAAATGGGGTGTTGGGAGCAAGCCCCCCAAAATCTGGCCATAAACTGGCCCCAAAACTGGCCATAAACAAGATCTCTGCAGCACTGTAACATGTTCATAATGGCCTTAATGCCCATGCTGGAAGGTTGTGGGTTTACGGGAATGAGGACAAGGAATACCTGGCCCGCCCAGGGCAGAAAACAGCTTAAAGGCATTCTTAAGCCACAAACAATAGCATGAGTGACCTGTGCCTTAGGACATGCTCCTGCTGCAGTTAACTAGGGCAACCTGTTCCTTTAATTCGGCCCATCCCTTCGTTTCCCATAAGGGATACTTTTAGTTAATTTAACATCTATAGAAACAATACTTTTTACCATCTACTATATATTACTTACATTCATTCTGTATTTCCAATCCTTTTGTTCTCTGTATCATCAGAAATGAATATTTTCTACTAACCTATATTTCAGTTTAGTGATCCATTCTTATTCCATTTTAATCTGCTGAATTAATATCTGATGTTATATTTTTAAGTTTTAGAAGTTTCATTTGATTCTACTCTTCTTTATAGTTACCAGTTTTCTGGCAAAGCTCTCCACCTTTTTAAAAAATTTTCTTGATTATACTAATGATGATTTTAAATTCCCTAAATAATAAATCTAACATTTGCTCCTGAAAAAAAAAAAATGCTAATGACTGGTTTGCTGTTAATAAATACGTGGGTAAATCTCTGTTTGGGGCTCTCAGCTCTGAAGCCTGTGAGACCCCTGATTTCACACTTCACACTTCTATATTTCTGTGTGTGTGTCTTTAATTCCTCTAGCGCCACTGGGTTAGGGTCTCCCCAACCGAGCTGGTCTCGGCAATGGGGAGTTCACGGTTTCAATCACTACCAGCTAAAACTTACAAAGAGACAGGCTCTGTGCTAAATGCTTAACTTCCTCACTTCTTTAGCCAGTTGGCAATGTGAAGGGGATGGTGTAATCTGTCCCAATTTTTCAGATGAACTCAAAGCCAAGTGGAGATGTGGTGCCCTAGCCAGTGGGCCGCACCAAGGCTGGCAAGAGGCTGGGCCAGGATGAAGTTTGGACCTTTCCCTGCAGGCAATGGGAAGCCTTGGAAAGTTTTACACAGGATAAGACAGGAACAGGCCTTTTTCTCAAAAGATCACCCTGGGGGGCCTGGGGTAATGAGAACTTTAAGGGAAGGGACTCACAGCCAGAAAGGTATGAGCACATTGTGAGCACATCCAGTGACCGAGTGTGTGCCCTTCCACGGGCTCATCCTAAAGAGATAATCAGCCAAGTGTCCAAAGGTGTGTGTGTGTGAGAACACTGATTAACAAGGACTATAGTTGTGCGCCATCACCCCCAGCTAATTTTTTTATTTTTTTGAGACAGAGTCTCACTCCATTACCCAGGCTGGAGTGCAGTTACCAAGCCAAGGATTTGGCATCAGACTGTACCTGTCATACCTGTACAAACTAGATTAAATTCCTCTCTTCTCTAGGTCTCAAAATATATTGAGGTTCCTGTGCCTGTCAGAAACTGATATCCTTTTTTTTTTTTTTTTTAAATCGGAGTCTCGCTCTGTCACCCAGCCTGGAGTGCAGTGGTGCAATCTCAGCTCACTGCAACCTCCGCCTCCCAGGTTCAAGCAATTCTCTGCCTCGGCCTCCAGATTAGCTGGGATTACAGGTTCCCACCACCACACTTGGCTTATTTTTTGTATTTTTAGTAGAGACAGGGTTTCACCATCTTGGCCAGGCTGGTCTTGAACTGCTGACCTTGTGATCCACCTGCCTCAGCCTCTGAAAGTGCTGGGATTACAGGCATGAGCCACCACATGAGGCCAGAAACTGATATTCTTTTCTTACCACAAGGTCAGGAACTTTGTAAGGGAACTGTGTGGACAAGGTACCAGGCCAGACATTCCCCATGTCTATTGGCTTTATAAGTCAACTTCAGTTATTTAAAGCAGTCTGATCATATCAGAAAATATGTCATTCCAGTTAAATGGTGGTTGAAAAAAGAAAACAGTGTCTCCACTTGTGTCCTGTCTAAAAAAAAATGGATTCTTACTGAGCTTATGCAAATAACTACATTGCCAAAATGTAAGAATACACACAAACAGTTTCTGAATTCTGGAGAAATCAGGTAGAGAGAAAGGTAAATGTCTCAATTTGCTCCAAAAAGTACATTTTAGGCTGTGTGCAGTGGCTCATGCCTATAATCCCAGCACTCTGGGAAGCCAAGGAGGGCGGATCACTTGAGGTCAGAATTTCGAGACCAGCCTGGCCAACATGGTGAAACCCCTCTGCTAAAAATACAAAAATTAGCTGGGCATGGCGGCAGGCACCTGTAATGCCAGCTACTTGGGAGGCTGAGGCAGGAGAATCACTTGAACCCGGGAGGCAGTGGTTGCAGTGAGCCGAGATCACACCATTGTACTCCAGCCTGGGCAACAAGAGCAAAACTCTGTTTCAAAAAAAAAACAAAAAAAAAACAGTATATTTTACCCAATTTCTGTGACTTACAAGTAGCTCAAAAGAAATAAAGTTTTCTTGATTCCACAAAACAAAATATGAAAAGAATCAGCAATGTTTCAAACAAATAGACATAAAAATCATTTCACTCCTCCATCAGTTCAGTCCCATGTAATTAATTCTTGTTCTGCTTGATGTTGAGTTAGTGATATGGTTTGAATCTGTGTCCCAAATCGCATGTCAAGTTGTAATCCGAATGTCAGAGGTGGGGCCTGGTGGGAGGTGATTGGGTTGTGGGGACAGATTTCCCCTTTGGTGCTATTCTCATGAGAGTGAGTGAGTTCTCATGAGATCTGGTTGTTTAAAAGTGTGTAACACCTCCTCCCTCTCTCTTCCTCCTGCTCTGGCCATGTAAGATGTGCCTGCTTCCCCTCTACCATGATTGAAAGTTTCTTGAGGCCTCCCCAGCCATGCTTCCTGTACAGCCTGCAGAACCCTTGAGCCAATTAAACCTCTTTTCTTTATAAATTACACTTTCTTTCAGGTATTCTTTATAGCAGTGCAAGAATGGACTAACACAATTAGTGATCTTCATGAACGCACCAGTTTTTTATTAGTGTTCTGTAAGTTTTTACATAGTCTAATGATATGATCTACAAAGCTATCAGAAACCTCTATTCAAGAGTATAATTCCTGGTCCTTTCCATGAATATCCTTGAAGACATAACACTCTAGGATTTGCACAGAGCTAAAGGCTCTATGCAGAAAAGCATCAGATTAAAGCAATTCACTACATGTACCAAGATCTATCAACTTTTTAGAAATCTCATACAATTTTGAAACAATATTCGTAACATATTTATGGTGTTGGGCTCTTTGCAGGGTTTCACAGGCTGAGCCTCTGTGCAGCCATAATGCTGCATGGAAGCCACATCATCACTTGCACGGCCCCTCCAGCCAGCCGGGCACCTGAGATGAGAACTGCACCCAACCCAGCACCACAGCTCAGCCCCCAGCAGCAGCCCCACCCTCTGCAACTGGCTTTCCTGCTGCTGCACCTTCGTAGCTAGCTCTGATGGCCCAAATGGCAACCACTGCAGCTGGCATTGCTGCAGGCTCTACTGTTGGGCACACACTAGGGGCTTTAGTGGAAGAAATAATGCTGAGCCTCCAAGGCCTGGCCTCACTTACCAAGAACCTCAGGGAACCCAGCCAGCACAGCAGCAGCAGCCTTGCTTTTGAGATGAAACATCATCCTGCCCAGAACCAGGATGACATAAAGCTCTGTGAGGTTTCAATGAGGTGCTGAAACAGTGCAGATTTGCAAATGGAATAGCCTAATCAAGAAACCCAAACTGAAGAAATGAAAATGGCTCTCAAGACCAAGTTAATTTAGCACAAAATATAATTGACAGTAAAGGTATAAAGTATAAAACCATCAGTTAAAATTCTCCTCTGTCATTCATATCTTTCCTGCTTCAGAATTACAGTGGAAGAGGGTGTTCTCACTGTGTAGAATTTCACCGAGATGGTATAGAATTTTGGGCTGGACAAATATTTCTGTGGTTTCCTTAAACGAGCTGTTGTAAGTTTATTGTTTGAGAGTTAACTAGAATAAAGTGATTTTCTCACCACTGCCCACCCAAAACAAAATTAATATAGGCATGCTGGTTCACATCTGCAATCCTAGCACTTTGGGAGTTCAAAGCTGAGGATCTCTTGAGCCATGAGTTTGAAACCAGCCTGAGCAACACTGTGAAACCCCATCTCTACAACAAATACAAAAAACTAGCTGGGTGTGGTGGCATGAGCCTGTAGTCCCAGCTACTCGGGAGGCTGATGTGGGAGGATTGCTTGAGCCCAGTAGTCCAGGCTGCAGTGAGCCGTGACTGTGCCACTGCACTCCAGCCTGGGTGACAGAGTGAGACTCTCAAAAAAAAAAGCATACATTCATGCAAATACAAATCAAAGAAAGTTAACATTTCTTTCTTTTTCTTTTTCTTTTTTTTTTTTTTTTTTTTGACAGGGTCTCTCTCTGTCATCCATGCTGTAGTGGCAGTCATTGCTCACTGCAGCCTCCACCTCCCAAGCTCAAACCATCCTTCCACATCAGCCTCCCAAGTAGCTGGGACAACAGGCATCAGCCACCATACCCAGCTAATTTTTTAGTTTTTTGTAAAGACAAGGGTCTCACTATGTTGCCCAGGCTCTAAACATCATTTCTTATTTGTCATTGCTCCCTATATGATTCTAACGTACCAGGCCAGGAACAGTGGCTCACACCTATAATCCCAACACTTTGGGAGGCCAAGGTAGGAGGATCACTTGAGTCCAGGAGTTGGAGACCAGCCCAGGCAACATAGTGAGACCTCATCTCTACAAAAAAAATAAAATAAAATAAAATAAAATAAAATAAAATAAAATAAAATAAAATACAAAAAACAAAAAAAATTAGCCTGGTGTGGTGGTGCATGCCTGTAGTCTCAGCTACTAGAGAGACTGAGGTGGGAGGGTCGCTTGAGCCCAGGAGGCTGAGGCTGCATTGAGCCAACATTGCACCACTGCACTCCAACCTGGGCAAGAAAAGGAGATCCTGTCTCAAAAGAAAAAAGCCCTGAAAGAATTCACTACCACCAGACCCATCTTACAAGAAATGCTCAAGTGACTTCTTCAGTCTGAAAAAAAAATCGCTAATGTGAAAAAAATGGAAGTATAAAACACACTAGTAAAATTAAATACATAGAAAAACCCAGAATGCTCTAATACTGTAATTGTGGCATACAATCCACTCACAATTTTAGTATGGAGCCCAATAGGCATGAGACAGAAATTTAAAAATAATAATAATAATAAGTGCTGCATTTATTCACTCCAAGAAAAGTGAATAAATGCAGTAATTAAAGGTGAAGTAAGAAACACAAGTTTTTCTCTGCTGCAGGCAAGGCTATAGACAGGTCGTGGTGACCTAGCCTGCAGAAATGAACTCCAGACACCCCCAAGCAAGGTTAAAAGAAGAAAAACAAATTCCTTTACTGTCTCTCCTGTATTGTACTATTAGTTATGACTATGTTTGCCAATGCTTGTATTTAGTAGGATTTGCAAAGTTCCTGTTTTTCTTTTGATGCAGCTGCTAGCCACTAGCTATGCAAGGCCACAAGTTATTGCCAAGGTCAGCAGTTATGTTATGGATTACATGACTAGTCACTGTAAAACTTACTGCCTTTGTTTTGCTTTTGAATGCTAGCCTATATAAGCTAAACTCTGTTTTTGTTCAATGCTCAGCTTTTTGAATGTGAATCCACTGAGCCAGTGCATGCCTTAAATAAACATCCTCCTATATTCCCCATTTCGATCTCTCTGGTCCTCAGTTTACCACAACATTTTGGCAAGCCAGCCAGGAGTGGAGACGACAGGCTTACTATCTCCTTTGCCTGTGGGGCTGGAGCTCCGGGTCAAGGGAAAACTGTGACCCCAGGCATGGCCAGGAGAACTTCAGCCCAGAGGGGTGATAGGCTCTTCTGTGACCCAGCGCCCCTACCCAGCAGTGCAATGGAAGCTGAGAGGGGCTACAGGATGATTACCAGGAGCAGCACGCTTCAGGAACCACGGTAAGGTATTGGGGCCCAAGGCAGGACCTGTCCCATAAGGACAGAAGGGGAGCCTGATCACCTCCTGGGGTGTAACTCATAATCCGACCCAGAGAGGTAGGGGGCAGTGAGAGTGTCTCACCAATTTAGATTAAACTCACACCCCAACCAACACAGGACATGAGAGTGGCCCACAAAGTTGGTTAGGAAAATGAAACAGGAGGTGGTGAGAGTGGCTCACTACCCTAAATAGGAACACAGGAACTGGGAGTGGGGAGGTGTGTGAAAGTGTGTGAAAGAGACAGTTCCAGAAGGAACCAATGTGGGGAGTGATGTGAGGAGTCACAAATCTCTTAGCGTGCACTGTGTGCTCTGAGCAAAGTGTGGGGCTGACCTGGACTAGTGGTAAACTGCATGCAACTAATAGGAGCTGCCCCACAGCTCAGGGTTGTGGTGGGAATAAGAACCCCTCCAAAGCCAAGTGGCATCTGAAAACTCCCTTAATAGGAGACAGTCTGGTCAGCCTGAGGCAAAAGGAAGAGTGAGTGTACTGCACCACAAAGGGAGGAATGGAAGGAAAGTCATCAAAACCCACTCCATTGGAGTGCATGTTACAGAACTTTAAGAAAGGTTTTGCAGGGGATTATGGAGTTAAGCTGACCCCCCAAAGGTTGAGAACTCTCTGTGAATTAGAATGGCCTTCTTTTGGTATTGGATGGCTGACCAAAGGAACTACAGACAGGGAAATAATTGGCCATGTATTTAAGGTGATGACAGGTGTTGGAGGACAGCCTGGGCATCCAGATCAATTTCTTATATTGACTCATGGTTAAATATAGTACAAAGAAGACCGGCCTGGATCCAGCCCTGTTTAGCAGCTTATTGGAAAACACTTGTGGCCTGAGCTGAGCCAAAAATGAAAGTAAGAGCAGCTTTGCTGGCAGACACAAAGTTAAAGGGAAAGTCCCAGAGGAAGCAAAAGAAGCCAGTCTTGCAGGAGCTGCCAGAAGGAGCAGAGATTCTTCCTCCATGTGTTCCACCCTTTGCTGAAGCCAACAGCCCCCCAAGAATGAAATTCAGGAGCTAGCACCCCCCAGGTTTCACCCCAAAGGGAAGGACTGGAGCCTCAAGAGGCCAGGGAAGGAAGTCAAGACAGTCAAGCAGGCCGTCTCAGATCTGGCCATGCTCCAGCTATGCAAGTGCCTCTCAGGGAGACATGAGGACCCATTTATTGTGATGATCAAGGCCAAGTCCAGTGGGGGGCAATGGACTTGCATATATCAGCCCTTTTCAACCACTGATCTCTTAAACTGGAAACACCATACTCCCTCCTATATGGAGAATCCCCAAGCTCTTATAGATCCGATGCAGTCCATCTTTCTGACAGACCATCTAACCTGGCCAAACTGCAGGCAGCTTCTTCTCACACTGTTTAACACTGAGGAACACAGGAGAGTAACCCAGGTAGCTCTCCACTGGCTAGAAGCCCATGCACCAGCAGACACAGTGAATGCTCAGGCATACACTCAGGGCCAGTTCCCAGACCAAGATCCCAACTGGGACCTGGATGACGTGACCCAGCTTCAGCATTTGCAGAGGTATGAAAAGGCACTTCTGCAAGGGCAAAGCGATGGTGGAAAAGAGGCAATCAATATAGGAAAGATCTCAGAGGTGCTTCAGGGAAGTGATGAGAGCCCTAGCCAGTTTTATGAAAGACTCTGTGGGGTATACCAGCTTTTCACCCCATTTGACCCTGAGGCTGTTCAGCATCAGTGTATGGTGAATACATCATTTATAGGACAGGCCCAGGGTGATATAAAGTGAAAGCTTCAGAAACTGGGAGGCTTCTCAGGCATGAATGCCACCCAGCTTATAGAAGTGGCCACTAAGATGTATGTTAACTGTGACCAGGAGGAAAAGAAGGAAGCAGATCAGAGGCTTAAGAAAAAGGCTAATTTGTTGGCAGCAGCCCTTATAGAAAGAGAGACTAGTAATGTGAGAGGTCATGGACACGGATGTGGATGTGAAAGAGGTCTAGTTAGACAGGGATTCAAGAGCCAACCAAGGCTAGAGAAGGATCAATGTGCACAATGTAAAAAGAAGGAACACTAGAAGGATGAATGTCTAGAAGGCAATGAGGGAAATGGCCAAGGCTGTGAGACAAAGAGGCCATCGGCCAGGGGCTGCTGCACCCTAGAGGAACCAGATACTGATCTAATTGGGCTGGCAGGGGCTGAAGGATATGAAGACTAGGACAGACCAGGATCCTTCTCATTGGGCCTCCAGGAGCTTATGGTCATATTAGAAGTTGGAGGACAATTGATGGACTTTATGGTAGATACTGGGGCTGAACACTCTGTAGTAACTCAACCCATAGGGCCACTATCCAAGAACTATACAACTATTGCAGGGGCTACTGGAGTCTCAGAGAAGAGGCCATTCTGCCAGTCAAGGAGGCGTGTTATAGGAGGATGAAAAGTTCAGCTTGAATTCCTATACCTCCTAAACTGTCTTACTTCAAAAACTGCAAGCACAGGTTACTTTTGGCCTGCAGGGAGATACGACTTTAAATCTAAGTCACCCAAAGGCCATGGTGTTAATCTTTACCATCCCACAGGCTGAGGAGTGGAGACTTTATAGAAAGAAACTACAGGTACCAATGCAGCCTTGTACACAGGATGAAGAGAAATTATTGTTTCAGTTAGTTGGAGAAATTTCTGGAGTTGGGCTGAAGACAATCCATCTGGGTTAGCTGTAAATCAGGCACCAGTAGTAATAGAATTAAAACCAGGAGAAACTCCTGTTTGGGTTCATCAGTACCCAGTTCCCCAAAAGGCTGTATGGGGCATCTGTAAACACTTACAGTGGCTCTATAAACATGGGATTTTAGTCCAATGCCAGTCGCCCTAAAATACTCCACTTTTACCAGTACAAAAGCTGCTGCCAGGACAAAGGTCTGATGAGTACAGACCAGTGCAGGACTTGCATGTTGTGAACCGGGCCACAGTAACCATCCATCCAGTGATACCTAACCTGTGTACTTTAATAGGACTCATTCCAGCAAGTGCTACCTGGTTTACAGTCTTAGAATTAAAAGACACTTTCTTTTGTATCCACTTGGCACCAATTAGTCAGCCTATCTTTGCCTTTCAATAGGACAAAGAAGCTACACAGTTCACCTGGACTAGGCTCCCACAAGGGTTTAAAAACTCTCCCACAATCTTTAGGGAAGCATTGGCCTCAGACCTCAAGGCCTATACCCCACCAAATGATAACTGCCCCATGTTACAGTACTTGGATGACCTTCTTGTGGCAGCCCCAAACCGAGAGCACTGTTATTAGGGAAACCAGGACCTCCTCTATCTCCTGTAGAAAGCAAGTTACAAAGTATCTAAAAAGAAAGCCCAAATTTGCCATGAAGAGCTTAAATATCTAGGTTTCATAGTGAGCCACAGGGAATGCCAGCTTGGCTATGAGTGAAAGCAAGCCATTTGTGTGCTTCCAACCCCAACCACCCAACATCAAATAAGAGAATTTTTAGGGACAGCAGGATTCTGCCGCATCTGGATTCCAAATTTCCCACTGATGGCTAAGCCATTATATGAAGCCACAAAGGGGAGAGAAAAGGAGCCCCTCCTTTTGGAAACTAATCAGGAAATAGCAGTCAAACAGATCAAAGAAGCTTTACCTCAGGCCCCAGCCTTAGGACTACCAGACATAACTAAGCCTTTCTTTCTATATGTTCGTGAATGAAAAAAAATGGCTGTAGGGGTTCTGATTCAAGTGATAGGGTCATGGCATCACCCAGTGGCATATTTATCCAAACAACTGGACTCCATGGTGCTGGGATTGCCTCCTTGCCTTAAGGCATTAGCTGCCACCATCTTGTTAACAGAAGAAGCTAGCAAATAAATTTTAGGACAGCAGCTAACCATCTGGGTGCCACATTCAGTTATAACTTTGAGGGATCAAAGAGGGCATCATTGGTTATCAAACCAGAGGATGACTCAGTACCACAGGCTTCTATGTAAAAATGCTTACATTATTTTAGAAACAGTGAACACCCTAAACCCAGCTACTCTGCTCTCAGTTGAACCAGGAGCTCCCCTCCATGACTGTGTCAAAACAGTAGATGCAGGTATTCTCCAGTTGGAAAGATCTTACAGACAGACCCCTCAGAGACCCAGATGTCAAGTACTTCACAGATGGGAGTAGTTTTGTGCTAGAAGGGGTTCAACATGCCAGGTATGCAGTGGTAACATTGAACTCAGTATTAGAGACTCAGCCTCTGCCTACTGGAACATCTGCTCGTGCTGAGACCAACTCGGTCGTGGAAACCATAACCCAGCGGCACTAGAGGAATTAAAGACAAACCCACAGAAATATAGAGTGTGGAGTGGGAAATCAGGGGGCTGATAGCCTTCAGAGCTGAGAGCCATGAACAGGGATTTACCCACATATTTATTGACAGCAACCCAATGATAAGCATTGTTTCTATAGATTATGGATTAACTAAAAGCATTTCTTATAAGAAACAAAGAGATGAGCCAAAACAAAGAGATAAGCACTGGCTAGTTATCTGTAGCAGGAACATGTCCTTAAGGCATAGAAAGCTCATGCTATTATTTATGGTTTAGGAATGGATTTAAGTGGTTTTCCACCCTGGGTGGGCCAGGTGTTCCTTGCCCTCATTCCAGTAAACCAGCAACCTTCAGTATGGGCATCATGACCATCACGAATATGTCACAGGCCTGCAGAAATTTTGTTTATGGACAGTTTTGGGGCCAGTTTGTGACCATATTTGGGGGCCTGTTCCCAACATGTTCCCCCTTTTTGTTTTTGCAAGATGATAAAAGCAAAGGCAGCTTTATCACGCTGAGCTACTTCTTGCAGGAGTTGGGAGCCACATCTGCAGACTATATAAAGACAGCACAGATTAAAAGCACAATCACCATTGAAATCACAGAGCCTTCAAGTGTTTTTATCTATTTTAATGGGTTACTAGCTGCTAATCCGTCTGCAGCTCCTTCAAGCATTCCACTTCCTGGCATTAAGGTCAGGTGTGCCTGGGATGCTTTAAATATTTGTTCTTTTAATTTTGCAACATCCAAAGACAAGTTTGTAGAGTGTCCTTCTGGATGTTTTTTTTTTTAATTCTTTCCCAAATTTTTATCTTATTAAGAGCCATTAATAGTTTCCACAAATCCTTATGTTTAGCTCCTACAGTGGGCCATATCATTTGAGGTTGAGGTGCCACTATACCACCATGTTTCCAGATAATAGGAACTCTTGCCGTACTTCTTACCATTTCTACCATCTGACCATTTCGTTTAGACCAGCTGAACAGAGTGTGGCTGTGGTATGCAGATTGAGAGGTGCAATTCAAGCTAAACATCCCCTTAGGGGACCAATCAATAATGATTCCATACAAATCATTGTGCAGCAGCACCTCTGCCTGTTCTGCAAATGCAATCTTCCCAAACAAGTACATTCATTATTTCTGACCAGGTCCAATTCTGTTTACAAATAGGTTTTTGGGGGCGGTATGCCTCAATTATAGGAGCAGATTTATTATGGTAAATACTGAGATCAGAAAGCACGTGTAACTGTGTCATAGAGTGATTACATCCAGGCATTATTGCCAGCCAAGATTGATAAATATGCCCAATAAGTATAATTGTTCTCTGTGTCAGCCCTTGCTAAAGGAATGTTCATGGCAATGGTGATCATCGCTATCATAGCTATCATTAAATTACTCATTATGACTGGTTGTCACACTTTCCTCAGGTTCTCTTCCACCATCTGTGACAGCTTCCTGATCTGTCCCCAGGTAGGTGGCTGTGTTCGACAGGTGTTGCTTGTGACAGTTGGGGTCCTCCTCACATCAGTCTCGACATGGCTGCAACTGGGGGGTCCTCAGGATCCTCCCAGAATCTCTTTCTCAGCATCTGGCTCATGATAAGGTTTCAGGTGTCTTGATGATGTCCAAAGTGGCTGCTGGTTCTGTCCTGGAGAAACACAAGCATAACCTCTACCCCAAGTTATTATTTTACCTATTTCCCAACTTTTTGTTATTGGATCTCTCCACCAAACCAGTTGTCCTGCTTCTGCCTTTGCAGTTGGTTTCTGTAGATGCTGTTCAGCTGCCTATACCATCTGGCCTTTAGGCAGGCTCAAAAAATTTAAAGTCAATAATGCTAGATTCAACTGCATATGGGGTGTCCTGTAGTCCCTGTTTCTCCCCTTTTGCTTTTTCAACTGCTGTTTCAGGGAGAGATTTGTTATTTCTACTATGGCTTGTCCTTGAGAATTATATGGGATGCCAGTAATGTGTTTAATATTCCACATTGAGAAAAATGTAGCTAGAGCTTGGCTAGTATAGCCTGAGGCATTATCTGTTTTAATAGAAGCTGGAATGCCCATCACTGCAAAATACTGCAAAAGGTGATATTTAACCCAGGCAGAAGACTCTCCTGAGTGGCATATAGCCCAGACAAAGTAAGAAAAGGTGTCCACACATACATGTACATAAGCTAGTCTCCAAAACGAGGAAACGTCTGATGTCCATTTGCCAAAGAGAATTAGGTTCCAATCCTCAAGGATTAACTCCTCCTATAAAAGATGAAGAATGCACCATTTGGCGAGTTGGGCATCGCTGGATAAGAGCTTTATCTTCTTTCCAGGTAATGCTGTATCTGCATTTGAGACCAAAGGCATTAACATGGGTTAAATTGTGAAAGTGCCTGGCATTAGACATTGCGGTAGCAACTAGGTGATCAGCCATTTGATTCCCTGCAGTCAAAGGTCCTGGAAGAGGCGTATGAGCCCTAATGTGAGTGATGTAAAAAGCGTGCATTCTACTCCTAACTGCTGTTTGTAATTGGGTAAATAAAGTCATCAGTTGCTCATCTGTATGAAATCGCAACTGAGCATTTTCAATTAACTATGTGGAATGAACCATGTATGAAGAATCAGAAATCATATTAACAGGCATATTAAAAGTAGTCAATACCTCAATTATAGCTACAAGCTTCGCTTTTTGAACTGAAGTATAGGGCGTCTGGAAAACTTTACCTTTCAAGCCAGAATAAGAAGCTTTACCATTACTAGACCCTTCCATAAAAACATTCTAATCACTTTCAATTGGTTTAAATTTAGTTATTTTATGGAGAACCCAATTAGTTAATTTCAAAAATTGAAACAGTTTCATTTTAGGAAAATGATTATTGAGAATACCCACAAAGTCAGCTAAATGGATTTGCCAAGTAAGACTATTTTATAAAAGCTTGTTGTATTTATGTCTTCATGAGTGGGACAATAATTTTTCCAGGATCATATTCATGTAATTTAACAATCCAAGTTCTCCCATTTCCTATCATAGTAGCAATTTGATCCAAATAAGGAGTTAGAGTCTGTGAATTAGTATGTGGAAGAAAAAGCTATTCTACTAAGTCCTGCTCCTGGACAATACCAGTAGTTGAATGCTGAGTTGAAAAAATTAGCAAATCTAGAGTCTTCTCTGGATCTATTCTATTTATTTGGGCTTTATGGACTTGCTTTTCAATTCACTGTAACTTTGCCTCAGCCTCCTTTGTTAATTGTCAAGGGCTAGTGAGACTAGAATCTCCTCTAAGGATAGAAAATAGATTACTCATGGCACAGGTAGGAATGCCTAGAGCATGTTGCATCCAATTACTGTCCCCTAGTAATTTCTGAAAGTAACTTAATGTTATCAGTTGATCCCTATGTATGGTTACTTTCTGTGGCACAATGGTAGTGTTATTTACTAAGGTACCCAAGTAGGAGTAGGGAGTAGTAGTCTGAATTTTGTCATGAGCGATAATTAAACCAGTGTGAGAAATCCAGTTTTGCAAGTGATCATAACATTGGAATAACATTTCTTGAGTGGGGGCAGCACAAAGTATATCGCCCATATAATAAATAATGTAATGCTGTGAAAATGTTTTACCAGTAGGTTCAATTGCTTGCCCTACATAAGTCTGGCAAATTGTTGGACTGTTTAACATGCCTTGTGGCAACACTTTCCAATGAAAATGGCTAGCAGGCTGCAGGTTGTTCACCGCAGGAATTGTAAATGCAAACCGTTCACAGACTTGCTCAGCTAAGAGGATAGTAAAGAAACAGTCTTTTAAGTCTATGACTGTTAAAGGCCAATTTTTTGGAATCATAGCAGGAGAAGGCAGTCCTGGCTGTAATGTCCCCATAGGTTGTATAACTGAATTAATGGCTCTTAAGACAGTTAACATTCTCCATTTACCTGATTTTTTCTTAATTATGAAAACTGGAGAATTCCAAGGGAAAATGTTGGAGCTATGTGTCCTTTTTCTAATTGTTCAGTAACTAAGTCCTCTAAAGACTCCAGTTTATCTTTACTCGGGGGCCATTATTCTATCCAAATTGGCTTATCTGTTAACCATTTTAAAGGTATAGGTTCTGGAGGCTTAACAATGGCCACCATAAAAAATGATATCCTAAACCTTGGCAGGAACTTTGTCTTTCCTCGTGAAGTGGTTCCTTCAAAGCTTGCAATTTTTTTTCTAGTCCCATACCAAGGACATACCCCATTTCATGCATCATATGTTGACTTTGAGGGCTATATAATTGCTCTGGAATTAGAACTTGTGCTCCCCATTGTTGTAATAAGTCTCTTCCCCATAAATTTATAGGTAGAGAAGTTATAATTGGTTCAATAGCCCCAGGTTGTCCATCGGGCCCTTCATAATGCAAAATATAACTACTTTGATATCTTTCAGGGGCTTTATCAACTCCAACCATGTTAAATTGAGCAGGCTGAATTGGCCACATGGATAGCCAGTGCTGTAAAGAAATGATTGAATTGTCCATTCCTGTATCTACCAAACCTTTAAATTTCTTTCCCTGAATAGTTATTTCACAGGTAGGATGTTTATCAATAATTTGATTCACCCAATAAGCTGCTTTGCCTTGTTTATTTGTGCTTCCAAATCCTCCTGTTTGCCTAATTTCACTTTTCCCCATTTCCACGTATAGCACAATCAGGAGCTGTGCTATATGCTTTCCTGGCTCTGCTTTCCAGGGAACAGAAGTAGATATAACAATTTGAATTTCCCCATTGTAATTTGAATCAATGACTCCTGTATATACTTGCATTCCTTTTAAATTTAAACTAGATCTACCTAGAAGTAATCCTATCATCCCCGCTGGCAAGGGTCCACAGACCCCTGTTGGAACTTTTTGCGGGGGTTCCCCAGGCAGAAGCTTGTGTGCAGCATAAATCTACTGCAGCACTACCAGCTGTGGTGAGGGACAGATATTGTACAGGGGTGAGGGAGTGGCCTGAGCTGGAAATGCCCCAGTTTGGAATGGGGCCTGAGACGGGCCCCTCATGGCATTTCCTGAAATCAGGTTCCCATTTTTATCAAACTTAGAGTGACAATGATTAGCCCAATGTTTCCCTTTTTTACACTTTGGGCATAGACCTAGTCCATACTGATTGATAGCCTGTTTAAACTCTTTGAGTAATTTAAAGGAAAAAGGCTCAAATGTAGCCACTACATTCCCCTGTTGGTCTGGGGGGTATATGCTAATAGGGAACTGCCAAGCCTCTAAATCACCCTCTTGTCTAGCTTTCTGAATTCTTGCATAAATAGAACTGAGAGTGGTCACTCAAGGCACTGCTTGAACAGTCACTGGGACAACTACTTTTCGCCCAGTGTCCTCCAGAAAAGAAAGATCTGGGGGGTCAGGCCACTCTTTTTCTTCAAAATAATAATGGGGAGCAGAAGGGTAGGGATGAACCTCTCCCTCCTTTGCCACTTTAGCTTTAGCTGGCAAACAAACCTGCTCTGTCACCTCTTCTGTTACTTTGTTGTACTCTCCTTCCTCCTCATCATCAGTGTGAAAAGGTTCCAAGGTGGAACAAAGCAGAGCCCACAATTGTCCCATTGTTACCCTGATGCTTCCAAGCTCCCCTTCTTACTCACCATGAGGATTGCTTAAGAGTACTTGAGTGTCCTCCAGCTTAGTTCCACATTCTCCAACCATCACACTGGCGACCTTTTGACCTGAGTTCAAGCCCCACGTATGGGTGCCACTTGCTGAGAACAACTCGGTCATGGAGACCCTAACCCAGCAGCGCTAGAGGAATTAAAGACACACACACAAAAAAATATAGAGTGTGGAGTGGGAAATCAGTGGCTGACAGCCTTCAGAGCTGAGAGCCATGAACAGAGATGTACCCACATATTTATTGACAGCAAGCCAGTGATAAGCATTGTTTCTATAGATTAACTAAAAGTATTCCTTATGGGAAACAAAGCAATGGGCTGAAACAAAGGGATGGGCTCTGGCTAGTTATCTGCAGCAGAAACATGTCCTTAAGGCACAGATTGCTCATGCTATTGTTCGTGGTTTAGGAATGCCTTTAATCGGCTTTCCACCCTGGGTGGGCCAGGTGTTCCTTGCCCTCATTCCAGTAAACAACCAACCATCAGGGTGGGTGTCATGGCCATCATGAACATGTCACATGCCTGCAGAGATTTTGTTTATGGCCAGTTTATGGCCAGATTTGGGGGCCTATTCCCAACATGCTCAAAAGGCAGAATTAATAGCCCTGACAAGAGCACTGTGTTAGCAAGAGACAAGAAGGTTAATATTTACACTGATTCTAAGTATGCTTTTACTACACTGCATGTACATGAGGCTATATACAAAGAGAAAGGACTTTTAACAGCTGGAGGCAAAGAAATAAAGTACAAGGAAGAAATTCTACAGCTCTTAGAGGCTGTATAGGCTCCAGAAAAAGTAGCTGTAATGCAATGCAGAGGGCACCAAAAGGCAGGGACACCAGAAGCCAAAGGAAACAGAAAGGCAGACAGAGAGGCAAAGCAGGCAGCAATGACTACACTGCATTTTCAAGAGGAAGCCTTAGCTATGCCTCTCCTGCCAGAACCTCCTCTCCAAGAGGACCCAAGTTATACTCCAAATGAAAGAGCCTGGTTTGCCCAGGAAGCTAGAAAATATATTAAAGGAAGGTGGTAGAAATTATTCGATAAGAGATTAGCCATTCTGGAGATGTTTGCTAAGTTTGTGAAGCAAATTCATCAAGGAACTCATATGGGAAAAATGGCATTACAAACGTTACTGAAATGCCATTTCTAGGTGCCACAGCTCTCTGCTATCACTCAAGCCATTAATGAACAATGCTTAACCTGTGCTCAGAACAACCCATGACAGGGGCCCACTCAGCCCCCAGGAATTCAGGAAGTAGGAGCCATGCCTTGTGAAAACTTGCTTATAGACTTTACCGAACTGCCCCATGATGGAGGCTGTCGGTATATGCTAGTGCTTATTTGCACCTTTTCAGGATAGGTTGAGGCTTTCCCCACCAAACAGAAAAAGCATAAGTAGTGACCAAAGTACTGCTAAAAGACATTATCCCCAAGTTTGGACTGCCTCTATCTTTAGGATCAGACAATAGGCTGGCATTTGTAGCTGAAATAGTGCAAGATTTAACAAGACTATTAAAAATAAAATAGAAGTTACACACAGCCTGTTGGCTGCAAAGTTCAGGAAAAGTGGAATGCATGAACTGGACACTCAAGCAGCTACTGAAGAAATATTGCCAAAAAACTCATCTGAGATAGGATCAGGTCTAGCCTATGGTCCTCCTCTGAGTCAGATGCACCCCCACCAAACAAACTAAGAATTCACCATATGAGATTTTGTTCAGTCAGCCTCCCCCAATCGTAAGTCAAATTAAAGGTGATCTCTGTGAACTATGAGAATTAATCTTAAGAAAGCCAATGCAGGCTTTAAGGACAGCCTTGCAAAGTGTCCATAGTTAGGTACATGAAAGAATACCTATAAGCCTGACAGACCCAGTACACCCCTTTAAACCTGGAGATTTTGTTTAGGTTAAGAAGTAGAACCAAACTTTTCTAGGACCCGTATGGGATGGGCCCTATACTATAATCTTGTCCACTCCCACTGCTGTTAAAGTTGCAGGTGTTGTGCCTTGGATCCACCACAGTCTGCTGAAACCGGCAGCTCAGGACAAGTGGACCAGCCAGCAGGACCCAGATCATCCAACCCAGCTGATCCTAAGATGAGACCAAGCTGCTGTTAAAGACAACAACCCTGCTCTGGTCACTCCGGAAGCTGACCAGTCTATGAACAGCTGAAGCTTGAGGAGACAACAAGCCCTGCTCTAGTCATACACCAGAAGCTGACTAGTCTATGCACGGCTGAAGCTTGAGGACTCATCAAGCAAGTAAATGTGGTTAGAAATCTTAGGACTAGTCGTTTTCCTTGTAATACTGTTTTCCTATTGTTCTGTTGCTGTGCTCAACCTCCTCTGCCTCTTCTGTTCTTGCTGGATATGAATGTGCCATACATTGTTTTGCTATTGTTACCCCCCTTAACCATGCTAGAAGATGCACCTATAGAAGGGTGTCCCCACTGTACACATACTACCTGGTCAAGGAACAGTATAACTATAACTCTATTATACCATACTTACGAGTGTACAAGGACTCACTTAAGAACTTGTACTTACAATCAGACCACCTATTCAGTCTGTGACCCAGAGGACGGCCAGCCTTATGTATGCTATGACCCTAAATTTTCACCTGGTGAATGGTTTGAGATTCATGCAGAGTCAAAGGAAGGTCCCCTTTTAAAACCAGACCAAGGTCCCTCTGTTTTACCAAGGGCCTATTTCTCTGTACTTTGATGCCTGTCAGGCAGCATACCTAGACTCACTTGTCTGTGGTAACTTACCTTTAGAAAGATACTATAGAAATGACTACAAATATGTATGCATGCCAGGAGTAACTCCACCTTGTTCCCCTGGGACCCCAGAAAAAGATTGTCAGTAATGCAAATCATGGCACCCTAGCACACAACGAAGACCAATTATGCTTGCTGAAATGCCAGTAAACCAGATTATGAAACAAAAACCTGTAATCCTGTAAACTTCACCATTCTAAAGCCAGACCTACCCATGTGGACTGCAGGTTACCCCATACATGTCTACATACACACGTACCCAGCAACTTACCTATATGTTATCAAAAAAGGAACCCAGACCCATCCAGCCCAGCAACAGTTCCAAGTCTTTAAGTCATTCTATAAGCATGTAGACCAAAAGTTACCAGAGCCTCCTCCTTTAGCCAAAAATCTGTTTGCTCAGTTGGCTGAAAACATTGCTGGCAGCCTAGGCATTTCCTCATGTTGTGTTTGTGGAGGAACTAACATGGGAGACCAGTGGCCTTAGGAAGCAAAAGAGTCAATGCCACAAGATAATTTTACTCTGACTGACTTTTCCCCTGAACTGACGCCCACAAGTTCGAGCGTCTGGCTCTTAAAAACTTCTATTAGGCCAAGCACGGTGGCTCACACTTATAATCCCAGTATTTTGGGAGGCCAAGGTGGGCAGATCATGTGAGATCAGGAGTTCAAGACCAGCCTGACCAACACGGAGAAACGCCGTCTCTACTAAAAACACAAAATTAGCCGGGCGTGGTGGCGCATGCCTATAATCCCAACAACTCGTTTACAGACCCAGTAAGAGAATTAACATGCTTAGGACAGCAATATCATAATGAAACACTAAGAAAAACTTTGTGGCAAGGTGAAAATAGTTCCAAATCACCTCATCCAAATCCATTCTCCTGTTTTCTCTTCTGTAAATCACACCTGGTATCAGCCTGAAGCTCCAAATAGCTCGCAAGCACCCTCTGGTCTCTATTGGATTTGTGGGCCACAGGCCTACCAACAGTTACCAGCCAAGTGAACAAAGGTTTGCGTACTCAGAATAATTAAGCCATCCTTCTTCTTGCTTCCACTGCCACAAGCAGAAACTTTAAAATATACTGTCTATGACAAAATTAAAGAAAGAAACAAGAGAAATGTAAACATAAGAAAAGACATAAAAGCAGGAGATTGGAAGGACACAGATTGGCCCCCTGAAAGAATAATTCAATACTATGGGCCAGCTACCTAGGCACAAGATGGGTAATGGGGGTATTGCACCCCAATTTACATGCTTAACCACATCATAAGGTTGCGGCTAGTACTTGAAATTATCACTAATGAGACAGCAAATTCATTAGACTTACTAGCCCAGCAAGCCACAAAAATGAGAAATGCCATCTACCAAAATAGATTAGCTTTAGGCTACCTCCTAGCCCAGGAATGAGGAGTATGTGGAAAGTTTAATCTATTTAATTGTTGCCTACAAATTGATGACAACAGGAAAGCCATTATGGAAATAACTGCAAGAATGAAAAAATTAGCCCATGTTCCAATCAGACTTGGAAGAGATGGACTCCTGATTCCCTCTTTGGAGGCTAGTTTTCCTCCTTCAGTGGATTCAAAACCTTAATAGGAGCAGTTCTAGTCCTACTAGGAATTTGTTTAGTACTACCTTGCCTCTTACCCCTCCTTGTTAGGAGAATTCATTTAACTATAGAGGCAATTGTAGCTAGGCAGGCTACCATTCAGCTAACGGCTCTGCGTAAATATCACCCTGTCCCTGAAGAAGAAAGCTTGTTCTTTCATAAAGAATCAAGTAATAGTGATGCTTTCTATTAAAATCTTGTTTATAAAAAGCATCAAAGGGGGAAACTGAGGCAGAAATTTAAAAATAATAATAATAACAAGTACTGCTTTTATTCGCTCCAAGAAAAGTAAAGGTTAAGTGAGAAACACAAGTTTTCCTCTACTACAGGCAAGGCTATAGACAGGTCGTAGTAACCTAGCCTGCAGAAATGAGCTCCAGACACCCCCAAGCAAGGTTAAAAGAAGAAAAACAAATTCCTTTGCTGTCCCTCCTGTACCGAACTATTAGTTATGACTGTTTGCCAATACTTGTATATAGTAAGATTTGCAAAGTTCCTGTTTTTCTTTTGATGCAGCTGCTAGGCCACTAGCTATGCAAGGCCACAGGTTATTGCCAAGGTCAGCAGTTATGCTATGGATTACATGACTTGTCACCGTAAAACTTACTGCCTTTGTTTTGTTTATGTATGCTAGCCTATATAAGCTAAACTCTGTTTTTGTTCAATGCTCAGCTTTTTGGATGTGAATCCACTGAGCTGGTGAGTACCTTAAATAAACATCCTCCTGTATTCCCCATATTGGTCTCTCTGGTTTTCAGTTTACCGCAACAGGCATGATAGATTTGCCATGAACAATAATAGCTATAGCAACCTGTCAAGAGGTAAGTAATATAAATATATGTAAATTCAGACAACTAAAAGTCAAAATGGGGGGATAGAGTTAAAGTGTAGAACTGGTCTTTTTTTCCTTTTTTGTTTGTCTTCTTTTCTTTGTGATCAAAGTTTAGTTGTCATCTGTTTAAAATAACTTGTTATATCCATAAGATATATTTTTTGGTTTCCTCACGGGAACCACAATGCAAAAAAAAAAAAACAATAGATTCACTGCAAGTAACAAAAAACAATGAATTAAAACATACTACCAAAGAAGATCACATAGCCACAAAAGAAGACAACAAGAAAGGAAGAAAGGAAGACAAAATTACAAAATAACCAGAAAACAAACAACAAAATGGCAGTAGTAAGTCCTTTCTTATCAATAATAAAACGGAATGTAAATGGACTCAATTCTCCAATTAAAAGGGATAGAGTGACTGAATAGATAAAGAAATAAGACCCAACTATATGCTACTACAAGAAACCCACCTCACCTCTGAAGACACACATAGACTGAAAGTGAAGGGATGGAAAAAGATGCTTCATGAAACTGGAAACCAACAGAGAGCAGGAATCACTATACTTAGATCAAATAGAATACAAAATAAGACTGTAGAAAGACACAAAAGGGGTCACTATATAATGACAAAGGGATCAATTCGGCAGGTGGATATAGTAATTATAAATATGCATGCAACACCAGAGCTCCCAAGTTTAAAAAGCAAACATTAATAGGTCTGAAGGGAGAGATGGTGTGCAATACAATAATAGTAGTGGACTGTCTCAGTAATGGACAAATCATACAGACAAAAAAATCAATAGAGTAACATGACAATTAAACTGCACACTATACTTAATAGGCCTAAGTAACATCTACGTAACATTTGCCCAAATGCTGCATAACACACATTATTTTCAACAGCACATGGAACATTTTCCATAATAGACCACACCTTAGGCCACAAAACAAATCTCAATTTTTTTTTTTTTTTTTTGAGACAGAGTCTGGTTCTGTTACCCAGGCCAGAGTGCAGTGGCCTGATGTTGGCTCACTACAGCCTCCGTCTCCCAGGTTCAAGCAACTCTCTTCCCTCAGCCTCCTGAGTAGCTGGGATTACAGGTTCCTGCCACCATGCCCAGCTAATTTTTGTATTTTTAGTAAAGACAAGGTTTCACCATGTTAGCCAGGCTGGTCTCAAACTCCTGACCTCAAGTGATCCACACGCCTTAGCCTCCCAAAGGGATAGGATTATAGGCATGGCCACTGTGCCCAGCCTCAGTAAATTTTAAAAAGTAGAAATCGGGCCAGGCATGGTGGTTTACACCTGTAATCCCAGCATTTTGGGAGACTCAGGCAAGAGGATCACTTGAGGCCAGGAGTTTGAGACGAGCCTGGCAACAAAGTGAAACTCCATCTCTACAAAAAATTTTAAAATTAGCTGGGCATGGTGGCACATACCTGCAGTCCTAGCTACTCAGATTGTTGAGTGGGGAGGATCTCATAAGCCCAGGAGGTCAAGGCTGCCGTGAGCCATCATCATGCCACTGCACTCCAGCTTGGGCAACAAAGCAAGACCCTGTCTCAAAAAAAAAAAAAAAAAAAAGAAGTAGAAATCATATCAAGTATCTTTTCTAACTACAATGGTATAAAACTAGAAATCAAGAAGAAAAGAAACATCAAAACTTCAAAAACACATGGAAACTATGGAACATGCTCCTGAGTGACCAAAGGGTCAATGAAGAAATTAGGAAGAAAATTTTAAAATTTCTTGGACAAATGAACAGGGAAATACAACATACCAAAATCTATTGAACACAGAAAAAGCAGTACTAAGAGGGAAGTTTTTAGCAATAAACACCTTCACCAAAAAAGCAGAAAGACAGGCCAGGCACAGTGACTCATGCCTGTAATCCCGGCACTTTGGGAGGCCAAAGTGGGAAGTCTGCTTGAGGCCAAGAGTTCGATACCAGCCTGGACAACACAGTGAGACCTCATCTCTACAAAAATTTTTAAAATTAGCTGTTGTAGTGGCACATACCTGTAGTCCCAGCTACTCGGGAGGCTGAGGTGGGAGGATCGCTTGAGCCTGGGAAGTCGAGGCTGCAGACAGCCACAATTGCACCACTGCACTCCAGCCTGGGTGAGAGTGAGACTCTGTCTCAAAAAAAAAAAAGAAAAAAGAAAGAAAGAGGGGTGGAGCCAAGATGGCCGAATACGAACAGCTCTGGTCTACAGCTCCCACCATGAGCGACACAGAAGACAGGTGATTTCTGCATTTCCATCTGAGGTACCGGGTTCATCTCACTAGGGAGTGCCAGACAGTGGGTGCAGGACAGTGGGTGCAGCGCACCGTGTGCAAGCCAAAGCAGGGCGAGGCATTGCAACACTCGGGAAGTGCAAGCGGTCAGGGAGTTCGCTTTCCTAGTCAAAGAAAGGGGTGACAGACGGCACCTGGAAAATCAGGTCACTCCCACCCTAATACTGTGCTTTTCCAACTGGCTTAAAACACGGCACACCAGGAGATTATATCCTGCATCTGGCTGGGAGGGTCCTACGCCCACGGAGTCTCACTGATTGCTAGCACAGCAGTCTGAGATCAAACTGCAAGGCAACAGCGAGGCTGGGGGAGGGGTACCCACCATTGCACAGGCTTGATTAGGTAAACAAAGCAGCCAGGAAGCTCGAACTGGGTGGAGCCCACCACAGCTCAAGGAGGCCTGCCTGCCTCTGTAGGCTCCACCTCTGGGGGCAGAGCACAAACAAAAAGCAGTAACCTCTGTAGACTTAAATGTCCATGTCTGACAGCTTTGAAGAGAGTAGTGCTTCTCCCAGCATGCAGCTGGAGATCTGAGAACAGGCAGACTGCCTCCTAAAGTGGGTCCCTGACCCCCGAGCAGCCTAACTCGGAGGCACCCCCCAGTAGGGGCAGACTGACACCTCACACGGCCGGGTACTCCTCTGAGACAAAACTTCAGGAGGAACGATCAGGCAGCAGCATTCACGGTTCACAAAAATCCACTGTTCTGCAGCCAAGGCTGCTGACACCCAGGCAAACAGGCTCTGGAGTGGACCTCTAGCAAACTCCAACAGACCTGCAGCTGAGGGTCCTGTCTGTTAGAAGGAAAACTAACAAACAGAAAGGCATCTACACCAAAAACCCATCTGTACATCATCATCATCAGAGACCAAAAGTAGATAAAACCACAAAGATGGGGAAAAAACAGAGCAGAAAAACTGGAAACTCTAAAAAGCAGAGTGCCTCTCCTTCTCCAAAGGAATGCAGTTCCTCACCAGCAATGGAACAAAGCTGGACAGAGAATGACTTTGACGAGTTGAGAGAAGAAGGCTTCAGACGAGCAAACTACTCCGAGCTACAGGAGGAAATTCAAGGCAAAGGCAAAGAAGTTAAAAACTTTGAAAAAGAATTAGACGAATGTATAACTAAATAATCAATACAGAGAAGTTCTTAAAGGAGCTGATGGAACTGAAAGCCAAGGCTCGAGAACTACAGGAAGAATGCAGAAGCCTCAGGAGCTGATGCAATCAACTGGAAGACAGGGTATCAGTGATGGAAGATGAAATGAATGAAATGAAGCGAGAAGGGAAGTCTAGAGAAAAAAGTATAAAAAGAAATGAACAAAGCCTCCAAGAAATATGGGACTATGTGAAAAGACAAAATCTACGTCTGATTGGTGTACCTGAAAGTGACGGGGAGAATGGAACCAAGTTGGAAAACACTCTGCAGGATATTATCCAGGAGAACTTCCCCAATCTAGCAAGGCAGGCCAACATTCAGATTCAGGAAATACAGAGAACACCACAAAGATACTCCTCGAGAAGAGCAACTCCAAGACACATAATTGTCAGATTCACCAAAGTTGAAATGAAGGAAAAAATGTTAAGAGCAGCCAGAGAGAAAGATCAGGTTACCCACAAAGGGAAGCCCATCAGACTAACAGCAGATCTCTCAGCAGAAACTCTACAAGCCAGAAGAGATTGGGGGCCAATATTCAACATTGTTAAAGAAAAGAATTTTCAACCCAGAATTTCATATCCAGCCAAACTAAGCTTCATAAGTGAAGGAGAAATAAAATACTTTACAGACAAGCAAGTGCTGAGAGATTTTGTCACCACCAGGCCTGCCCTACGAGAGCGCCTGAAGGAAGCACTAAATATGCAAAGGAACAATCGGTACCAGCCACTGCAAAATCATGCGAAATTGTGAAGACCATCGAGGCTAGGAAGAAGCTGCATCAACTAATGAGCAAAATAACCAGCTAACATCATGATGCCAGGATCAAATTCATACATAACAATATTAACTTTAAATGTAAATGGACTAAATGCTCCAATTAAAAGACACAGACTGACAAATTGGATAAACAGTCAAGACCCATCAGTGTGCTCTATTTAGGAAACCCATCTAATGTGCAGAGACAACCATAGGCTCAAAATGAAAGGATGGAGGAAGATCTACCAAGCAAATGGAAAACAAAAAAAGGCAGGGGTTACAATCCTAGTCTCTGATAAGACAGAGCTTAAACCAACAAAGATCAAAAGAGACAAAGCCATTACATAATGGTAAAGGGATCAATTCAACAAGAAGAGCTAACTATCCTAAATATATATGTACCCAATACAGGAGCACCCAGATTCATAAAGCAAGTCCTGAGTGACCTACAAAGAGACTTAGACTCCCACACAATAATAATGGGAGACTTTAACACCCCACTGTCAACATTAGACAGATCAACGAGACAGAAAGTTAACAAGGATATCCAGGAATTGAACTCAGCTCTGCACAAAGTGGACCTAATAGACATCTACAGAACTCTCCACCCCAAATCAACAGAATATACATTTTTTCAGCACCACACCACACCTATTCCAAAATTGACCACATAGTTGGAAGTAAAGCTCTCCTCAGCAAATGTAAAAGAACAGAAATTATAACAAACTGTCTCTCAGATCACAGTGCAATCAAACTAGAACTCAGGATTAAGAAACTCACTCAAAACCTCTCAACTACATGGAAACTGAACAACCTGCTCCTGAGTGACTACTGGGTACATAATGAAATGAAGGCAGAAATAAAGATGTTCGCTGAAACCAATGAGAACAAAGAAACAACATATCAGAATCTCTGGTACACATTCAAAGCAGTGTGTAGAGGGAAATTTATAGCACTAAATGCCCACAAGAGAAAGCAGGAAAGATCCAAAATTGACACCCTAACATCACAATTAAAAGAACTAGAAAAGAAAGAGCAAACACATTCGAAAGCTAGCAGAAGGCAAGAAATAACTAAAATCAGAGCAGAACTGAAGGAAACAGAGACGCAAAAAACCCTTCAAAAAATTAATAAATCCAGGAGCTGGTTTTTTGAAAAGATCACCAAAATTGATAGACCGCTAGCAAGACTAATAAAGAAGAAAAGAGAGAAGAATCAAATAGATGCAATAAAAAATGATAAAGGGGATATCACCACCAATCCCACAGAAATACAAACTACCATCAGAGAATACTACAAACACCTCTACGCAAATAAACTAGAAAATCTAGAAGAAATGGATAAATTCCTCAACACATACATCCTCCCAAGACTAAACTAGGAAGAAGTTGAATCTCTGAATAGACCAATAACAGGCTCTGAAATTGTGGCAATAATCAATAGTTTACCAATCAAAAAGAGTCCAGGACCAGATGGATTCACAGCCGAATTCTACCAGAGGTAAAAGGAGGAACTGGTACCATTCCTTCTGAAACTATCCCAATCCATAGAAAAAGAGGGAATCCTCCCTAACTCATTTTATGAGGCCACCATCATCCTGATACCAAAGCCAGGCAGAGACACAACAAAAAAAGAGAATTTTAGACCAATATCCTTGATGTACATTGATGCAAAAATCCTCAATAAAATACTGGCAAACTGAATCCAGCAGCACATCAAAAAGCTTATCCACCATGATCATGTGGGCTTCATCCCTGGGATGCAAGGCTGGTTCAACATACACAAATCAATAAATGTAATCCAGCATATAAACAGAACCAAAGACAAAAACCACATGATCATCTCAATAGATGCAGAAAAGGCCTTTGACAAAATTCAACAACCCTTCTTGCTAAAAACTCTCAATAAATTAGGTATTGATGGGACGTATCTCAAAATAATAAGAGCTATCTATGACAAACCCACAGCCAATATCATACTGAATGGGCAAAAACTGGAAGCATTCCCTTTGAAAACTGGCACAAGACAGGGATGCCCTCTCTCACCACTCCTATTCAACACAGTGTTGGAAGTTCTGGCCAGGGCAATCAGGCAGGAGAAGGAAATAAAGGGTATTCAATTAGGAAAAGATGAAGTCAAATTGTCCCTGTTTGCAGATGACATGATTGTATATCTAGAAAACCCCATTGTCTCAGCCCAAAATCTCCTTAAGCTGATAAGCAACTTCAGCAAAGTCTCAGGATACAAAAGCAATGTGCAAAAATCGCAAGCATTCTTATACACAAATAACAGACAGACAGCCAAATCATGAGTGAACTCCCATTCACAATTGCTTCAAAGAGAATAAAATACCTAGGAATCCAACTTACAAGGGATGTGAAGGACCTCTTCAAGGAGAACTACAAACCACTGCTCAATGAAATAAAAGAGGAGACAAACAAATGGAAGAACATTCCATGCTCATGGGTTGGAAGAATCAGTATTGTGAAAATGGCCATACTGCCCAAGGTAATTTATAGATTCAATGCCATCCCCATCAAGCTACCAATGACTTTCTTCACAGAATTGGAAAAAACTACTTTAAAGTTCATATGGAACCAAAAAAGAGCCCCCATTGCCAAGTCGATCCTAAGCCAAAAGAGCAAAGCTGGAGGCATCATGCTACCTGACTTCAAACTATACTACAAGGCTGCAGTAACCAAAACAGCATGATACTGGTACCAAAACAGAGATATAGATCAATGGAACAGAAGAAAGCCATCAGAAATAACGCCACATATCTACAACTATCTGATCTTTGACAAACCTGACAAAAACAAGCAATGGGGAAAGGATTCCCTATTTAATAAATGGTGCTGGTAAAACTGGCTAGCCATATGTAGAAAGCTGCAACTGGATCCCTTCCTTACACCTTATACAAAAATTAATTCAAGATGGATTAAAGACTTACATGTTAGACCTAAAACCATAAAAACCCTAGAAGAAAACCTAGGCAATACCATTCAGGACATAGGCATGGGCAAGGACTTCATGCCTAAAACACCAAAAGCAATGGCAACAAAAGCCAAAAATGACAAATGGGATCTAATTAAACTAAAGAGCTTCTGCACAGCAAAAGAAACTACCATCAGAGTGAACAGGCAACCTACAAAATGGGAGAAAATTTTTGCAACCTATTCATCTGACAAAGGGCTAATATCCAGAATCTACAATGAATTCAAACAAATTTGCAAGAAAAAAACAAACAACCCCATCAAAAAGTGGGCAAAGGACATGAACAGACACTTCCCAAAAGAAGACATTTATGCAGCCAAAAAACACATGAAAAATGCTCATCATCACTGGCCATCAGAGAAATGCAAATCAAAACCACAATGAGATACCATCTCACACCAGTTAGAATGGCCATCAATAAAAAGTCAGGAAACAACAGGTGCTGGAGAGGATGTGGAGAAATAGGAACACTTTTACACTGTTGGTGGGACTGTAAACTAGTTCAACCATTGTGGCAGTCAGTGTGGCGATTCCTCAGGGATCTAGAACTAGAAATACCATTTGACCCAGCCATCCCATTACTGAGTATATACCCAAAGGACTATAAATCATGCTGCTATAAAGACACATGCACATGTATGTTTATTGCAGCACTATTCACAACAGCAAAGACTTGGAACCAACCCAAATGTCCAACAACAATAGACTGTATTAAGAAAATGTGGCACATATACACCATGGAATACTATGCAGCCATAAAATTGATGAGTTCATGTCCTTTGAAGGGACATGGATGAAACTGGAAATCATCATTCTCAGTAAACTATCACAAGGACAAGAAACCAGACACCGCATGTTCTCACTCATAGGTGGGAATTGAACAATGAGAACACATGGACGCACGAAGGGGAACATCACACTCTGAGGACTGTTGTGGGGTGGGCGGAGGGGGGAGGGATAGCACTAGGAGATACACCTAATTGTAAATGATGAGTTAATGGGTGCAGCACACCAACATGGCACATGGATACATATGTAACAAACCTGCACATTGTGCACATGTACCCTAAAACTTAATGTACAATAATTAAAAAAAATTTTTTTAAAAAAAAGAAAGAGTAGACAGACTTCAAATAAAAAATCTAACAATGTGCCGCAAGGAACTAGAAAAGCAAGAACACACTTAATCCAGAATTAGAAGGGAAAAAACAGCAAATATCAGAGCAGAAATAAATGAAGTTGAGGTAAAAAATATATACAGAATATCAACAAAACAATTAGCTTTTTGAAAAGATAAAATTGACAAACCTTTAGCAAGTCTAAGGAAAAAAGAGAGAAGACCCAAATACATAAAAGCAGAAACAACGAAAGGAGACAAAATAACTGAGACCACAGAAATACAAAGAAACATTAGAAACTATGAACAACTATACAACAACAACTTAGAAAACCTAGAAGAAATGGATAAATTGGACATATAGAACCTGCCAAGTTTGAACCATGAAGGAAAGAAAACATCAACAAGCCAATAACAAGTAATGAGATCAAAGCTGTAATAAAGTCTCCCATCAAAGAAAAGTCCAGGTGGCTTCACTGCTGAATTCTACCAAACACTTAAAGAACTAATACCGGCTGGGCGCGGTGGCTCACACCTGTAATCCCAGCACCTTGGGAGTCCAAGGCGGGCAGATCACGAGGTCAGGAGATCGAGACCATCCTGGCTAACATGGTGAAACCCTGTCTCTACTAAAAACACAAAAAAAATTAGCCGGGCATGGTGGCGGGTGCCTGTAGTCCCAGCTACTCGGGAGGCTGAGGCAGGAGAATGGCATGACTCCAGGAGGCAGAGCTTCCAGCCTGGGCAACTCCATCTAAAAAAAAAAAAAAAGAACTAATACTAACTCTACTCAAACTCTTCAAAAAAATGAAAAGGAGGAAATACTTCCAAACTCATTCTATAAGGCCAGCATTACCCTGATATCGAACCAGACACACACAAAAAAGAAAATGAGAAGATAATAACACTGATGAATGTAGATGCAAAAATCCTCAACAAAATACTAGCAAACTGAATTCAACAACAGATTGAAAAGATCATTCACCATGGTCAAGTGGGATTCATCCCAGAAATGCAAAGATGTTTCAACATACATAAATCAAGAAATATTAAACATGTATTGATTTATGTTATACATTACTTAATAAACATTTATTGATTTACATGATACATTAGTGTGATACATTGCATTTACAGAACCAAGAACAAAAGCCATATAATTCCTTTTTTTTTTTTTTTGAGATGGAGTCTTGCTCTTTCTCCCAGGCCAGAGTGCAGTGGCATGATCTCGGCTCACTGCAAACTCCACCTCCCGGGTTCACACCATTCTCCTGCCTCAGCCTCCCAAGTAGCTGGGAATACAGGCACCCGCCACCGTGCTCGGCTAATTTTTTTTTTGTATTTTTAGTAGAGATGGGGTTTCACCGTGTTAGCCAGGATGGTCTCCATCTCCTGACCTCGTGATCCACCCGCCTCAGCCTCCCAAAGTGCTGGGATTACAGGCATGAGCCACCGCGCCTGGCCGCCATATAATTTCAACAGATGCTGAGAAAGCATTCAATAAAATTTAACATCGCTTTATGATAAAAATGCTCAACAAACTGGGTGTATTCCATACCTCAAAGTAATACAAGCCATATATTAGACAAACCCAAAGCCAACATCATACTTAATAGGGAAAAATTGAAAATCCTTCCTCTAAGATCTGGAGCCAGACAAAGATCCCCACTTTCACCACTTTTATTCAGTATAATTCTGGAAATCCTGGCCAGAGCAATTAGGTGAGAGAAAAGAATAAAGGGCATCCGAACTAGAAAGGAAGAAGTCAAGTTAGACTTGTTAGCAGACAATGTGATCTTATATTTAGAAAATCCTAAAAACTCTACCAAAAAACTCTTCGAACTGACAAATTCAGTAAAGTTCGAGGATACAAAATCAACATATAAAAATCAGTAGCATTTATATACATTAACAGCAAACAATTTGAAAAAGAAATCAAAAAGCATTTTTTGATTTACAATTTGTCCCCATTTACAATAGCTACAAAGAATACAAAATACATAGGAACCAATTTAACCAAAGAAGTAAAAGATCGATACAAGGAAAACTATAAAACACTGATGAAAAAAATTGAAGAGGACACCAAAACATGGAAAGATAGTCCATGCTCATGGACTGGAAGAACTGGTATTGTTAAAAAGACAATACTACTGGCCGGGTGTGGTTGCTCACCCTTGTAATCCTAGTACTTTGGGAGGCCAAGGCAGGTGGATTGCCTGAGCTCAGGAGTTCAAGACCAGCCTAGGCAACATGGTGAAACCCTGTCTCTACTAAAATACAAAAAATTAGCCAGGTGTGGCAGCAAGCGCCTGTAGCCCCTGCTACTCAGGAGGCTGAGGCAGGAGAATCACTTGAACCTGGAGGCAGAAGTTGCAGTGAGCTGAGATCACACCACTGCACTCCAGCTTGGGTGACAAAGAGAAACTCTGTCTCGAAAAAAAAAAAAAAAGACAATACTACTCAAAGGAATTTATACATTCAATGCAATTCCTATCAAAATACCAGTAACATTCTTCACAAAAAACATTCTTCACAGAAATAGGAAAAAAATCCTAAAATTTATATGGAACCACAAAAGACCCCAAATAGCCAATGCAATCCTGAGCAAAAAGAACAAAGCTGAAGATAGCATAATACTTGATTTCCAAATATAGTATGAAGCTATAGTAACCAAATCAGTATGGGACTGGCATAAAAACAGACAAATAGTCAAACGGAACAGAATAGAGAACCCAGATACAAATCCATGCACTTACAGCCAACTCATTTTCAACAAAGGAATCAATAACATACGTTGGAGAAAGGGACAGTCTTTTCAATAAATGATGCTGGGAAACTGGGTAACCATATGCAGAAGAATGAAACTAGACCCCTATCTCTCACCATAAACAAAAATCAAATAAAATGGATTAAAGACTTAAATCTAAATCTGAAACTATGAATTTACTAGAAGAAAACATTGAGGAAACACTTCAGGACATTGGTCTGGGCAAAAATTTTTTTGTGTAAGACCTCAAAAGCATAGGCAACAAAGACAAAAATAGACAAATGGAATTACATCAAACTAAAAAGCTTCTGCACAGCAAAGGAAACAACCAACAAAGTGAACAGACAACCCACAGAATAGGAGAAAATACCACAACCTATCCACCTGACAAGGGATTAATAACCAGAATATACAAGGAGCTCCAAGAACTCTATAATAAAAACACAAATAATCCAGTTTAAAAATGGGCAAAAGAGATCCGAATAGACATTTCTCAAAAGAAGACATAAAATTGCTAACAGGTACATAAAAGAATGTTAAACATCACTAATCATGAGAAAAATGCAAATCAAAAGCACAATGAGCTATCTTCTCACCACAGTTAAAATGACTTTTATCTGAAAAACAGGGAATAACAGATGCTGGCGAGGATTTGGAGAAAGGGGAATCCTTGTACACTGTTGATGGGAATGTAAATTAGTACAATCACTATGGAGAACAGTATGGAGGCTCCTCAGAAAACTAAAAACAGAACTACCATATGATCCAGCAATTCCACTACTGGGTATATATCCAAAAGAAAGGGAATCAATATACTAAAGAGCTATCTGCATTCCCATGTTTACTGCAACAATATTCACAACATCCAAAATATGGAATCAACCTAAGTGGCCATCAATGGATGAATGGATAAAGAAATGTGGTGTATGTACATAACGGAATATTATTCAGTCATAAACAAGAATGAAATCCTGTCATTCGCAGCAATATGGATGGAACTAGAGGCCATGATGTTAAAGTAAATAAGCCAAGCACAAAAAGACAAATATTGCATCTTCTCACTCATACGTGGGAGCTAAACAAAAAAACTAGTGGATTTCATGAAGATAGAGAGTAGATTGGTGCTAACCAGAGTTCAGAAAGAGTAGAGATAGGGGTCTGAATAGAGGTTGGTTAAGGGGTATGTATTAGTCTTTTTTCACACTGCTATAAAAAAAATGCCTGAGACTGGGTAATTTATAAAGAAAAGAGGTTTAATTGACTCACACTTCCACATGGCTGGGGAGGCCTCAGGAAACTTACAATCATGTTGGAAGAAGCAGCAGTCACCTTCTTCACAAGGTGGCAGGAGAGAGAAGAACAAAGGAGGAACTTCCAAACACATCTCACAAACCATCAGATCTTGTGAGAACTCGCTCACTATCATGAGAACACCACGGGGAAACTGCCCCTTGTAATCCAATCACCTCCCTCCCTCCACTTGTGGGAATTACAGGTCCCTCCCTCAACACGTGGGAATCACGATTCAAGATGAGATTTGGGTGGGGACACAGAGCCAAACCATATCAAGGTGTAATACACAGTTAGATAGAAAAAATAAGACCTGGTGTTCAATAAACCCGTAGGTTAGCTACAGTTAACATTAACCTACTGTACATTTCAAAATAGCCAGAAGAGAATCATTTGAATATTTCCGGCATACAGAAAAGACAAATACTTAGCCATAGATATCCCAATTTTCCTGCTTTGATCTTTACACATAATATTAATCAAATTATCACATGTACCCCCAAATATGTGCATCTATTATATATCAATTTTTAAAATTAAGTTTAAAAATTAAATTTTGGATTTTGCATGTGAAAAAAGAGAGAATATGGGAGAAAAGAAATTGGAAACATCCCTTAGGGACAATTTTTTTAGGAGTTTTGCTGTAAAGCAAAGCAGAGAAATGAGGTAGTGGCTGGAGAGAAATAGGGTGCAAGGTAAGGGGTTTTATTTATTTTATGGACAATATTATAGTGTATTCATTAGTATGTTGATAATTCAGTACAGAATGAAAATCTTGAAATACAGAAGAGAGAGAAGGACCTCATTCATGAAAAAGCATTTAACATCCAGAGTGCAAAAGAATTTTCTTATGTAGGAACTAGGGCCAGTGACTCAGAATGAAAAGTAGAACATACAGGTTCTAATGCAGAGAGCAGGGCAGATGTGCCTGTGAGGTGGTATAGAAGTTCTCTTTACTCAGTAATAGAAAGCAAAGTCATCAGCACTGAGTGAGATGGGAGGAGTTGTTGGCGGCTTAAAAAGAGAGTAGAAGGCCAGGCATGGTGGCTCAGCCTGTAATCCCAGCACTTTGGGAGGCTGAGGTGGGAGGATCACTTGATCCCAGGAGGTGGAGACCAGCCTGGACAACATGGTGAAACTTCATCTCTTAAAAAAAAAAAAAAAATACAAAAATTAGCCTGGCATGGTGGTGCAAACCTATAGTCCCAGCTACTTAGGAGGCTGAGGTGGGAGAGTCGCTTGTGCCCAGGAAGCAGAGATTGCAGTCAGCCAAGATTGCACTAGTGAACTCCAGCCAGGCTCAAAAAAATAAATACATACATACATACATACATACATACATACATACATACATACATAAAAGAGAGTAGAACCTGTGAAATAGTCATTTAGGAGAATGGATGGACTAAGACATGTAGAAGGATAGCCAGGCAGCATGAAGGGCCCACTTGAATTTAATGGGTATAAACTGAAAATGAGACCAATCATCCCAGCCATGTGGTTTTCTCAAACAACCTCTGCCATACAGGCGCAGGCCAGGAACTGGATTCAAGCAGATTTGGGTTTCTATCAAGAGAATAAAACCAAGAAAGACTGGGGCAAGAGAGTTAAGGGTAACTGCACATACACAGGCCTGGCCATAACCATGGGCCATGGCCTCTTAAATTGCATGAGGAGGGAAGTGAGCACATGAGGAAGTGAATTTCAGGGCAAGAGTGGTAAATCTAAATAGGGAAAAGCTCTGTGGTTTTCCATTGAAGAATGAGGAGAGGAGTAAGGTCCAAGGGAGACATTTTGTGTTCCCCAGGAAAAAGGTAAGAGAGCATCTCTGAGGAGGAGACTGAAGGGGACATGGGCATCTTCAAGCATCGCAGGCTGAAAATAATTGTCCCCCAAATATGTCCAAGTCCTAACCCCGAGAAGCTGTGGATGTTAATTTCTATGGCGAGAGGGATTTTTTTGAAATGTGATTAAATTAAGGATCTTGACGTCAAGAGATTACCCCAGATTAGCCAGCTGGGCCTGATGTAATCACAACAGTCGTTATTAGAAGGACCCACGAGGAGCCAGTGCCTGAGCATGTGATGTGATGATGAAGGCAGAGATTGCAGTCATGCACTTTGAAGATAAAGGAGCGAGCCATAAGCCAAGGAATGCAAACAGTCACTGGGAGCTGGAAAAGGCAAAGAAATATTCTCATCCAGAACCTCCAGGAGGAACTAGCCCCACCAACACTGACTTTATAAAGCCCAGTAAAACTGATTTCAGACTTGGCACCTCCAGAAGTTTAAGAGAAAACATGTTATACTACTAAGTTTGTGGTAATTTGTTGTGACAGCAATTGAAAACTAATACACCAAGGAAGGGGGACGATGTAGAAGAGAGGTCCAGGCAACATCTCTTTCCTCTCCAAAGTAAATCTGAAAGAAAGGAATTGGGAAAAGACCAAATGGGTGGCTCTGTGTCACTCGGTGAGAAGTGAAAGAAATGTAAAATCCTGGCATCAACAACCCTTGTGTGCGTTTAGGAGAGTTCTGACTGCTGGGAGCCACTTGTTTAATTCCCTCACCTCCTGTGTTTGTTCCAAGATCCCCTATTTAAAATTGCAAAGTACACCCACAGCCCTACACACCCCCACACGCACCTCGCCACACCCCGCCCAGCTCTATGCTTTCTGTACCACCTCATGACACACACGACGCCATATATTTACTATATTTATGGATTGCTTGTTTCTCCCACTAGAATAGGGCAGTGACTTTTGTGCAAGCATCTTGAACAGCTCTTGGTACACAGTTGGCTCTCAATTAATATCTGTTAAATGGATGAACTTCAGAGGTGAGATGGAAGATGCCGAATGGCAAATATTCACTTCAGAATGTTTTTAAAGGTAAAGATGAAATTATGGGTATTTACATCCTTTTCCCCCAATAGTATTTTAACAAATGAAAATCACCTTAACAGGTATTCCTAAAATAATTCTTATTTGTTTGTAACAAAAAACGACGAGGAGGACCTGAATACACGCGTCGCTGACTCAAAGATGGTCCCCTCCGCCCAAGAATCCGGCTCCGCACAGCGCAGAGCTCCGTAGCCCGCGCCGGAAGTGGGCGTGGCTCGCCCGCGGCTTGCTGGGACTTGTATTTCGGGGCCCTAGGCGCGCGAGCGGTCAGCATCCGGAATCTGGCCCCTGCAGGCGTGGGGTTCCACGTGGGAGGTGAGACTGGCCGGGCTTCCCCAGCCGCTGCAAAGGCGTTCGGGGGTCAGGAAATGGGTGTGCCGCGGGGAAGGCGCTGGGCCGCCGAGCTGCGGAAGCCTGGAGGGCGGCGATGGTAGGGCACGCGACCAGCAGAGGCGCGGCCCGCGGCGGCACGTGTGTCCTGGCACTGCATTTCCGAGCTGGTGCGCCCACGGGGCCGGGCTGCGGCCACACAGAAGCCTGTCGGGCCCTGCAGCTGAGCGGCCGCGCCTTCGATGGCCCCTCCTCCCTCCTGGCCGAACTCTGGCCTGGCCCGGCTGGGGGCTTCGTGGTTGGCCATGCTGGCCTTTTCCTCGCCTGTGACGGGCGTTATTGCAGGGGGGTTTTCGGTGGACGTTAGGCGACGGAGGGGGGCTCCTGTAAGAGACTGAGGTTTCTGTCCGCAGCACTGCCTTCGCTGAAAAGAGCTTGCATCTGAGCCCCCTTCGCACCGCAGGAACGAGCCAGGCTCCTCAGAGAATGAGGTCGGGGAAGGCGTCTTGGGCAACCGAAATCCATCCCGAGAAGCTCCACCTCTTAAGTAGAACTTTAGGACAGAGATCGGAAACGTCAGAGGAAATGGGCACGGCTTAGAGCTGCCGGCGGCTGCGGAATTTACTTAGCCTCTTGGTTTTGGGGGGAAGACTTGGCTTGTTTAATCGAAAGCCCTGTGGAGAGAGATGAAGGTGGTGACAGAAAATGCGTCACCTCTCACCTGATGGAGGGAGTGTGAGTGGAAGGGTTGACTGAAGAAGTGTCAGAGGCAGGAGCGAAGTAACTTTTTCCCTGCAGTCTTGCTGGACTTGATTTTCATGGCTTTTTCTCTTTCCCTAACTCTGACTTTCCAGGAATCCATCCCCCCTGGGAGTAAGAAATGACCAAGGTCCAGGTGAGTTGGCGTTCCATTTCTCCTAAAATGCCATCTCCCTGAAATGTCCCTGTGCCATGTGTTGTTTTCTTTATTGACAGGCCCCCAGTACGGTATTTTATAGCTATGGATGTAGGGACATTAAGATACTAAGGACATGTAGCTAGCAGATGATGTCACCAGGGTCTGCACAGAGAGTTTTCAGTGGCCCATCCTGCCTCCAAGAATTTATTCCACTCCTCAGAGCAGTGGGCTGTGCCCTCCTGGGGAGCCTCTCAAAGCCTGCCTTTTCCTGCCAGACATTTCACTCACATTGAAAGTCATTCCAAGCTATTCCATACTCATCCCAGTGCTAAGTGGTCTCAGCAAAACAGATAGAATGATAAACCACGGTGCTTTTCGTCAAGGAGCTTACCATTTTGATGAACATATTATATTACCTGTACACAAAAAAATGCATATTAATCGTGATAATTTATTAACTATGAAAGAGTCAAAAACGAGGAAATTCGTTAAATGGCAGCACAGTGGTTACAAAATCACTCTAGAAATGCTTTTCAACCAGGCTATGCATCAGAACTCTCTGTGGTGTTTTTTTTAAGAACTAAGCTTCCTTCTCTCTTCCAGACGTAGTGAAAGGAGAGTTTCACTCCTTTTTTATTCTGTTGATCTTTGTACATCCAAAGGTTTATTGTGAAATATCTCTCTATACACTTGATGTAAGTGTCTCTAGGGTAGGTAAAATGAGTTATTCATCCTTTATAATCAGGTTGATTTGCTCTCTTTCACTAGCATGTCTACATATTTAACTGTTCCAGTAAATTTTAAATTACCAAGTCGTACTTTTTTAAAGAGAGTTCTCATTTGTCTCCGTAAAACCATCATAGGAGGTTACCTCAAAATTAACCCTTAGACTCCCAGGGTATTTGAGATGGTCAGCCCCCACTTAGTATCCCAGGGTGTTTGAGATGGTCGGCCCCCTCTTTGCCCTGTCCTGGCATTTTATGGTGGAGAGCTCTAACTCGGCTAACTCAGAGAGCCGAAGGAAAGTGCCTTGTCCTTTGTTGCAGAGAGCAGAAGGCCAGAAATAAACCCTGTGTTTTCTAACTTCAGGCTGTTCTTTCTCCATTAACTAAACAGGTCATCACATCAGAAGTTGTTTGAATAAAATACCAGACTGCATTTTAAGGAAAAAAAAATGTTTTTTAACACTACCAGCAAAGGCCGTCTTTTTGCTTGGCAAATACAGCCCTCACACACATGAGCTCTTAGAAAAAATCTGTTTAGAGGATAGTAAGCTGTCTTGAGGTACTGACAGCATGGCTTCTCTGTGCCCTGAAAAGTAATTGAGGGCTTCAAGGGAGATTAACCTTAGAATCAATACATTTTCCTTCCTTCGCTTCTGCCTGCTCCCTAATGATTAATTATGCACTGCCGCTGCAACTAGGGATTGCTAGTTTAGTAAATTTTGAGATTCTGATGTGTGTTACACAACTTTTTTAATTTAAAGGAAGGACTTCACTCCAAGCACTGTGTGTTTTCTATGTACCACACATTGTCCTTAAGTCTGCTAAAAGGCAGGAGTCTTAGTTAACCCTGCCCTTCCTCTGTGACATTGGGTAAGTCACTTCACCCTTATGAACTTTGATTTTTTTCATCTGTAAACTGAGGGTCTTGGGCTTGACTATCTGTAAGTTTTCCTTTAGTTGTATTATTATTCATTTAAATTGAATGTGAATTTATATTTATCTTTCAGATTCCAAGTCAATTGTGGTAGTTGCCGGGGATTTAAAGATGAGTTGAGGCCAGGCATGGTGGCTCACACCTGTAATCCCAGTACTTTGGGGGGCTGAGTGGGGAGGATCACCTGCGGTCAGGAGTTTGAGACCAGCCTGGCCAACATAGTGAAACCTCATCTCTACTAAAAATACAAAAATTAGCTGGTCATGTTGGTGCCTGTTGTAATCCCAGCTACTCAGGAGGCTGAGGCAGGAGAATCTCTTGAACCCGGGAGGTCGGGGTTGTAGTGAGCCGAGATCATGCCACTGCACTCCAACCTGGGCAACAGGGTGAGACTGTCTCAAACAACAAAGATGAGTTGAGTGTAGCCCCTATCCTTCAGAATCTTCCAGCCAACTTGGGAGACAGATTTAATAGCTGTAGTAGAGGGATGTGAAAGATGCTATGAGATCTCAGAGGAGGAGAATTCTAACTCATCCTCATGCTTCAGAAAGAGGCTATTGTCCTGAGACTGAAAGCTCCAAAATGGATGGGAGAACTCAGTAAGTTAGGGCTTATTATAGAAAGGACTGTGCTAGACTCAAGTGCGATGTGTTGAATGACTCCAGGTAATCTAGTGTGCCTCTTCCTGCTTTTCCACTTCAAAGTAAATTGTTAGATACAGCAGAGATGGGCTCTGGAAAGAAGTGGGAGGCCACATGATGGCATGTATGTAGTTCTGAGGAAGTTGACATTTGTCTGATAGAAACAGGAAACGATTGATCTTGTGACCTTCCTCTTTGGTTGGCCTTTAGAATATTGAGTCTGCTCTCCCCACTGTGAGCAAGAGCACAGCCTTGGAGTGACTCCTTAGTGCCACTGATACCTGGGAAGACTGTTGATTATTCAGTGTTTCAGTCCCAGCTTTGTCTTGCTTTAACAGGAGCACTATTTCCTTTCCTTTTCTCCCTTCCCTTGTCACAATGATTCTTCTCATTTGGTCTACTCCTGTCATTTTTTTACCTACCACAAAGTTAGTAGTCCACCAACATATCCTTTCCCTTCTCAGAATGAAATCCCACCTGCCATTTTATCTTGAGGACCTTAAAAAATTAATAATTCTGGTTGTCTAACCTAGGGACTGAAAGATGACAAAAATTGTACTACAAAGAATTGGTAAGGAGTTATTGTAGCCTAGGTAAGAAAAAAAATAAGGGTCTTACTCAGACTGGCAGTGGAAATGGAAAAGAGGTAACACATTGGAGGGAAATTTAGGAGGCAGAATTGACAGGATCTGAAATGGTGTGAATATTGTTGAGGTAGAGAAGGAGGATTAGACAATCCAGATGACTGGATGGAAGACGGATAAAAAATAAGGGAGAGAAAAGATAATTGGTGGGCTTGCATCTCTGAAGACAGAAGAAGGGATTTGATCTAGAATGCACAGGAAGAGATTAGCCTTAAACAGAAAGAAATTTTTTTTTTCTGTGTGGTCTGAAGACAAAGTCTGGTTGGGAAGAGCAGCCAGTCCACTTGCTTTTAATATGCCATGAGTCATGCCTTGCTAAAGGATGTGGTGATGGGGCTTGAAGGCAGCAACCTTTGCTTCTGCTTGTTTGTCCCACCTTTACTCCGGGGCTTGAGCCTCCTTTTCCAGCCCTCTTCCTCAGAGTGGAGACCAGTGACCTTGAACAGAAAGCTTGGGAGACAGCACCCATTCTTACCTTCATCTTTACCCTCATCCTTGCCCACTGGTGACAAGTTGGGTAAGTCATGTCACTCCTGCAGGGCAGGCCCAAGGAAGGAGGGAGTGGTGCCTCTTTAGCCTCAGGCTGAAGCTGGCTTAGCTGATCAAATTTATGAGACAGCCTTTATGACTGTTTATATATTCTATCACTTTACTTTTGAAACTGTGCCTTAGACAGTGGTGCCAGCCCATGCACTGTGCAGATATAAGTACTGAAATTGAGAGTTTGAAAAACAAAAACAAAAAACTGGTTCTTCACCACAGGTAGTTTAAGAAGCATTGCTTCATCAGACAGAGCCCTGAAGGGAACCAGATTTGCTGACATTGACTGAATAAATATTTGGACTCCCTTTATGTGTCAGGCCCTGCGTGAGGTCTTGGGGATGCAGTCATGAACAAACGAGGCAGCCTCTCTGTTCTTGAGGAATTTAAATCTCAGCAAGGAGAGACAGTAAATAAGAAAGCAAGTGAATAAATAAGAAAATAAGGTAAGGCATAAGTTATAAGAAGAAATTAATTAAATTAAACCAGGAAGATGATAGATACAGGATGCTCCAGTGGATTAGATGGTCAGTGACATGCTTTCTGAAGAGGCAACAGTTGGACTGAGAGCTGAATCATGAGGAATGGAGAGGGCAGCTAGCGCAGAAGCTACAATGAGTTTGATGCGGTTCAAGGGCCTGCTGGGTCACTGGTGCTGAATATGATCATAAGAGAGGCCTAGGTTGGGAAGGTGACAGGAGAGCCTCACGGGCCAGGATGAAGAGTCTGGATTTTACTCGATGGCCACTGAAAAGCCTTTGGAGGGTTTCATGCTTGGCCTTGTTTTTGTTTTAAAAGATCACCTTGGCTGTCATGTGGAAAACTCATGTTTGGGGGAGGAAGAGTAGAGTCAGACCAACCAGGAAGTTGGTGTGGGTGAGAGCAAGTGCTGCCTAGGCCTAGAGAGGTGACGGTGCAGGGCAGGGGAGCTGGGTGGATGCCAATATGCTTTAGTGGTAAAGGAGGTGGGTGATGGGTGAGATGTGAGGATGAGAATGAAATGACTTCGGGGATTTTGGTTTGAACAATTGAGTGGTTTGTGTGGCTGTTTACTAAAATGGGGATGACCAGGGAAGAGCAGATGCTGATGGATATTGCTGGAGCAGGAGTTCTGTTGGGGCCTGTTAAGTTTTTTGTTTTTTGTTTGTTTGTTCGACTCACTGCAACCTCCGCCTCCCGGGTTCAAGAGATCCTTCCACTTCAGCCTCCTGAGTAGCTGGGACTACAGGCATGCACCACCACGCCTGGCTAATTTTTGTATTTTCAGTAGAGACGAGGTTTCACCATGTTGGCCAGGCTGATCTCGTACTCTTGACCTCAAGTGATCCACCCACCTCGGCCTCCCCAAATGCTGCGATTACAGCCGTGAGCCACCGTGCCCAGCCAGGGCCTGTTAAGTTTTAAGCACTTTTAGACGTCCCAGTGTAGATGTTAAAAAGTAGAAAGCTGGAGTCTGGAGGTGAGGTAAGAGGTTAGGGCTGGAAATAAATATTTGGCAGTGAATGGTATTTTAAGTCAAGGGATCCCTCAGGAGAGTGTTTTATGGCTGTGTGTATATGTGCTATTTTATTTTCCCAGGAATGTTCAACTACTTAGTTTAGAAGAGGAAGAACAGAAAGCATAAGAAGTGATTTTTAACTTGTAGGATATTAGAGAGATTAATATTTTAAGAGTAGAGGGGTCCAGGTAGTGGACTATTCCCGATTATGGTTATTACAGTTTGATGAAATGTGGCTGAGATCATTGGCACTGTGGAGATTAAGAAATGCGAGGTCAGAGTGTTGGGTAAATTGTTCCTGCGGTTGTCAGGATAATGGTGGGAATGGGGTAAAGATGACAACTCAGCAATGACACAAGAAGAGAGTGACACAGAAAGATTCAGTAGCTGAGAACTTGAGCATAGACATGTTGTGGGCAGGAGGGAAATGATTTGGATGGAAGTAGCCAAGTAAGTGAGAAAGGAAAGACTTCCCAACAAAACTTGGCTTAGCTCACTCAGATCCCCTGAGCTGCAAACTTCTTCTATACCTTTCTTAACTTTTCCAGCGCTGCTGACTTCACCCCACTTCCAGGGCATTTATGCAGATGGTTGTTTGTTGAGAAGGAATGTGCTTAATGTTTTAGGAACCAGTTACATTCAAGGATGCCTCTGTGGCCTTCACCGAGGAGGAGTGAGGCCACCTGGACTCCTCCCAGGAAGCTGTGCAGAGCTGTGATGCTGGGCAACTACAGAAACTTGGTCTTGGTGGGTAAGGACATGTGAATTTGGACACCTGCCCATTGGCCTCTTTGTTTCCAACTTCCTTTTTGACACAAAAGGATGTTTTCTGACTATTCTAAGCAGCTAAAGAACTTGATAAGAATTGGAGAATGGTAGTTTTACTGGGTCGTCTCAAAAACCATACCTTTTCCATCCTTTATAAGCCAGAGGTGGGACTGATTTTGCTTTCTACACAATCACCCAATCCCTGTGAGTTTCTGAAATGTGATCTCTCAGAGCAAAATAAAGATCATTATATAATAGCAAGTGAACCCCAAAGAGCACCAGGCATCATGGCAAGTTATAAGCCAGGCTAATCCACAACAGAGGAGTCCTTTTTCAATGTTCCAGGAGTTGCCTGTTATCTTGCAGTCTGTGTCGAAAGCAGGGACTTCTAGGATGTTTCCTATGTGCTACTGTTTTACCTGATCTATTCACTTCCCTTCTACCTCTACAGGAGGTTGTGGTCTTTCCCAGTAATGGTCACTTGCTTCTCTGTACTCTTGTCTTTCCCCACATTTCCCCCACATTGGTCTTGTGCCATCTTTGCTTGGACTTTATTTTTCATTGAATGTCCTCCCCCTCCCTGGCAATATCCAGTTTCCATTATTTCTTTTCTTACACATTCAGGAATTCATCCCTCTCCCCTCCCAAAAATAATCAAAACTTGTGGTGAGACACTCTCATACCCTGCAGATAGATAAAACACTTTTGTTGTTGTTGTTGTTGTTTTGAGATGGAGTCTTTTGTTTTTGTTTTTGTTTTTGTTTTTGTTTTTGACATGGAGTCTCCCTCTTTCGCCCAGGCTGGAGTCTGGAGTGCAGTGGCACGATCTCGGCTCACTGCAACCTCCACCTCCCAGGTTCAAGTGATTCTCCTGCCTCAGCCTCCGGAGTGGCTGGGATTACAGGCATAAGCCACCACACCCGGCCAGATAAAACACTTTTTGACTGCCTGAATCAAGGAGACTTAAACATTTTCAAATGCAGTAATTCATTTTTTAGATCTCTAGTCTAAAGCAATAATTAGTAATTTTAACTGAAAATTGCGAACAAAGATATTCATTATAGAATTATCTAAAATAGTGAAAAAATTATTTACCCACTAAATGTATCACAGGGGATTGGTCAGGCAAATTATCATGGATCACAGAAAAGTATGTAGCCATTAAAAAATATGTTCATAAAGAACTTTAATTAGATGGGGAGATGAATGTATACCTACTAGGTTGAACCATGTGAACTTGCCATTTTATAGCCAAAAGCAGCCATTCTACAAAAAACACTGAAAAGTGGCCAGGCACAGTGGCTCATGCCTATAATCCCAGCACTTTGGGAGGCTGAGGCGGGCAGATGGCTTGAGCTCATGAGTTTGAGACCAGCCTGGGCAACACAGCGAAACCCTGTCTCTACAAAATATACAAAAATTAGCAGGACATGGTGGCAGTTACCTGTAATCCCAGCTACCCAGGAGGCTGAGGTGGGAGGACCCCTTGAGCCGGGAAGGCAGAGTTGCAGTGAGCCGAGATGACACTACTGCAGTCCTGCCCTGGTGACCGTGAGACCATGTCTAAAAAAAAAAAAAAACTGAAAAATGTGCCATCACGTTCGCTTTCAGGGTTTTTGCCTCCCTCAGTCCACAGTGGGGCCCTGGTTCTCTTCCCTCAGTAACCGTAGCCTTTCAGTTTCTATTTTCAGCTCATCCTTGGGAGTAAAGAGAATGCTACAGGGCAAAGTGGTTACCTCCAGGTAGTGAACCAGGCCTTTCCACATTCTTTATATAAACCCCAGTGCCTGTGCTCTGTTCTTGTACCAAAATTGCCCACTTGGAAGTCACCACTGAACTTTTGTCTCTTTCAGAGTTTGTTCCTTTTTTAATTTTTATTTCAGCATATTTACCATTATCAGTTTTACTGATGGTTTCTATAGTGTTGACCTTCTCTTGAAATTCTTTGTTATGCATGAAATCATAATTTTTCTGTTTCCTCCAGCTTCTCTCTTAGTCCTTTTCTCTGCAGATTCTCTGGCTTCTTTTTATTTATTTATTTTTTTTTTTTTTTTTTTTTTTGAGATGGAGTCTTGTTCTGTCACCCAGGCTGGAGTGCGGTGGCGTGATCTGGGCTCACTGCAACCTCCGCCTCCCGGGTTCAAGCAATTCTCCTGCCTCAGACTCATGAGTAGCTGGGACTCCAGGCGCATGCCACCATGCCCGGCTAATTTTTTGTCTTTTTAGTAGAGACGGGGTTTCACCATGTTAGCCAGGCTGGTCTTGATCTCCCGGCTTCTTTCTTTTTTCTAACTTGAAATCTCAAAGGGCTCTTTGGTTTTAAGTTACATCATCAGTGTTTCTCGGCCTTTTTCTTTATCATTACTCTCTCCCTGCCAAAAGGAGACAAATTAAATTTCTCCTTTAGAGAAATTAAGTATGAAGGAATAAGGTTTTGTCAGGTAGGATTGTTTTTGTGAGTCCCAAACCAGCATAATATGTAAGATTTGTTTGGCCAGGTGTGGTGGCTCACGCCTATAATCCCAGCACTTTGGGAGGCCGAGGCAGGCGGATCACCTGAGGTCAGGAGTTCGAGACCAGCCTGGCCAACATGGCAAAACCCCATCTCTACTAAAAATACAAAAACTAGCTGGGCCTGGTGGCGGGTGCCTGTAATCCCAGCTACTCAGGAGGCTGAGGCAGGAGAATTGCTTAAACCCGGAAGGTGGAGGTTGCAGTGAGCCGAGATCGTGCCACTGCACTCCAGCCTGGGTGACAGAGTGAGATTCCATCCCAAAAAATAAAATAAAAAGATTTGTTCTGCCCCCTATGAACCAATTCTCACCCCTTGAGGACATTATTGCCCCTGAGAATGCATGGTATGTCCACTTATAGGAGGAGCTGTAACACATTTAATGGTGTTCAACTCTCCTTTCTATTTTGGTAAGCCTACAACTATTTTCCTTTTTAAGTTCCCTTCTTTTTTTATTATTATTATTATACTTTAGGTTTTAGGGTACATGTGCACAGTTAAGTTCCCTTCTTATATTCCCACTTTTGTCAGTATTAAAGTTGTTCCAGTCTCCTAGTTTAGAAATAGGCCATGACTATATTCAATTTCTCTTGGGCCAGGCGTGGTGGCTCATGCCTGTAATCCCAGCACTTTGGGAGGCAGAAGCAGGAGGATCACTTGAGCCCAGGAGTTGGAGATCAGCCTGGGCAACATGGCAAAACCCCTTCTACAAAAAATATAAAAAATTAGCCGGGCCTGGTGGCATACACCTGTAGTCCTAGCTACTTGGGAGGCTGAGGTGGGAGGATCACCTAAGCCAGAGAGGTTGAGGCTTCAGAGAGCAAAATTCTCCAGGCTGCAGCAAGCAAAGATCTCCAGGCTGTAGCCTGGGCAACAGAGTGAGACCCTGTCTCAAAAAAAAAAAAAGTTTCTCTCTTCTCGTCCTCAGTATCTGAAATCTCCCACCAATTCTTTTTTAACTTTAACTTCTTTTAAGTTTATTAACACTCCTAGATTCCACAGATGTTGCCCTAAAATGAGTCTGTTTAACGCTTAAAATAGGGTAAAAATTAGTCAGATTGTTGCCATCGGTTTTCAAGCCCAAGTTAGATGTTGCACGTACACTTGTCTCCTTTAAACATCATTTATGATGTCATTCTTTGGAGTATTACTATATAGTCGGTAAGTCCTATGAAGAATGGAACACTGCTCTGAGAGAACAAAGGCATGTGATGGAATGTGGGTTGTGTATGTGTCTTAGGGAGAGCCTCTGAAGTGACATTAAACTGGGAGCTAAGGGATCAATAGTTTAAACAGGTGGCTAGGGAGGGAAAGAACATTCCAGGCAAAGAGAACCACGCAAGAGGAAACCCAAAGACCTGGAAGGAGGAGTGTGGTAGACCACAGGGTGCATCTAAGAAGGACTGAGAAGAGGTGGTGAACACGGCCTGGCTCAGTTATGGCATTGAAGGCACTGGTAAAAAGTGGATTTATGACAAAAAATTAGCCAGGCGTGGTGGCACATGCCTGTAATCCCAGCTTCTTGGGAGGCTGAGGTGGGAGAATCACTTGAGCCCAGGAGGTGGAGGTTGCAGTGAGCTGAGATAGCGCCAGTGCACTCCAGTCTAGGAGACACCGTGTGACCCCATCTCAAAAAAAAAAAAAAGTATATTTATCTTCAATGGGCAGCCATCGTATCAGGGAATGGTATGCTCTGATTGTCCCAGTATCACTGTGACTGCTCTGTAGAGAGTGATTTACAAGTAGACAAAAATGAAGTAGGAGATGGGCTTCCAATTTCAAGCTCTGCTCTAGGTTTTCATTGTTATTAACATAAAATGGAACATACTTGTTCAACATTTTTCTTTTATGCAAGACGTAAAAGTCTGAAAAATTCAAACAACACAGTATAATATGAAATCAAATCACTTTCTATGGACTCTGTACTTATGTACGTACATTACAAGTATATGTATTAAAATTTTATGAGATTACACTGTGCGTATTTTTAATGTGCTGTTTTATGCAGTATGTGTTAGAGCTTTTTTCTGCCATGTTAACTCCCTATAAAAGGACCACTTTTCTTATGTGAGTATTTTCTCCTAATGTTATACACTCATTCTTCATATTTTTTTTTCTATTTCTTCTTCTTTTTCTTCTTTTAGACAAAGTCGCACTCTGTCGCCCAGGCTGGAGTGCAGTGGCACAATCTCGGCTCACTGTAAGCTCCACCTCCCGGGTTCAAGTGATTTCTCCTGACTCAGCCTCCTGAGTACCTGGGACTGCAGGTGCCCGCTACCATGCCCTGCTGTTTTTTGTATATTTAGAAGAGACTGGGTTTCACCGTGTTGGTCAGGCTGATCTCGAACTCCTGACCTCAAGTAATCCACCCACCTCAGCCTCCCAAAGTGCTGGGATTATAGGCATGAGCCACCGTGCCCGGCCTCATTCTTCATATTATTTTAAACATTTTTTTAAAAGCTAACATCACATTTTCATTAAAATGCACCTTTCATAAAATTCCTCCCCCATTCATTTTCATATACCTATAATTTCTATAACCACTAGCCATTTCCAAGTATTGTACAATATGGCTGTTGAAGCAATATCCTTTAAAATCCATTTAATCATTTCAGCCCATTTCATGATTTAATGCTACAAACTGCCCTGTTTTTCTTTTGTCATTTTTCTTTTTCATTTTTGCCATTACTTTTGAAATTTGTAAACAAAGTGATATACTCACCTGGCTAAAACAAGTTGTGTGGACAGCTCATAGTAAAAACATTCCTGTTTCCTGACTCTGCTGCTCCATCAGCCACAGTGTGGCTTCCAAAGGCACTCAGTTTTCATCTTTCTAGCTGTTCCATATTGGGTTTGTCTTCCTACTCCACACAATATGTTTACATATTGTTATTTTTCTCTCTCATGTAAACAATAAATGCATTCACATGGTTAAAAAAATAAATATAAAACGTACACAATGAAAAGTTTCTTTCATGTCTGTAGCTCTTGTCTATCCAGGTTCTGGTCATTGGCCTTAAAAAGTGAGCTGTCTCATGTAAATGTCATTTCACAAATTACGCCTGAAAATCTGAAGTGTAAAGCTCTAAGTTGGAATGCTGAGTGCATATATTTATGACATTGATTGATAATTGTCAAAATATCTGTCCTTCATATCAGTTTACATTCACAAGTAATGTGTGTCTTCAGACTTTGGGTTTGTGCTAGTGTAACAGGTGGAAAATGGTACCTCAGTATCCTTTAAATTTAGTGTATTGTGATATACTGTTATTTCTCAGTTTATCAATATTTTATAATTTCTATTGACTTCCCCATATTATAGATGAGGATGTAGCTTTTTTATATTACCTCCCCAAATGCCTAGCCTCCCAAGAATTTATGTTAGAGTCATGTCAGTGATGAATGCTTACATTGCTTTGACTTTGTAATTAGTTGTTCACTCTAGAGTCAAGTAGTACAGTATGATTATAGTTCCTTTTTACTTTTTTTATTTTTCCTCTGAAGCTAATACTTGCTTTTTAAAAATATATTTTATTTGGGGGATTTTGACTCCATACTGTTATTGTAGAGTTTTGTTTATTTTTTTCTTTTATTTTTCAACTATGGTTTTGGGGTTTGGGGGTTTTTGTTTTGTATTTTGTAGAGAGAGGGTTTTGCCATGTTGCACACACTGGTCTCGAACTCTTGAGCTCAAGCAATCACCTCGCCTCAACCTCCCAAAATGCTGGGATTACAGACATGAACCACCACGCCTGGCCTAATTATGTATTGACTTGACTTCTTGGCTTACTGTTATTTCTTGTAGCATGTATCCTTTTTCTTAAATTTTAAAAAATTTTGCTATAGTATATTTCTGAATGATTGTTTTAGTAATTGAATCTTTTCATGTCCGAAAGAGTGTCTGTTTTTTCCTCCCATTGAAATGGTTAATTGGCTGGGTAAAAATTATAATTTCACAATGACTTTTAACCCAAAATTTGAAGATATTGAAGATTTGCAATATTGCCAATTAGTTGTTCAGTGTCAATATAATTCTCATTTATTTGCACATAACCTGGCTTTTCTGTTTGGAAGCTTTTAGCATTTTCTGTTTTTTTGTTTGTTTATTTGTTTGTTTTTTCCTTGAAGTCCTGAGGTTTTAAAAGAGTATGTTTAGTTCTGGGTCTTTTTACATACCATTTTTTAGCATTTATTGGGCCCTGAATCTTGAATTCTAGGAAACATTTTTTTGTGTTATTTCTTTTATCATTTTCTCTCCCTGCGTTCCATCTTCACTGTCCTCATGCAGCTCCTTGGAGATGGACTTCTATCTTTCTATTTGTCTGTCTTTTCATATGCATTCTTGGAGAATTCCTCAATCTTCCATCTTAGCCATGTGTTCATTTTACTATTTAACTCATCTAGATTGCAGGCATTTGACCAAAACAGCCTGACACATATCTAGGAAACAAGTTACATAACCTATCATCATCTTCAGTCATTTTATTTAGAATTATTATTTTTCATACAATATGTTTATATTTTATTATTAGGTTGTGTTTAAATGTGATATCCACTCTAGTTTTTTTGGGATTTTAATTATGTACCTTTTAAATTCTGTTTGTCTCCTTATATATTTTTTCAAAATTCTTGTGTTCTCAGCATGATATTGGAGTGTAGGACACAACCCATGCTTGACCCACTTTGGCATGCATGTGTGTTCTACTTTAGGGGACGCTTCTGCTGACTGGGCTAGGGAAGGAGGTAATAAGAATCCAGATGGTGGATGTTATAGGCCTTTTATTTTTTTATTTTTTTATTTTTTTTTTTGACAGTTGGCAGAGCTAGCTGAGGTTTTATTTTGGGAAAAAGAAAAAATTTGAATTGTTTTGTAGCTGGATGCGTGGGCAAGGGGGCTACCCAGGCAGTAAACTCCCCCCACAGGTGGGCTAAGGGCTAGGGCTGAGCCTCAGGTGGGCCTCCTATTCCCTGTACTCCCCTGCACAGTGGTGTAGGCCATTTTTTAAGTCCACCTCTTTTGCCACTGAGTTATCTGGGGCATGCCCTGCTTCTTCATTTCCAGCGCTGGGCTATCTTCCTTGTCAGAACTCCTATTAAAAAGTTTAGCTTGAAGTTTTATCCTGGGCACTTACGTTGTCAATTGCTTCTTTTTTGTACCTTAATCCATTGGGCATTTTGGAGGTTCAACATTACCTCAACCTCTGCTTCTCTCTTCAGTCCAGTTAATATTATTAGCAGTCTTTCTTTGGCAGATCATTTATTTTATTCTTGAGGCTTTATATGAGGGCACTGCTGCTAGCCATCCAATATTTCTATTTCTAAGAGGAAGAAGGTGGGCTGGGAGAGTGCTGCTAACAGCAAAAACTAGCACAGCTGTTAGGAATGCCTAAGTTGAATTAAGAAATGTCTTACTTTATCATTGTTTATTATTTTCTGAGACATAGACTCCAGAGAAATGGGTTCAGTGCTCCCTGACTTTGTAATTATTGATTCTGAGTTTGGTAATTGAATTTCTATGATTTCTTAAGATGTTTTACCCATGAAGAAGCCTTCTGTTATACATAATTTAAGCTGTACATTTTTTCCCCTAGTTCCTCCATCACTCCTAATCCATCTGCTGCTTATCATTTAGGAGTTCCTCAATGTTTTTATTCTGATGATGTCAGCCTTTCTGTTTTCCCAAGAGTATTATGGATTTCTTGTCATTTCAGTGTAATATTAGGCTATTCACTCTAATTGCTTTAGTAAGTCTGGGGGAGGGTGTTGTTTTTGTTTTTGTTTTTTAATATACCAGTAAGTCTAAACTCTGTATTCCTAGCACAGTTCTCTCACAGGAGTTCCAGACCTATATATATCTCACAGCTTACTAACCAGTACTGCAAGAATGTTCCACCAACACCACAGATTATACAAGGCAGATTTGAGTTTCTGCCGCCTTCCCTACTTCAGCGTCTTCCTCTTGCATTTCCTGTCTGATTATATAGCACCACCATACCGTCACTCAGGCAGGGATCCCAAAGAACAGGCTTGGTGCCTCCTTTCTCTTCTAGGTTTAGTTTGTCATCATATGATCTAGAATAAATTTCTCCCATTCTCTCCACAACTATCATCCTTACCCGTTTTTCTTCTGATTTGCTGTGGCAGCCCTCTCGCTACCTAAAGTCTTTCTTTCCAGTGGTGTTTATTGTCACAAAGTCAGTCATTTCACTCTGAACTTAAATTCTTTAATAGTTTTCAATCCCTTCAGGGTTTAGCCCCAGGGTCGTCATTATTAGACACTAAGCCCTTTGCTCTGGCTCCTTACTTCCCCTCGGTGGCACATTCTTCACCACTCTTACTGTTTTTGTCTCCTTCATAAGAAGCCGCTTGTAGTTTTCTTTAACGTGTCATATTTTCTCTCCACGTTTCACTTCTTTTTTTTTTCCTGTCATTTTCTCCCAGAAATCTTCCTAAACACCAGGGTCTGAGTTGAGTGTTCCTCTGCTGTGCTTTCGTGGCTGGTTATGCATACATCTCTTGTACTGTATTGTACTATACATTCATCTACACCACTCACTTAGTATTATCATTATTGAGTATATTTGTCTTCCCAGGAAGCTTTAGCTTGTTAAGCAAAAGGATTTATATTTTCTTCCTTGTATCCCCCACACCTATGAAAGCAGAATACCAATTAAATGCAAATTTACTTAAAGGAAAGTAGGCCAGGTATGGTGACTCATGCCTGTAATCCCAGCACTTTGGGAGGCTGACGCGGATGGATCATTTGAGGCCAGGAGTTCGAGGCCAGCCTGGTCAACATGGAAAAACCACACCTCTACTAAAAATACAAAAATTAGCTGGGCATGGTGGCGTGTGCCTATAATCCCAGCTACTTGTGAGGCTGAGGTGGGAAAATTGCTTGAACCTGGGAGGTGGAGGTTGCAGTGAGACCAGATCACGCCACTGCACTCCAGCCTGGGCAGCAGAGTGAAACTCTGTCTCAAAAAAAAAATGAAGTGAGATGAGATGAAATGTTATTCTTAGCAAGGATATAGGACTTACAGCCTTCTATAGGATTAGTTAGGAAAGACTTTCCTTGGCTATGCTTAAAAGCCAAGAGAAAATTTCTGTCTTGTACCCAGATACAAATGTACCTGACCTTAACCCAAAGGACATGACTATAAGGACAAGTTTTCCTAGTTACTAAGCCTTCAGGCCTTAGGCACTCTCACTCTGAAATCTTGAAGTCTACCCTTTGTTCTTACCACTGAATTGTCTTTGTTCCCTAGGAGACTTGAATGAAAATTCTGTGCAGAATCTTCAGCAGAAAACACTTCAGGATCTGTTACATGAGCTTTCCTCCTGGCTAGTTTTGGAAGGCATGGCCAGTACAATTACTGGAAGTCAGGATTGTATTGTGAATCATCAAGGGGAAGTGGATGGGGAGCCTGAACTAGATATTTCCCCTTGTCAACAATGGGGAGAAGCATCTTCTCATATTTCCAGAAAGAGGGACAGTGTGATGACTCTTCAAAGTGATTGTTTCAAAAACATTGAAAGTGAAACATATTTGCCTTTGAAAGTCTCAAGTCAAATAGACACACAATACTCTTCAGTGAAGTTCTGTAAGAATGAGCCTCAGGATCATCAGGAAAGCAAACATCTCTTTGTAATGGAAGAAAGCACTGAGAGAAAAGTGATAAAGGGGGAAAGTTCTTCAGAGAACCTTCAAGTTAAACTGGTGTCTGATGGACAAGAACTGGCCTCGCCATTGTTAAACGGTGAGGCAACTTGCCAGAATGGCCAGTTAAAAGAATCTTTGGATCCCATTGACTGTAATTGCAAAGACATTCGTGGATGGAAATCACAGGTGGTCAGTTGTAGTCAGCAGAGAGCTCCTACAGAGGAGAAACCCTGTGACCATAATAACTGTGGGAAAATACTTAACACCAGCCCAGATGGTCATCCATGTGAGAAAATCCACACTGCAGAGAAACAATATGAATGTAGTCAGTGTGGTAAGAACTTCAGTCAAAGCTCAGAGCTACTACTTCATCAGAGAGACCACACAGAAGAAAAACCCTACAAATGTGAGCAATGTGGGAAGGGCTTCACAAGGAGCTCGAGTCTGCTTATCCATCAGGCAGTCCACACAGATGAGAAGCCTTATAAGTGTGACAAGTGTGGGAAGGGCTTCACCAGGAGCTCAAGCCTGCTCATCCATCATGCCGTCCATACAGGCGAGAAACCTTATAAATGTGACAAGTGTGGGAAGGGCTTTAGTCAGAGCTCCAAACTGCACATCCACCAGCGAGTCCACACTGGAGAGAAGCCCTATGAGTGTGGGGAGTGCGGTATGAGCTTCAGTCAGCGCTCAAACCTGCACATCCACCAGCGAGTACACACAGGAGAGAGGCCCTACAAGTGTGGTGAGTGTGGGAAGGGCTTCAGTCAGAGCTCGAACCTTCACATTCACCGGTGCATCCACACGGGAGAGAAGCCTTACCAATGCTATGAGTGTGGGAAGGGTTTCAGCCAGAGCTCGGATCTTCGCATCCATCTCAGAGTCCACACTGGAGAGAAGCCCTATCACTGTGGCAAGTGTGGGAAGGGATTTAGCCAGAGTTCCAAACTCCTCATCCACCAGAGAGTACATACTGGAGAGAAGCCCTATGAGTGCAGCAAATGTGGGAAGGGCTTCAGCCAGAGCTCCAACCTTCACATCCACCAGCGGGTTCACAAGAAAGATCCTCGCTAAGTGACATTAGCCCATTCAGGTCTTCACAGCGCTCATACTGTAAAAACTGTGAAATATTTAGTATCACCCTTACCTTTATATTCTACAAAGGAGAGAGATGTAAGGGTTATTTAGATATGTTCCCTCACTGAAAAATCATTCATTCAAAGTATTTAAGTATCAAGCACTTTGTTATGCTGTACAATGAATGGATTGTTCTTGTTTCTCAGATGGGTAGAGTAAAAGTGTCTGTACTTTACAATTCAACTACATACTCTACCCAGCATTTTAACAGCAAGAACTTTATATTTATTCTCAAGCAGGGCATGTTTCCCTTTGTTCACATTCTCTGAGAAATTGAAACTGGTTTCTCTTCAAATGATGTGCCTTGTGTTGTTCATATTCTTTCCAGTCCTGATTAGCCCCCTCTAAACTATGATTGTACACTGCATCCATTTTAGGCCAAGAGGGCAGTTGGAAATACAATGGACATGGAAATTCTTGTGTTTATTGCAAAAAGATATAATAGTTTGTAGCCACACAACAAAAAGCTGGAAGAGAGTTACTCATGTAGTACATTCCCATATACCATTTTGATAGGAAGTTGAACAGCCCCTCCCAGGCAACTATTCAGGAACATAAGTAGTCCTTTTTGGTGAGTACAGCTAGTTTATTGGGATACTTCCGGAGTGAATGTGAAGGACGGTCCAAAGTAACATGCCCGGCACTTTGGGAGGCTGAAGAGGGTGCATCACTTGAGCCTGGGAGTTCGTGACCAGCCTGGGGAACATGGCACAACCTTGTCTCTACAAAAAAGTGCAAAAATTAGCTGGTGTGCTGGCACAGACCTGCAGACCCAGCTACTCAGGAGGGTACCTGAGAGCAGGTGATAATAACAAATAAATTCCAGAGGCAGAGCTGGAGAAATGAATACATAAGGCGCAGGGGGCAGCTTAGAGACTGCAGAAATCATCTTGGGGCTTGATAAGCTAAAAATGGCTAGCAGAGAAAGTATTCGAGAATGCACTTTTGTTAAACATGTCTCATCACATTGGACAACATTAAGATGCGAGGAAAGTTTAATTTATCAAACTACAGCAATAAGGAGAATAGGAGAAAGACTATCAGCAAATGAAAATTTGAAAGATGGAAAGATAGACAACAGAGCAGAAGCAGGCACAGTTATGCTGCTTGCATATGGGGATAAGGAAAAGAAGGAACCAGTTTGGCTCCAGGCTCAGAAATGCTTAGTACCTTGGAGGATGGGAGTGAGATGTGAAGAGAAAGCAATGAAACTAATGGCCATTTGTATATGGAACATACCTCCTCATTACATAAACACACACTGCTCCTCAACTCCTGTACATGACTGACTAGAGGTTTAACGTCCAGCAAGAAATAGGAAGTTTCTTCTCTGCAGAAGTTGAATGGCCCCAAGGGAAAGACCTCTGTATTATGGGAATTTGGGAATCCTACAGCAGAGCTACTTTCTAGCTTAAGTACACATAAAACAGAGCTTCAAAATTCATGAAATAAAAACTGGCAAAATTGAAAGAGGCACAATTTCAATTATAATTAGATGGTTAAATAATCAAGTAATTGATAGCACAAGTCACTTAGGAGATACAAGCCTTGAACAGCACTATCAACTAACTTGACTAATTGGCATTTGTAAAACACTTCACTCATTAGCATGATACATTAATATATTTTTATTTTTTAGGGACAGTGTGTCACTTTCACCCAGACTGAAGTGCAGTGGTGCAATCAGTTAACTGCAACCTTGAATTCCTGGGTTCAATCAATCCTCCTGTCTCAGCCTCCAGAGTAGCTAGGACTATAGGCATGTGCCACCACACCCAGCTATTTTTTATTTTTGTAGGGATGGGGTCTAGCTCTGCTGCCCAGGCTGGTCTCGAGCTCACAAGCTCAAGCAATCCTCCCTCCAGGACCTCCCAAAGCACTGGGATTACAGATGTGAGCCACTATGCCCAACCTGTATACATTCTTTTCCATATACTATGGACTATAATAAAACAGTCTTAAAAATTTTTAAAGAATGAAAACCATACAAGGTGTATTCTCTCACCAGGACAGAAGTAAGACCAATAACAAAGATGTCTGAACAATCTCTTAATATTTGGAAATTAAACATCATACTCCTAAATGAGCAATAAAGAGAAAGTAAGAAAAATTTGAAAATATTTTGAACTGAATGAATATGTCAGAATTTGTGAAATGTAGCTAAAGCAGTGCTTAGAGGTGAAATCAGTATTAAATACTTACATTAGATAAAAAGATTTCAATTCGATAGTCTAAACTTCCACCTTATGAAATGAGAAAAAGAACAGAAATCATCCAAAGCAAGTAGAACAGGAGATGAGACAGAGCTAAAAGTCACAAAATCACAAATGGACAAACAATAGAGAAAATTTAACGGAACAAAAACCTAACTCTTTGAAAGGGTTGAAAGGATTCCTAGTATCAGGAATGAAAGAGTAAATATCACTATGGTCCTATACACCAAGAAGGTAATAGAGGAATTTTATTAGTAACTTAATTCCAATAAATTCAGCAACTTAAATGGATTGGAAAATTTTATTGTAAGGAATATAGAACCAAAGCCCACTCGAGAGAGAGAACTTGAATAGTTCTATTAAATTGAATTTGTAGCTGATAACCTTCCCCCAAAGAAAAGTCATGAGACCAACATTACCCAGATACCAAAGCCAAAAAGGACATCATAGGAAAAACTCATAGATCAACATCTCTTAATAATAATAAGATGTAAAAACCCTTTTTAAAATACCAAGTTGAACACAGCAATCTATGAAAGGAAACACATATGGCCAAGTAGGGTTTATCCTAGAAATGCAAGCTTTAACATTCAAAAAGCAATATGTTTCATATTAATATTAAAAAGAAAAACCACAATTTTTTTAATGTGGGAAAACATTTGAAAAAATTTAACACCCATTCATGATAAAACCACTCAGTTGATTAGGAATTAAATTGAGCTTCAAGAATCTAAGAAAGAGCATCTATGGGAGAACCTACATCTGATATCGTACTTACTGGTGAAGTAAAAAGCACTTTTCTCCTAAGATTGGAAACAAGGTAAAGATGTCTAGTCACCACTTCCAGTCAACCTTGTAGTGGATGTCCTAGCCAGTACAATAAGCCAATAAAAAAGAGGCTGGGTGTGGTAGCTCATGCCTATAATCCTGGCATTTTGGGAGGCCAAGGTGGGAAGATTGCTTGAGCTTAGGAGTTCAAGACTAACCTGGACAACATAGTGAGACCTCATTTCTACCAAAACTTAAATAAAAATTAGCCAGGCATGGTGGCATGTGCCTGTAGTGCCACCTACTCAGGAGGCTGAACAGGAGGATCACTGGAGGCCCAGGAGGTCAAGGCTGCAGCGAGCTGTGATCACACCACTGCACTCCAGCCTGGGTGACAGAGTGAGACCTTGTCTCAAAGAAAAGGGATACAGAATGTGAAAGAAGGCGTGAGACTGTTTGCTGTGACATGATTGTCTATATGGAAAAGCATAAAGTGTCAGAAAATGTTTTTAAAACTAGTAAGTGTGTTTAGCAAGGTCACAGGATGCAAGCTCAATATTTTTAAAAAGTTGAAATTATGAAAACAGCATCAAAACTATGAAATATAGGGACAAAGTTACTAGACCTGTACTAAAGCTGCAAAACATGTACTAATGCTAGAAGAAAGTAAATAAGCCCTAAAATAAATAGATACACTGTATTCATGAGTTATAAACCTCAAGGACCTACAAAGTCAAAACAATTTTTTAAGATTTTTTTCTTCTTTTTCTTTGAGATGGAGTCTCCCTCTGTCACCCAGGCTGGAGTGCAGTGGCATGATCTCGGCTCACTGCAACCTCCGCCTCCCAGGTTCAAGTGATTCTCCCTCAGCCTCCCAAGTAGCTGGGATTACAGGTGTGTGCCACCACATCTGGCTAATTTTTTTTGTATTTTTAGTAGAGACGAGGTTTCACCATGTTGACCAGGCTGATCTTAAACTCCTGACCTCAGGTGATCCACCAGCCTCAGCCTCCCAAAGTGCGGGGATTACAGACTTTTTTCAAGACTAAAGCTATAGTGATCAAGATAGTATGGTACTGGATCTAGGCTACACATACAGGTAAACAGAATTGGACTCACCCATATATTTTCAAGTGGTTTTCAACAAAGATGCAAAGCTAAAGGGAAAAGATAGAGTTTTCAACACAGTTCTGTAACAATTGAATCTTTGTATAGGGGAAAAATGAGTAATATCAGCATGAAAACCATAAAGTGCCTAGAAGAAAATCTTCATTAAAGAGGACATGAAAAACATAAATCTTAGAAGAAAAAATTGTTGGGTTTCATCAGTTTTAAAACTTACGTTGTTTGAAACTTCATATCAAGAAAATGAAAGTTATGGAGTGGGGGGAATATTTATAGGATAAATATGTGATGAAGAGGTACTTATATACAGAATATATTAAAGACTGTTACAACCCAGTAATTCAGAAAAACATTCAAAACTGGACAAAAGGCCAGGCACAGTATCTCACGCCTGTAATCCCAGTACTGTGGGAGGCTGAGGTGGGCGGATCACGTGAGGTCAAGAGTTTGAGACCAGCCTGATCAACATGGTGAAACCCCGTCTCTACTAAAAATACAAAAAAAAAAAATAGCTGGGTGTGGTGGCGCCCGCCTGCAATCTCAGCTACTCAGGAGGCTGAGGCAGGAGAATCGCTTGAACCCAGGAGGCAGAGGTTGCAGTGAGCCAAGATCGCACCACTGCACTCCAGCCTGGGCAACAAGAGTGAAATTCTGCCTCAAAAAAAAAAAAAAAAGAAAAAAACTAGACGAAAGGATGGGCTTTTATGAAAGAACATATGCAAATGGTCAGTAAGCACATGAAAGAATGGTCCATATCATTAATCATCAGAGAAGTACAAATTCATTTTATGATGCCAATATTTTCCTAATACCAAAGTCGTCAGACAGTACTAAGAAAACTGGGATTACAGTTTTCATTACATTACATTACATACCATACCCAGCCCAATATCCTTAATATTGAAGGATACAGGATACAGATCAATACCCTTCATATCGTACATACACAAAGTCCTCAACATTAGCAAATTGAGGCTGGGCATGGTGGCTCATGCCTGTAATCCCAGCACCGAGATGGGTGGATCACCTGAGGTCAGGAGTTTGAGACCAGCCTGGCCAACATGGAGAAACCCCATCTCTTTTAAAAATACAGAATTAACAAGGCATGGTGGCACACGCCTGTAATTCCAGCTACTCAGGAGGCTGAGGCAGGAGAATCGCTTGAACGTGGGAGGCGGAGGTTGCAGTGAGCCAAGATCGCACCATTGCACTCCAGCCTGGGCAACGAGAGCGAAACTCCATCTCAAAAAAAAAAAAAAAATTAGCAAATTGAACCCAAAAATATATCAACAGAATCATGCAGTACGACTAAGTGAGGCTTATTCCACGAATGCAAGAATAGTTCAATATATTAATCCATCTCAAAAATAGTTCAATATATTAACTCCATCTCAAAAAAAAAAATTAGCAAATTGAACCCAAAAATATATCAACAGAATCATGCACTACGACTAAGTGAGGCTTATTCCACGAATGCAAGAATAGTTCAATATATTAATCCACCATATTAATAGGCCAATGAAGCAAAATCACATATCAAATAATGTAGGAAAAAATGTGACAAAATTCAACAACCATTCATAGTAACCTCACCAAGCTAGGAAAAGAGAGAAACCTCCTCAGCTTTACACAGATCACCTAAAAATATGTACAGTTACTATCATACTTAATGGTAAAATAAGCAGTGATTTCTTCATAAGATTGGGAACAAGGCAGGGATTCCACTCCCACAGCCCTTATTCAGCATAGTACAGGAAGTCCTGGTCAGTGCAATAAGGCAACAAAAAGGAAAAAGACATACAGATTTTTAAAAACTGTCACTGTTTGCAAATGACACAATTATCTACACAGAAAATTCAAAGGGATACATGCATACACACACTACGAGAATAAATGAGTTCATCAAGATCACAGAATACAAGATCAGCATACCAATATCAACTGCATTTCTGTGTACTAGCAATGATTATGTGAAAACTGAAGTTAAAGGCTGAATACCATTTACAATTACTCAACAACAAAAAAAATTACTTAGGTATAAATCTAATAAAACATGTACAGGACTTGTATGCTGAAAATTACAAAACACTAATAAAAGAAATCAAAGAAGATCTAAATAAGTCGAGACATATATATTCATTGATATTTGAGATGTCAATTCTCTTCAAACTAATCTGTAGTTTTGACATAATTCCTATCAAAATCTCAGCAAGATTTTTTTGTCGATGTATGAAGGCTTGCTCTGAAATTTACATGGCAGGGCAAAGGAACTGCAACCACTGAAAATCTTTCTGAAAAAGAATGCAATGAAAGAAATCATTCTACCTGACTTTAAGACTTCCTTATAGTTAAAAACAATCAAACAGTTTGGAATTGGCAGAGATAAAACAGTTCAATGGAACAGAAGAGAGAATCCAGAAATAGACCCACACAAGTAAAGAAAACTAGTTTTTGATAAAAGTGCAAAAGCAATTCAATGGAGAAAGGACAATATTTTAAACAAATAGTGCTGGAGCAAATAGATAGCCATAAGTTAGAAAAAAAAAAAAAAAGAAACTTCAACCTAAATCTCACACCTAATACAAAAATTGATTCAAAATGGATCCTGGTTTTAAATTTAAAACTACACCACTTGCTGAAGAAAACACTGGAGAAAATCTTTAGTACATAAGCTAGGCAAAGAGTTCTTGACATATTAAAATCATAACGCATAAAACAATAAATGGAAAAAATAGAATTTTATCAAAATTTAAAATGTTTGCACTGTAAAAGACCCCTTAAGAAGATGAAAAGAAGGCCGAGGCAGGCGGATCATCTGAGGTCAGGAGTTCGAGACCAGTCTGGCCAACATGGTGAAACTCCGCCTCTACTAAAAAAAAAAAAAAAAATTAGCTGGACATGGTGGCGGGTGCCTGTAATCCCAGCTACTTGGGTGGCTGAGGCAGGAGAATAGCTTGAACCTGGGAGGTGGAGATTTCAGGGAGGCAGAGGTTGCAGTGAGATCGTGCCACTATACTCCAGCCTGGGTGACAGAGCGAGACTCTGTCTCAAGCTACATACTGGAAGAAAATGTTTATAAACCATATCTGACAAAGGACTGTATCAAGTAAGAACTTTCAAAATTCAACAGTAAGAAAACAAACAATCCAGTTAGAGAATGAACAAAAGACACAAAGACACATTTCACTAAAGTGAAGATACAAATGGCAGATAAGCACATAAAAAGATGTCAAACATCGTTAGCCATTAGAGAAATATAAATTCAAACCAGAATGAGTTATCACTACACACATATTAGAAGAGATAAAATAGTAAATATAACAAATGCAGGCAAGGATATGAAAAAGTGGATCTCGGCCAGGTGTGGTGGCTCACGCCTGTAATCCAAGCACTTTGGGAGGCCAAGGCAGGCAGATTACCTGAGGTCAGGAGTTTGAGTCCAGCCTAGCCAACATAGTGAAACCCCATCTCTACTAAAAATACAAAAATTAGCCGGGTGTGGTGGGGCATGCCTGTAGTCCCAGCTACTCGGGAGGCTGAGGCAGGAGAATCACTTGAACCCAGAAGGCAGAGGCCACAGTCAGCCGAGATCGTGCCACTGCACTCCAGCCTGGGTGACAGAGTAAGACTCTGTCTCAAAAAAAGAAGAAAAGAAAAAAGTGCATCTTGAGAAATTAATGGTAGGAATGTAGAATGGCATCCCACTCCCTAAATTAGTTTGGCAGTTTCTTTAAAACGTAAACAAACACTATATGACCCAGCAGTTGTACCCTTGTGCCTTTTTCCCAGAGAAATTAAACTTATGTTCACAGAAAACCTACACATAAATGTTCATTACACCTTTCTTCATAATAGCCCAAAACTGGAGATAACCTAAATGTCCTACATTGTAGAGTTTAAAAAATTGCAGAACATACATAAATAGAACACACAGATGAATCTTGTAACATGCATAAATAGAACACACAGATGAATCTTGTAACTGTTATGCTAAGTGAAAAAAGCCAGGCAAAAAAGAATACACACTGCATGATTACAATTCTACTTTTATGAAACTGTAGAAAACACAAAACTAGTGATAAGCAGCAGACCAGTTGTCGCCAGTGGGTGGGGGTGTGAAAAAGAAATAATTACAAAGTGGCATAAGGACATTTTTGCAGTGATGGAAAGATTCTATATCATGTCAACAAACTACAGTGCACAGGCCCAATTCAGCCTGCCACCTGGTTTTGTAAAGTTTTATTGGAATAAGGATTTGTTCATATATGTATTTTGCACTACAGTTGCAGAGTTGAGTAGTTGTGACAGAGACCGGATGTCATGCAAAACTTAAAACATTTACTATCTGGCCCTTTGCAGAAAACGTTTGCTAACCGCTGCAATATATGTTTGCAGTGGTGGTAACACAGATGTATATATTTGTGAAAAATTCCTTAAATTGTACATTTAATGACATTGGCAGATATTGTTGTTCATAAATTTTAATTCAATAAAGGTGATTTTAATACCTAGTACTTGTATGACACTTTTTAAATCCATTTAGCCTGTATAAAAACTTGCAAAGAAAAAAAAAATCAGTCTAACTGCCACATTCATAACATTTAAATATGTATCATAAACTGGACATTTTTAATCAAACTTTTTTTAGGCATGAGATTTTTATTCATACTCTACGACTTTAATTTCTAAGTAAATAAAAATGCAACTGAAAAAAAGGACCAGTTCTGCTGAAGAGGTAACACATTTCAACCCATCTGTGCCACAGGCTCAATGGATTTGTCTAGTAAATAAATGCATAGGAAAGTTTCTTCTTAAAAGCCCTTTGGATCCAGGTGTGGTGGCTCACACCTGTAATCCCAGTACTTTGGGAAGCTGAGGCAGATGGATCACTTGAGGCAAGGAGTTCGAGACCAGCCTAGCCAACATGACGAAACCCCGTCTCTACTTAAAAAAAAAAAAAAAAAAAATTTTTTTTTTTTTTTTGTGAGACAGAGTCTTGCTCTGTTGCCAGGCTGGAGTGAAGTGGTGCGATCTCGGCTCACTGCAGCCTCCACCTCCTGAGTTCAAGCGATTCTCCTGCCTCAGCCTCCCAAGTAGCTGGGATTACAGGCACGTGCCACCACAACCAGATAATTTTTTTTTTTTTTTTTAGTAGACATGGGGTTTCACCATGTTGGCCAAAGTGGTCTTGATCTCTTGACCTCATGATCCACCTGTCTCAGCCTCCCAAAGTGCTGGGATTACAGGTGTGAGACACTGTGCCCGGCCAAAAATATTTTAAAAATTAGCCGGGTGTGGTGGTGCACGCCTGTAATCCCAGCTCCTCAGGAGGCTGATGCACGAGAATCGCTTGAGCCTTGGAGGCAGAGGTTGCAGTCAGCCAAGACTGTGCCACTGCACTCCAGCCTGGATAACAGAGTGAGACTCTGTCTCAAGAGAAAACAAAGAAGCCCTTTGGGGCCAGGCTCAGTGGCTTCTGCCTGTAATTCCAGCACTTTTGGAGGCTGAGGCAGGAGGATCACTAGAGCCTGGAACTTCAAAGTGGACAGCAAAGTGAAACCCTATCTCTACAAAAATAAAAATAAATTAGCCAGGCGTGGTGGTGCTCACCTGTAGTCTCAGCTACTCGGAAGGCTGAGGTGGGAGGATCACTCAGGCCTGGCAGGTTGAGGCTACAGTGAGCTATGATTTCGCCACTGCACTCCAGCATGGGCAACAGAGTAAGACCCTGTCTCACAAAAAAAAAAAAAAAAAAAAAAGAAATGCATGATTTCCTTCCATCTCTGCATGCAATATGCCTAGATGTAGTATTAGTTTAAATCTATTATCAGAACTTTGCTGAATGCAGCAAAAAGAAACCAGTGCATGTCAATATTCAAATTTTCCTACCGTTTCTCAGTGGTATTTGCCCAAGTTTTCAAGATTTCAATATCTGTATCCTTCCTTCCAAAGCCCTAACTCCAACAATAAGCCAATTATTTGGAGGACCTCACTTTTTTTTTTTTTTTTTGGAGAAGGAGTCTCACTCTGTCCCCCAGGCTGAAGTGCAGTGTGGTGATCTCTGCTCACTGCAAGCTCCGCCTTCCGGGTTCACACCATTCTCCTGCCTCAGCCTCCCGAGTAGCTGGGACTACAGGCGCCCGCCACCATGCCCAGCTAATTTTTTGTATTTTTTAGTAGAAACAGAGTTTCACCATGTTAGCCAGGATGGGCTTGATCTCCTGACCTTGTGATCTGCACACCTTGGCCTCCTAAAGTGCTGGGATTACAGGCGTGAGCCACCATGCCCAGCCAGGACCTCACTTCTTATGGCAAAATTATCACTTAGGGACTGCACCTAATAAAAATCCACAAGGGACCCGGTAGTGAATACAAAAGGTCTTTGCAGCAGGAATTGAAACTCATGTGCAGTTGTTTCCCTTGAGGCTAATGAAGTTTCTAGACTGGAGAAGGTACACAACAATTTTGCAGAATAAATAAAAACAAAACTTCTAGGCTGAGCATAATGGTTCATCCTTGTAATCCCGCCACTTTGGGAGGCCAAAGCGGTAATCACTTGAAGCCAAGAGTTCAAGGACAACAGAGCAAGACCTTGTCTCAAAAAAGAAAATTAATTAATTAAAATTAAAAACAAACTTCAAGGGAACCCACTTCAGACACACTTTCACATCGTCATTGAATCTTCTTGTGAAAGGAAAATGGGAAATATGAACGAACCAGATATATACTAGTTGATGAACAAGTTCTGCAGTGATAATTCTCAAAGGAAAAAATAGCTAGATTTGGAAGGGAGGGTGGGTGGGATTGCTAGATGTAACACCTGGTGACTAATTAAATCCCATCTCATTAAGTGATTTACAAGTCCCTCTTTCCATTAGTGTCTACCCTGTCAGATGGAACCTGGATGTCCTGCCTAGGTAATATTTTTGCAAACACCCACGCATTGATGACTCTTTGTACTCCAAAAGCAAACCTCAGTTACTTGCAATTTTTAGAAGCTCTGTTTATGCAAATGTTTATAAAAATAAGGGACAGCAATCATTAAACTACTTCACAGATTCACCTCAACACTTAAAGAGTACTTGACATGTAGCAAAACATGTCCTTTGTGCTGTGGAAACTATGGTGAACACTCCTGTCTTCACAGTAAAATAGAGATTGATTAAATAATGAACAATGCAACTATGGATTTTTTTTTTTGAGACAAGGTCTGGATCTGTCACCCAGGCTGCAGTGCAGTGCCGTGATCATAACTCACTGCAAGCTGAAACTCCTGGACTCAAGTGATCCTCCCGACTCGGCCTCCCAAAGCACTGGGATTACAGTGCCACTGTGCCTGGCCTCACCCATGGAATTATAAATGGATATAGCATCCATGAAGATCCTTATGGGGCACGATGAAAGTATGTAAGATTGTAGTAAGAAGGTGGGTGGCACAAGACATTTTAGCATCTTTTGACACAGGATTTGGATACCAGAATGTTTGAAAACATTTAGAAATGTAAACACTGTTATCAGAATTATACCAATACCAGTGAATTTGCTTTGAAAGAGGATTTTCTGCAGCAAAACAGTGACGCCTATTTTATTTTATTTTATTTTATTTTATTTTATTTTATTGTTTTATTTTATTTTATTTTTTGAGACAGAGTTTTGCTCTTTCACCCAGGCTGGAGTGAAGTGGCATGATCTCAGCTCACTACAACCTCCGCCTCCCGGGTTCAAGCAATTCTCCTGCCTCAGCCTCCCGAGTAGCTGGGATTACAGGCGCCTGCCTCCACGCCCAGTTTATTTTTGTATTTTTAGTAGAGATGGGGTTTCACCATGTTGACCAGGCTGGTCTTGAACTCCTGACCTCAGACAATCCACCCACCTCAGCCTCCCAAAGTTCTGGGATTACAGTGAGCCACAGTGCCCTGCTGCCTTTTTTATTCTTAAGTGAATTTTCAATTCTGCATAATTTAATCTTTTCCAATTATTCTAATATTATCTTTGCATAAATTATTATAACCTGTATCAATTATTTTCTATATACATTTCACATGATGTGATCTGTCAATCAGGTGTTTATTGTATAATGCAATAAATTTGTGTGTATGATGTTCTCTTCTAGCTCTAAAAAAAAAAAAAAAAAAGAGGCAGGGTGTGGTGGCTCACTCCTGTAATCCCAGCACTTTGGGAGGCCGAGGCACGTGAATCACGAGGTCAGGAGATCAAGACCATCCTGGCTAACACAGTGAAACGCCATCTCTACTAAAAATACAAAAAATTAGCCGGGCGTGGTGGCAGGCACCTGTAATCCCAGCTGAGGCAGTCTGGGTAGTCTGAGGCAGGAGAATGGCGTGAACCCAGGAGGCGGAGATTGCAGTGAGCCGAGATCGTGCCACTGCACTCCAGCCTGGGTGACAGAGCAAGACTCTGTCTCAAAAATAAATAAATAAATAAAAATAAAAATAAATTAGCCAGGCGTGGTAGTGGGCTCCTGTAATCTCAGCTACTCTGGAGGCTGAGGCAGAGAATTGCTTGAACCCAGGAGGTGGAGGTTGCAGTGAGCTGAGATCGCACCACTGCTCTCCAGCCTGGATGACAACATAACAAGACTCTGTCTCAAAAAAAAAAAAAAAAAAGAGAGACAGACCTAAGATGATGTTTCCTCCTCCAGAGGAATTTTTCTTGCTGCTAACAGGGGACACACTCGTTGATATCTTTAAAGGAATTTCATGTTGGGTGCAGTGCCTCATGCCTATAATCCCAACACTTTGGGAGGCCAAGGCAGGAGGATTGCTTGTGTCCAAGAGTTTGAGACCAGCCTGGGCAACTGGACAACAGACCCTATCTCTACAAAAAAAAAAAAAAAAAATTACCTGGACATGGTGGCACATGCCTGTAGTCCCAGCTATTTGGGAGGATCATTTGAGCCCAGGAAGTTGAGAATGCAGTGAGCCATGATCACACCACTGTACTCTAGCCTGGGCAACAGAGCAAGACCATATCTCAAAAAAATAAAAATAAAAAGAGATTTCAGGGCTTAAGAATGTTCTGGGCTTCCCAAACATCTTGAAGTCCAACTGCAATTTGTGGGAAGGCTGATTTTCTTCTTGTTCATGCTACCTGTACAGAATCCTCCAAGGGTCCGGTCAAGGCAGAGGTATCCTGGTCCATCTCATCCATGGGCCACAGAGGTCTCTTTCTGCCCCATCATCCCTGCAACACCCTTAAAAGCAAACCTCAGCCTATTGCGTCTCTCAGGTCAGCCTGAGTCTCCAGAGCAAAGGCAGCCTCATACGTTGTACTGACATGGAATTCCCATTCTTTTTACATCATACCCCAGTGATCACTGTCTTATTAGTTATGTGCTTAGAAAGAATGTTGAAAGTATTTTTATTTTTTTTCGAGACAGAGTCTCGCTCTGTCACCCAGGCCAGAGTGCATTGATTCATCTTGGCCCACTGCAACCTCCACCTACTGGGTTCAAGTGATTCTCATGCCTCAGCCTCTCCAGTAGCTGGGATTACAGGCATGTGCCACAAAGCCTGGCTATTTTTTGTATTTTTAGTAGAGATGGGGTTTCACCATTGTTGGCCAACCTGGTCTCAAACTCCTGACTTCATGTGATCCGCCTGCCTCGGCCTCCCAAAGTGCTGAGATTACAGGCAAGAGCCACTGCACCCAGCCTAAAATATTTTTTTCAGCTTTGTCCATTTTCTTTATTTCACAGGTTGATCAAAATTATCTTGTCCACTTTTAATGGAATAATCCCCTACACGAGCAAAAACAGAAGTTGTCTAAATGTCAAAATATAGGATATGGGTAAAACCAAATGCAGTTTTGAAAAGTGGAAAAATATTTGGCCATTAAGCATATTTTCAAGATAGAATGGCGCATGGAAAGAGTTCACAGCATATCATAAAATTTTAAATGCAAGTTACACAAGAATATTGGCTGGGTACGGTGGCTCACCCCTGTAATCCTAGCACTTTGGGAGGCCGAGGCAGGTGGATCACTTGAGGTCAGGAGTTCGAGACCAGCCTGGCCAACATGGTGAAACCCTGTCTCTACTAACTCTACTAAAAATACAAAAATTAGCTGGGCATGGTGGTGAGCACCTGTAATCCCAGCTACTTGGGAGGCTGAGGCAGGAGAATCGCTTGAACCCAGAGGGCAGAGGTTGCAGTGAACCGAGACCACACCACTGCACTCCAGCCTGGGCACTGGGCAACAGAGCGAGACTCTGTCTCAAAAAAAAAGAATATTTAAGACATGATCTCATTTTTTTATAAGTATACATATACCCTAAAATCTAAACTGAAGTGTAAGAAACAAAGAAAAATTCAATCAATACAAAACAATTACTTGGGCCACGCACAGTGGTTTATGCCAGTAATCCCAGCACTTTGTGAGGCTGAAGCAGGAGGATCATTTGAGGCCAGGAGTTCAAGACCAGCCTGGCCAACATGGTGAAACCCCATCTCTACTAAAAATACAAAAATTAGCTGGGCGTGGTGGCGCAGACCTGTAATCCCAGCTACTGAAGAGGCTGAGGCATGAGAATCACTTGAACCCAGGAAGCTCATCACAGCCTTGATCTCCCCAGCTCAAGTGATCCTCCCACCTCAGCCTTCCAGTATGATCGCTTGGTGCTAGCACAGCCTTGTTAATCCTGAGCCCAGGGCCACTGTGTTAGCCCATTCTCACATTGCCATAAAGGAACACCTGAGGCTGGTAATTTATGAAAAGAGGCTTACTTGGCTCATGGTTCTGCAGGCTGTACAGGAAGCATGGTGCCAGCATCTGCTCAGCTTCTGCTGAGGGCTTCAGGAAGCTTCCAATGATGCTGGAAGGCAAAGGGGAGCCAGCACAT